>NC_090935.1:22875320-23178350 GCF_040938575.1 Ambystoma mexicanum
TCGGTCTGTGTGCATTGCAGCAAACTACAGTACTCGCACACACTGGCTGGTCTGTCCTGTGTAGCATTTAGTGTATGGCTCACCTGAAGATAGTGACCAGGCTGGCTGTGTGCAGTGCGGTGTAGTATTCACTTGTATAAGGTGACCGCTCTCTCCTGGCAGCGTGGTGTGGTGCAGTACTCACTTGCAGAAACTGGCTGGTCTGTCCTTTGTAGCATCTAGTGTATGTCTCACCTGAAGATAGTGACCAGGCTGGCTGTGTGCAGTGTGGTTTAGTATTCACTTGTATAAGGTGACCGCTCTCTCCTGGCAGCGTGGTGTGGTGCAGTACTCACTTGCAGACACTGGCTGGTCTGTCCTGTGTAGCATCTAGTGTATGTCCCACCTGAAGATAGTGACCAGGCTGGCTGTGTGCAGTGCGGTTTAGTATTCACTTGTATAAGGTTACCGCTCTCTCCTGGCAGCGTGGTGTGGTGCAGTACTCACTTGCAGACACTGGCTGGTCTGTCCTGTGTAGCATCTAGTGTATGTCTCACCTGAAGATAGTGACCAGGCTGGCTGTGTGCAGTGCTATTTAGTATTCACTTGTGTAAGGTGACCGCTCTCTCCTGGCAGCGTGGTGTGGTGCAGTACTCACTTGCAGAAACTGGCTGGTCTGTCCTTTGTAGCATCTAGTGTATGTCTCACCTGAAGATAGTGACCAGGCTGGCTGTGTGCAGTGTGGTTTAGTATTCACTTGTATAAGGTGACCGCTCTCTCCTGGCAGCGTGGTGTGGTGCAGTACTCGCTTGCAGACACTGGCTGGTCTGTCCTGTGCAGAATCTAGTGTATGTCACACCTGAAGATAGTGACCAGGCTGGCTGTGTGCAGTGCGGTTTAGTATTCACTTGTATAAGGTGAGCGCTCTCTCCTGGCAGCGTGGTGTGGTGCAGTACTCACTTGCAGACACTGGCTGGTGTGTCCTGTGTAGCATATAGTGTACGGCTCATCTGAAGTTAGTGACCAGGCTGGCTGTGTGCAGTGGGGTTTAGTATTCACTTGTATAAGGTGACCGCTCTCTCCTGGCAGAGTGGTGCGGTGCAGTACTCACTTGCAGACACTGGCTGGTCTGTCCTGTGTGGCATCTAGTGTATGGCTCACCTGAAGATAGTGACCAGGCTGGCTGTGTGCAGTGCGGTTTAGTATTCACTTGTATAAGGTGACCGCTCTCTCCTGGCAGCGTGGTGTGGTGCAGTACTCACTTGCAGACACTGGCTGGTCTGTCCTGTGTGGCATCTAGTGTATCGCTCACCTGAAGATAGTGACCAGGCTGGCTGTGTGCAGTGCGGTTTAGTATTCACTTGTATAAGGTGACCGCTTTCTCCTGGCAGCGTGGTGTGGTGCAGTACTCACTTGCAGACACTGGCTGGTCCGTCCTGTGTGGCATCTAGTGTATGGCTCACCTGAAGATAGTGACCAGGCTAGCTGTGTGCAGTGCGGTGTAGTATTCACTTGTATAAGGTGACTGCTCTCTCCTGGCAGCGTGGTGTGGTGCAGTACTCACTTGCAGACACTGACTGGTCTGTCCTGTGTAGCATCTCGAGTATTGCTCACCTGAAGATAGTGACCAGGCTGGCTGTGTGCAGTGCGGTTTAGTATTCACTTGTATAAGGTGACCGCTCTCTCCTGGCAGTGTGGTGTGGTGCAGTACTCACTTGCAGACACTGGCTGGTCTGTCCTGTTCAGCATCTAGTGTATGTCACACCTGAAGATAGTGACCAGGCTGGCTGTGTGCAGTACGGTTTAGTATTCACTTGTATAAGGTGACCGCTCTCTCCTGGCAGCGTGGTGTGGTGCAATACTCACTTGCAGACACTAGCTGGTGTGTCCTGTGTAGCATCTAGTTTATGGCTCACCTGAAGATAGTGACCAGGCTGGCTGTGTGCAGTGCGATTTAGTATTCACTTGTATAAGGTGACTGCTCTCTCCTGGCAGCGTGGAGTGGTGCAGTACTCACTTGCAGACACTGGCTGGTCTGTCCTGTGTGGCATCTAGTGTATGTCTCACCTGAAGAAAGTGACCAGGCTAGCTGTGTGCAGTGCGGTTTAGTATTCACTTGTATAAGGTGACCGCTCTCTCCTGGCAGCGTGGTGTGGTGCAGTACTCACTTCCAGACACTGGCTGGTGTGTTCTGTGTAGTATCTAGTGTATGGCTCATCTGAAGATAGTGACCAGGATGGCTGTGTGCAGTGCGGTTTAGTATTCACTTGTATAAGGTGACCGCTCTCTCCGTGGTGTGGTGCAGTACTCACTTGCAGACACTGGCTGGTCTGTCCTGTGCGGCATCTAGTGTATGGCTCACCTGAAGATAGTGACTAGGCTGGCTGTGTGCAGTGCGGTTTAGTATTCACTTGTATAAGGTGACCGCTCTCTCCTGTCAGCGTGGTGTGGTGCAGTACTCACTTGCAGACACTGGCTGGTTTGTCCTGTGCAGAATGTAGTGTATGGCTCACCTGAAGATAGTGACCAGGCTGGCTGTGTGCAGTGCGATTTAGTATTCACTTGTATAAGGTGACCGCTCTCTCCTGACAGCGTGGTGTGGTGCAGTACTCACTTGCAGACACTGGCTGGTCTGTCCTGTGTAGCATCTAGTGTTTGGCTCACCTGAAGATAGTGACCAGGCTGGCTGTGTGCAGTGCGGTTTAGTATTCACTAGTATAAGGTGACCGCTCTCTCCTGGCAGCATGGTGTAGTGCAGTACTCACTTGCAGACACTGGCTGGTGTGTCCTGTGTAGCATCTAGTGTATGGCTCACCTGAAGATAGTGACCATGCTGGCTGTGTGCAGTGCGATTTAGTATTCACTTGTATAAGGTGACCGATCTCGCCTGGCAGCGTGGTGTTGTGCAGTACTCACTTGCAGACACTGGCTGGTCTGTCCTGTGTGCCATCTAGTGTATGGCTCACCTGAAGATAGTGACCAGGCTGGCTGTGTGGAGTGCAGTTTAGTATTCACTTGTATAAGGTGACCGCTCTCTCCTGGCAGTGTGGTGTGGTGCAGTACTCACTTGCAGACACTGGCTGGTCTGTCCTGTTTTAGCATCTAGTGTATTGCTCACCTGAAGATAGTGACCAGGCTGGCTGTGTGCAGTGCGGTTTAGTATTCACTTGTATAAGGTGACCGCTCTCTCCTGGCAGCGTGGTGTGGTGCAGTACTCACTTGCAGACACTGGCTGGTGTGTCCTGTGCAGCATCTAGTGTATGGCCCACCTGAAGATAGTGACGAGGCTGGCTGTGTGCAGTGCGATTTAGTATTCACTTGTATAAGGTGACCGCTCTCTCCTGGCAGCGTGGTGTGGTGCAGTACTCACTTGCAGACACTGGCTGGTCTGCCCTGTGTGGCGTCTAGTGTATGTCTCACCTGAAGATAGTGAACAGGCTAGCTGTGTGCAGTGCAGTTTAGTATTCACTTGTATAAGGTGACCGCACTCTCCTGGCAGCGTGGTGTGGTGCAGTACTCACTTGCAGACACTGGCTGGTTGTCCTGTGTGGCATCTAGAGTATTGCTCACCCGATGTTAGTGACCAGGCTGGCTGTGTGCAGTGCGGTTTAGTATTCACTTGTATAAGGTGACCGCTCTCTCCTGGCAGCGTGGAGTGGTGCAGTACTCACCTGCAGACACTGGCTGGTCTGTCCTGTGTGGCATCTAGTGTATGGCTCACCCGAAGATAGTGACAAGGCTGGCTGTGTGCAGTGCGGTTTAGTATTCACTTGTATAAGGCGACCGCTCTCTCCTGGCAGCGTGGTGTGGTGCAGTACTCACTTGCAGACACTGGCTGGTCTGTCCTGTGTAGCATCTAGTGTATCGCTCACCTGAAGATAGTGACCAGGCTGGCTGTGTGCATTGCGGTTTAGTATTCACTTGTATAAGGTGACCGCTCTCTCCTGGCAGCGTGGTGTGGTGCAGTACTCACTTGCAGACACTGGCTGGTCTGTCCTGTGCGGCATCTAGTGTATGTCACACCTGAAGATAGTGACCAGGCTGGCTGTGTGCAGTGCGGTTTAGTATTCACTTGTATAAGGTGACCGCTCTCTCCTGGCAGCGTGGTGTGGAGCAGTACTCACTTGTAGACACTGGCTGGTCTGTCCTGTGTAGCATCTAGTGTATGGCTCATCTGAAGATAGTGACCAGGCTGGCTGTGTGCAGTGCGGTTTAGTATTCACTTGTATAAGGTGACCGCTTTCTCCTGGCAGCATGGTGTAGTGCAGTACTCACTTGCAGACACTGGCTGGTGTGTCCTGTGTTGCATCTAGTGTATGGCTCACCTGAAGATCGTGACCAGGCTGGCTGTGTGCAGTGCGATTTAGTATTCACTTGTATAAGGTGACCGCTCTCTCCTGGCAGCATGGTGTGGTGCAGTACTCACCTGCAGACACTGGCTGGTGTGTCCTGTGTAGCATCTAGTTTATGGCTCACCTGAAAATAGTGACCAGGCTGGCTGTGTGCAGTGCAGTTTAGTATTCACTTGTTTAAGGTGACCGCTCTCTCCTGGCAGCGTGGTGTGGTGCAGTACTCACTTGCAGACACTGGCTGGTGTATCCTGTGTGGCATCTAGTGTATGGCTCACCTGAAGATAGTGACCAGGCTGGCTGTGTGCAGTGCGGTTTAGTATTCACTTGTATAAGGTGAGCGCTCTCTCCTGGCAGCGTGGTGTGGTGCAGTACTCACTTGCAGACACTGGCTGGTCTGTCCTGTGTAGCATCTAGTGTATGGATCACCTGAAGATAGTGACCAGGCTGGCTGTGTGCAGTACGGTTTAGTATTCACTTGTATAAGGTGACTGCTCTCTCCTGGCAGCGTGGTGTGGTGCAGTACTCACTTGCAGACACTGGCTGGTCTGTCCTGTGTAGCATCTAATGTATGGCTCACCTGAAGATAGTGACCAGACTGGCTGTGTGCAGTGTGGTTTAGTTGTCAATCTGGAAAAATGAATACCCTTCATTTGAATGATAGACGTAACTTGATGGCCGTGGGCCAACCGTCTTATGCACCAAATTATAGAAATATAAACTGCTATGCTTGACCGAGGAGCTGCCATTTTAAATGTAGCAAGAATCGCCATTTTGCTTGTTAACCATTGCTCATTGCTTTCTGTCTAAAAACTGCTTTGCAGCTTGCAATTCTTGCAAATTCTGCTTACTTTGCTCAACTGTTAACATTGTTGTCCGAATATGAAAGGACAAGGTCGCGGGACTGAAGAGTTTGCTGAAACTCCTCATGGATAGCCCAGAGAGGAATGCCCACGCTCCCTCTCTGTAGCCTTGGGAGGAAGCTGCAGGGCATTTAATCACGTCACAGCTGCCAGCCAGTCTCGTACGATGTTAGAATATGTTAGAATAATACAGTTAAAGGCTTGAATTATGCTTTTCTTACGGCCCCCCTTCGCAAAACCCTTTAGAACGTGTCGGCTCCCAGGACACCAATAGTACCTCATAGATAGCAAAGCTTGGAATGTGGCTCTTCCCCCGTGTACAGATTGCTTCCAAGAACAGAACCACCGTGTTCTAAAAGATGCCTCCGCACTTTCTAAATTGCACATTGTTACCAGAATAGACATCGAAAGCATTATAATCGTCATACTCGTCGGATATGTCCATCGTCATCCCGAGTTCAAAGGAACTTAATACAGAGGGATGTTGAACATGACTTTGCTGATTGTATGATATGCATTTTGTATATATGTAACTGATGTACGTAATTTGCTCTCTTGCGTCCCTCGAGGTCTAGGAAACTCACGTTGCGGGGCGTGAGATCAGAATTGGCCAATTGATACTATCTTTTGCTTGCAATAAACCCTATTATTGGGAATTTGAAACCTTGTGTCTGGCGCATCTTTTCATGTATGGTCATTGCCTTGTTTCCATAGCACGAGGGACCCCAAGGGGCCCCTTTCGAGATGGCGCCCGAATAGGGACCCTCCCCCACTTGCCCCATCGTATATGTTGTAACGGAGTAAAGGCAGAAGAACGGCGAGGACGGGACGGTCGAGCCGGGATCAAGAAGTGTACGGGGCGCCCTGTAGAAGAGAGGAGAGATTCCATCCGCAGATCTGCACACATCTGATCCCTGATCAACGTACCGGGCCAGAGGGCAAAGGAGGCAAGGGTCCCGAGACGAGGCAGAAGCCAGAGAAGCGCAGACACGACGTGAGAGAGGTTGCGTTAGAACAGGCGACTTGTTTTATCAGGTGAGTCATTCCCCGATTCAAAGAGAAACCTGATTTTTGGTAGAGTGTTGATTTTGAAAACTCAAACGTCCAGGTAAAAGTGGCTAACCAAAGGGGAAGGTTAAAGAAACATGCCTGGAGTACTGTTCACTTTAGCGGGGCTTTTCAGCTGCAGTAGACAGTCCTTGGAATATGGCCAAAGTGCACCGCCTGGAGGAACGCCGGCTTATGATATGTATGCGAAATATGGTGTGGGTGTGATAATATTTTGTGAAATTTGGCATGGCAAACTAGAAAGCAACCCGACCATCAGTGGCCGATTAATGGTAGTTTTGAGATGGGGAGGATAGATAACCTAGAGAGGGTGCTGATTAGAAAGAAAGCGCGACCTGCAGCTTTTGAGACCGTCAAAGATTGGAGGAGGGAAGCGATGCTCAGACTAAGGAGTAGAGAGAAGCATGCGCGTAGGCATAAAACGAAGCTTGAGATAGCAGAAGAGAAGGAAGAGGAGGAGTGGACTGAGAGTCTAAGATGGGAACGGAGACGGGACCAGATGAACATAGACAGAATATACCCGCAGCTGGAATTACACATAGCAGATGAATGAATGGAACGTTTGTTAACTAACACGGGTCGAGGCCCAAAAACCAGAATCGAAAACAAACACGCCAGCAGTGACTGCGCGGGCCCAACCAATAGCTCTCATACCATCTCCCGCAGCCCGAGCACTTCCCCTCACGCAAGCGTTAACCCAAGCCCCGCCCACAGCACGAGCACTCCCACAAGCGCAGACCGCGGACACACAATTTCCCAGCACCCAGCAAGGCCCTTCACAGATGCCACCTGTGTCACTTGTCCCAACTGCACCTCCCACTCCAGAGACAGATTCAGCACCATCCGCCCCTCCCGAAGTCGACATTGAGACTGGGGAGGCGAGCGGCGGGCCTGAAGGAACAGGATTTGGACGGGTAACTCGAAGCGCAATCAGCAAAGAGAGAAAGATTGAATTACGGCAAGAGGCAGAAATGTTCATAGAAGGAAATGATGAGACGGCAGCATTGGCCTCATTGTATGGGTACCGAAGAAGAGACGAGAGACAGGTAGTGTTGGAATGCATGGGGGAAATTCTGGTGGGATAATGGAAAAAGATACTTGGGAATTTACCGCCACAGCGGTTGTTAGATTTGAATAAGTTAGCACACAGTGAGCAAAGAGATGAGGATGTAAGAAAACATGTGCACAAGCTGATTGAAGTAAAAAATGAAATGGAAGACAGATATGCTGAGATGTTTGCTACACCTGAATATAGTAGAGAGTTTATTAAGAAAGGTAGGAAGGAGGCGTCAAGGTTGAGTATAAAAAAATCATGGCCGAGAGTTTTTCCAGGTGGTACAAAGCATTTGCCGGTACCGGGACAGATAGGCGATAAACAAAGATTGCAGGTATGGGTAGGGGAAACAATGCGATGGATGTCGAACAAAAGAACGTCAGTAAAAGAAGTAAGTGAGATATGTAATGGGTACCCAATGGAGATGAGAAAGGAAGCGATGCAAACAATAGTAGGGGTGTTACTGCAGCAAGTCATTGGATACAATAGAGGTAGAGGTAATGCACAAGGCCGAGGAAATTTGAATAATATGCATGGGGTGTCATTGGGATTAAACCAATGTGCGTAATGTAAGGAGGAAGGACACTGGCGAGCACAATGCCCGCACCTACAGAATAGAGGTGGGTTTGGTCAGAGAAGGCCTCATAGAGGACAACAGGGGTCGAACGGCCCAAGCAGAAGTAACATGCAGCAGCAGGGATATACCAGTGGAGGTAATCAAACCCAATCATATGGTCAAAACAAAGCACGACAGAACCAGACATTGAACCAAAGTGTTTCGAACCAAAATCAGGGCGGGCAGGGCCAACAGAGAAATGATCAGAGTGGAGGACATCAAGGGGGAAATGGGAATATTTTTGATACACAACCAAACACGTATTATAGCAGTAGCGGTGACTACACATCGGACGATGTGTTATTTTCGCGATAGGACAGCCCACGACAGGGGTCGGAACCAGTGTCTATTCCCGTAAATCAGAGAGGACCCTACGTAGAAATGAGAGTCAGGAATAAGGAGCACCCTTTCCTTGTAGATACAGGGGCACAGAAGTGTTCGATAGACCACCACTTGGTTCCGGAGATACCAATGTCGGGGCAGAAGAATGTTTCTGTAGGGTTCACAGGTACACCAGTAATTAACCCCATATCCGAAGCTGTCCCAATTACAATAGGACCATTTATGGAGCAGTGTCCATTTCTTTTGACAGATATTGTGGAGAGAACTTGCTAGGATTACATTTGTTGAGAAAATTGGGGGCAGTCATACATTGTATGGCAGACGGGGTGTTCCTCACGATGTGGCCTCACGATGCACCGGTGACGGAATTCATGTCAAAAGAGTTGCCAGGAGAGTTAAGTGGAGTACCAACCTGTCTGTGGGCAATGCATGATAATGATGTAGGATGCTTGAAAATAGAGCCAGCAAAAATAACTCTGAAAGAAGGCGTAACACCACCACGAATTCCCCAGTATAACATTTCTGTTGAAGGTGAGAAGGGATTGAAAAGCATTGTTACTGACCTGGTGAGATTGGGGGTGGTTGAGGAAATTGCAGGGAGCACGTGCAACAGCCCGATTCTTCCAGTTTACAAGAAAGGAGGCAATGAAGTACCCTATCGTTTCATAATTGATCTGCGCGCATTAAGCAAAGTGGTAGACCCACAATTAATTCCCTTTGGTCCAAGATGTCACAACAATACTGACAATGATACCGGCCACTGCAGAATACTTTAGTGTAGTTGATTTGAAGAACGCATTCTTTAGCATCCCAGTGGATAAAAGCAGTAGATATCTGTTCGCGTTCACTCTAGGAGGTCGATCATTCACATTCACATGCATTCCACAAGGATACACAGAAAGCCCAAGCATTTACAGCAGAGCGCTAAAAGAGCAGCTAGACATGCTAGAATTACCCGAAGGTTGCATACTCTTGCAGTACATAGATGACTTGTTACTAGCTGCTGACACAAAAGAGATCTGCAAAGAAAGTACTGTATTACTCTTGACACATTTAGCGACCCATTGTCGTAAGGCAAGTTTGAAGAAATTCCAGTATAATCAAAAGGAGGTGTCTTATTTGGGATACCTACTTTCGAAAGAAGGGAGAAGATTAACACCTGAACGAATAGAGAGCATTTCTAGTATGCCTATTCCAAAAACTCAAAAAGGAGTGAGAGCTGTAATAGGCATGGCCTCTTATTGTCGGCAGTGGATCAGTCATTTTGCGTTGATTGTGAAGCCGATGATAAAATTAACTAAAAAGGATGCAGTGATGCCTTTACAGTGGGATGAGGAATGTCAGAAAGCGTTTGAGCGAAAGCTGCATTGTGTCCTGCACCAGTTTTAGGCACTCCCAACTATAAAAAGGTCTTCAGACTATTTGTGAGTGAGAGTGAAGGATGTGCATTGGCGGTTTTGACACACACAGGAACAAGGTGGAAGAAATAGGCCGTGCGGCTATTTTTCTTGCACGTTGGACCCTGTAGCGCGCGCACTACCACGATGTTTGCGATCCGTCGCAGCGGCTGCTGCGTCAGTGAAACAAACGGAAGGAATGGTATTGGGGCAAACTTTAATTCTGATGGTGCCACATGCTATAGACGTTCTATTAAATAGGACGCAGACGCAACACCTCACCTCAGCTAGACTGACAAGATATGAGCTCATCTTGTTTGCACCCCACATCCAAATTATGAGGTGTAGCACATTGAATCCTGCAGAATTAATGCCACTGCCCATAGCAGATATTGGTGACAACGAATCACCACCCCATGATTGTTTAATGATCACTGAAGAAGAAACAAAGGGAAGGGTTGATTTGAGCGATATCCCACAAAAAGAGCCAGATGGGGAGTTATTTTGCGATGACTCTTGTTTTAAATTACCTGATGGCACATCAACGGCTGCATAAGCAATTACTACCCTTAAGAGAGTTATATAGAGAGCAGAAGGATCCCCTACAATTCGGCATAAGCCGCAGGAATAATAGCACTGACCCGAGCCTGTGAACTCTCTGAGAATCTGAACGTAAATATTTATACTGACAGCCAGTACGCCTTTGGCGTGGTTCACAATTTTGGCCGACTTTGGGCTGAGAGGGGTTTCTTGACATCACATGGAGCCAGGATTCAGCATTGCCCTTTGATTGTGCGATTGTTGTCTGCGCTCATGTTTCCAAAGCGCCTAGCTATAGTAAAGTGCGAGGCGCATAAGAAAGTAACATGCAGAGTGGGAGAGGGAAAACCGTTTGCAGACAGGATTGCGAAGCAAACAGCCACAGATTTGGGGAATAAAATGAGGCAATGAGGCTCAAAAAGGTAGAGAAGGGACAGCAGGAGAAGAAAGGAAATGTATAAGGCATGGGAAGCGTCTATCAAAGAGGAGTAGGTTGGCCTGAGGGCCTTGTACCAAGACAGTGCCATGTAGGTAAACATTAATGATTACCTTAGAAGCATGGAAGGGGGCAGGAAGGCCTCCCATCGGGTGACACCATTAATGGGAGGGGAAGAAAAAGGAGAGAGCACAAAGACCATATGAGGAGTCCATAGGTCTGTAGAAGGAGCAACAAAAAGAATGTCAGTGAGGGTTTGCCTGGAGGAGGCACTGGTATAGGTATCAGCGATAAGGAGGCCTGGGTTGGAGACCAGACTTAGTGAGAAGGGAAGGCTAGTCAATAGAGAAGCAGTTAGAGAAGATAGGAGAAACAGAGAGCACCATAGAGGAGGTGGGGGAAAGAGGAGAGAGGAAGAGGGGTGGAGGTGAGGAGTGGGACTGTCCAAGCCCTTAAGACTAAAAATGTCACCCTTAAACTAAAGGTCCTGACCAGGGATATGTTGTCACAGGAAAATCCTACTCTCTGCATGGTATTGGACAAATATGACAGATCTCCCAAACAAATGCATCAATTCCTGGACTCATGTACTATACATTTCACCTTTAAACCTCTGCTTTATGACTCAGACAGGACTAAAGTGGGTTTTTGCGATCTCACACTTGTCCGTTTGTTTCCTTGTCCACCCAACATCCTTCCAAATCTAACTCAGCAGAGCCCTTAGCCCACCCCTGAATCTCTTCGGTCGTGGCCTCAGCCTGCATTTCTTTGACCTAAACCTAACAGTTTGAGATGCCAACAGACTTATATGTCCCTGGATCCTCTGCAGGACCTGGTTAGGGCTATACAAGAACTCTCTGCTGATGTCTCAACTCTCACTCAGCTACCAAACACTTCTCTGAAATCTGCCATCTCCTGGAAGATCTTGACCTTGACGTCCTTGGTCTCACTGAGACATGGTTCATGGCCAGCACGCCCAGATCCAACCGTTCAGGTGGGGGTGTAGAATTGATCTTCCGGGAGTGCATTCCTGCCTCTATCATTCCGATGCAGGCATGCTCCTCTTTCGAATGCCTTGTATGCAGGCTTTCTCTCTCTCCTGGCCACTCTCTCACAGTGGCTACTATCTACCGGCCACCTGGTCAGACCAACTTCTTCCTCTCTGAGTGGGTGGACCTCTCCTCCTCGCTCCTGGCTTTGACCACTCAACTCCTCCTCCTTGGAGACTTCACCATCCACCTGGATGCTCCCTATCCCTCCTCTGGACTCTTTCGTGACCTCTGCAACTCTCTCTTTCTATTCTTCCCTCTGGCCCGACTCACTCTGCAGGGCACACTCTGGATGTTCTGATCTCCTCAGACCTCCCCCTCGCTAACCCTTTCACCACTCCTCTCTCCTGGAGTGATCACTTTCTCCTCTCCTCTCACCTCTCTCTCTCTACCCCTCAGGCCGAGCCATGAAGCGTGTGTCAGTTGAGGTTTTCACTACCACTTTCTCTCCCCCTCTTCCACTCTTGCGGACTTACATCCTGACACAGCCCTGTCCAAGCTCCAGTCTTCTATCTCTGATACTCTTGATGTACTTGCCCCTGTCATGAGGATCCGCTTGAAGCCGAAAGCCAAGTGCAACTCCTGGTACGACTCAGACTTCTTCACCCTTAAAAGCAAGTGTAGGGTGGCTGAGACGAAATTTTTGGCATCATGTGCATCCTCTGACAAACTGGCCTGCCGCCTGCTCCAAAGGCAATAGCGGCTCTCTGTCCTCACTAAGAAGAGAGCTCACATCTAAGCCTGTGCCTCTGCGGCATCTAACAACTCGGCCAATCTATTTAAAATCTGCAAGGAGCTGGCCAATCCTGCTGCAGTCACTACTTCTCCTGTCCCCTCCCAGGCCCTCTGCACAGCCCTGGCTTCTCATTTCATCTCTAAAACCCAGGACATCCTGTCCACCTTCTCATCCTCTCCTTCTCACTCTACTCCCCCCTTCTCTGCCTTCCCTCTGTTCACCCCTGACGAGATTTCTAGACAAGTCCGAACTATGAAAGTCTTGTCAAAACAAGTTCTTCTCTGTTCTTCCAAAACCATCATGGACCAGATTGACACCCTCGTTCCAGCCTTGGCTGACTTCTGCAATCACTCTTCCACCACTGGAACCTTCCCTTCCCCCATGAAGCACTCTCTTGTGCACCCTCTTCTCAAGAAACCCTCTGCCGACTCCTCTTGCCCGGCTAACTACCGACTGATATCCATCACTCCCGTCCTGGGTAACCTCTTGGAAAAGCTGGCCATCTTCCAGCTTTATCTTCACACTGAATCTGTTGGTTGTCTCCATGACCATCAGTCTGGCTTCAGAGCCGCCAGAAGCACGGAAACTGCTCTCCTGAACATCCGTGAAGACCAACTCTCTAACCTTGATGCTAATCACCCCTCTGTCCATATCTTACTCAATCTCTGCTTTTGACATGGTCAACCATGCCATCCTGCTCAACTGGCTCCGTGATAACCTGGGTATCCCTGATCAGGCCCTGGCCTGGCTGACCTTTTTCCTATCGGACCGACCCTCCCAGGTCCAACTTGGGTCCTTCCTCTACTCTATCTCACTCTCTACCTGTGGTGTTCCCCGGGGGTCTAACCTTTTCCCCTGGCTTTTCAACCAATTCCTGGCACCTCTCGCCCAGCGCATTGCTGCTCTCTGCCCCAACCTTCAGTGGTATAAGGATGCCACTCAGCTCCTTTTCAGGCTCCCCTCTACTATTTTTCCTCCCTATCTCATTTAGGATTGTCTGTCTACAATCCAGGAGTGGTGTTCTGCCAATGATCTCTGCCTTAATGCCAGTAAGATGGAGATCCTCCTTATCAGCACACCTGCACCTTCCTTTCCTGTCACTCTCTGGCCAGCCTCCCTTGGCCCTCTTCCTGCTCCCACCTTTGAGTTTATAAACCTCAGAGTAATCTTCGACTCCACACTTTCCTTCTCTCCTCACATCTCTGATGTCTCTAAGAAGTCGAACTACCAACGGCACCTTCTCAGAGGTATTCTTCCTTTCCTCACCTTCCCCTAGAAGCTCACTGTCTCCAGAGCTCTAGTTCTATCTAGTCTGGACTACTGAAACAGCCTCTTTCTAAATCTGCCTGCCTATACTCATCGACCATTACAACCTATCCAGAATAGGACTGCAAGACTTGTCTTTGGCCTCAAGCCTAGGGATCGTATCTCTCCAGCCCTGAAATCTCTCCAGTGGCTGCAAGGATCAGGTTCGAGACCCTCTGCATTGTCTACAAGGCCTTTTGAGGCCTGTGACCACAATACCTCCAACTCTCTCTTCGGAAATATCTTCTGACTCAAGCTCTACGCTCCTCCACCTCCAACTCTCTCAGGGTCAGTCGCTTCTCCAAGCAACAAGTTGGGTGTAGATCTCTTTCTTTGTCTGGTGCCTCCCTCTGGAACAGCCTCCCTGCCTCTTTGAAACTTGAGCAGAACCTTCTCCGGTTCCGGAAGCACCTCAAGTACTTCCTCTTTGCTTCTGCCTTCTCTCTTCCTCTCTCCCGCTGATCCCTTGTCTGATACTGCACTGGTCACCTGGCTACCCTCTGAATTCGGGCCCAGGTCCCTGCCCGCCCAGTTGCACACCCGCACTGCTTCCTGGCAACCCCTGCAGTTGGGTCTCTATCTGCAACCCTACAGTCCCCTTACCTGCACTTATTGGACACCTGCTGTCTGCACTTAACCCTCGCACTTGCCACCGGCTGGCCGTACTACTAGTTGTTTTTGATCCCTTGTATGGCACTCGCCCATCTTCCCCTGGCACTGGCACTTTCCCCCTCCCCTCTCCTCTGCACTAGCACAATCTCAATGTCACTAGGCCTAATAAGATCATTGTCTCTGTCCTCAATCTGTTTCCCCTCCCTTGTCTCGTTGCACCATTAAACCCTTGTGTATAGGCACGTTATAAATGCCATATCATATAATCATATCATATTCCTCCATTTGCTGGATGTTTGTTTGGAAATCAAGGACAATATCATCGGCAACAAATGTGTACCACAAGCCAACAGATGTTAATAATCTATTACACTTCACGAGTTTTCACCCGAAATCGATGCGAGAGAGCTTACCTTACAGTCAAATTTTGAGGCTCAAGAGGATCATCTCGGACCCAGCAGGTCTGGACACAGAATGTACCAAACTACTGGACAAATTTGAAAAAAGAGGATACCCACCCTCTGTGCTAGAAGAAGCTAAATCAAGATCCTTGAATAAGAGTAAAGAACATCTACTGACGCCCAAGGTTAAAGATAAGACAACACCATTACTTTACATATAGAAATATTCCAGGCAAAGCTTTCAAGTTGGCAGAGCAATAAAGAAACATTGGAGTACTTTACAAAGTGATCCACTGCTCAAAAGATTGTTTACGAAATCACCCATGATGGCTTTTAAGAGAGGTATGAACCTGAGAGACAAACTGGTTAGATCAGAGAAAATGCCTAAAGATAGACAATTGTTATTGAGCACTAGGAGAAACCCCTGCTTAAGTTGCTCGAATTGCAACAATGTAATCAAGGGGGATACAGTAACACACCCACAAACGGGTAAGAAATACAAACTGAGAGATTTTACCACCTGCACCTCTGTAGGCGCTATCTACGCCATTAAATGTCCCTGTGAGAAACTCTGTGGGTCAGACTACATGACAAGTCAAACACAGAATCAATGAACATAAGTCTAACATTAGATGTAAGAATATTAAATCTCCACTGGCTAAACACTTCACAGAGCATCACCACACAGTGGCTCAGATCAAATTTCAGATCTTGGAGATAGTGAAGAAACCATATAGGGGAGGGGATTACCACTCGATCCTCTCCCGCAGATAAATATACTGGATTCATCTTCTTGACACCCTCAACCCCAAGGGGCTTAATGAGGAATTTTCCCTAAGGTGCTTTATATAGCACACTAGTGATCACCCTTTTTTAATACACAACCTGGACTTATGTACATAGTGATTTTGGGCATCTTAAATGGCATTACAAATTTATGATAAAATTTCAACAGGGTAACTGGAGGTGGAACACCTGTAAATCTACTGGAGTCCGGTACTTGTTTTACCGGCCCACTCATATACTCATTCCAACTCCTTGCACCCCTGCATTGGAACTCGCTCCCTCTTACAATCCGCTCTACCACAACCTTCACCATATTTCGCACTTCCCTTAAATCCCTCCTCCTCCATTCCCCTCCTTGAAAACTTCTCCTCTGCCCTCTTCACTCCTCCCCACCCCTCTATTCTTACCCTCATCTGATTCCTCTCTCCCCTCTCCTACTTCTCTCTTTTCCCCTTCCATTCTCCCTCGCCCTGTCCATCTCATACTCCCCCCTCTTCTCCCTCCCCTTTCCACCCCCACCTAAGTTAATTGCTCTTTGCACTGTTTTGTTGAATGATTCATGATGTAAATTTTGCTCTCATTGTTAAATGTTGTTGTTATTTTGTATTATGTTGTTCCACTGTACAGCGCCTTGGTATAAAGCGCTATATAAATAAATAAATAAATCAATCAATATACTCCTCTTTGGAATGTTTAAGGGAATATCCAGAACATCAATATACACTTGACAGATCGGATAGGAATGTATGGTGGAATCTGTGTTAAATTAAGAGAAGTCTGTGCTTTGTTCAACCAGCCCACCACAATATGAGACTCAATGCAGTAAATGTTGTCACTGCTAGTAAGCCTTATAATGATCTGCAGTTTTCTATCTGTGGGGACCATTATCAATTCAGCATTTATATACAACCACGGCAACCATCACTCAGACTATGTTGAGGAGGAATCAATGGACTAAGGAAATGTGGTTCCACAAGCCTTGGTCCCATACACTTTATACAGACGTGGTTTATGTGCGTCCATCATGTTTCAATTAATTCCGCATTGCTCTAATTACCTCCTACAGTAATACACGCTTAGGACTTATCACCTACACTAGTTAGAGAATAGTCTAGCTTGACTAACTCTCTCTACAAGCTTGATTGACTTCCTTAGAGACACTCACCATTCCAACATGGCGCTCTACATTACCCATGATTCTCCTCATAGGGATTTTCTGATTAGTCCTTCTTCTATTCCACCATTCCGTCACACAAACACATGGAGGTCTTTTCGGATAGACCCTTCCTGAGCATTCTTGGTCACCTAGGCGACCGCCGCGCTTCGCTTTGCAGACAGCCTGATGCAGAACGCGGAGAGCGTCTCTTGCCCCTCCGCGAGATTGATGTCAGTTCCTCGCGCATTTCAGCGCGTTCCGAGGGACTACCCACACACCGAGCTCGCAGTGTTTAAGGTAGGGGTATTCTTGCACAGACATACCCCCCACCCCTAATAAGTGCTTCAATACGAAGTCCTACCCGTGACTCCCATACTAAATTAGATTTTTGTCTTGATCCTTGCAGGGGAGCACGACTTTTTCAGAATGTACTGGACCCCAGCATTAAGGGACCCCGTGAACGGATACACTGCATTGGGAGTAACGATACTTTTCCAGACACACTGGATATACGGGCACTGCCTATTAGTCACAAGAATAATCCTCTCTGAAGGGTAAGTTTATGAATAGATGATGCCTTCCATTTCTACACACGAACATATCACCTTATAGGAACACGGAGAGTAAAGACAGAAAAGGTTTTCATCGATTGCCTATAATGCGATGGAGGGAGGAGCAGATACCGAGTAGCAGCAAGGTACTTTACTTTATGCATTTGCTCAAACTATCAAGCCTGAACATAGGGTTATGCAACTCTACGGTTCATTCCTTACCTTTTTACTTACGAATAACCATCTTTTAACAACTGCTGAGAGAGACACTCTGTGATTATATCTATATTTATAAACGTCACGTGATATAGCAGTAGCAGCTTTCCATCAGCCACATAAACAACTGAGTCTCTCTGGAAGGCTTTCCACACAAATGCTGAATTGAGTTCGCCACTAGATTATTTAAGCCTTCCTTCAACGCTTACCAGGTAAATGTTTAATTGACTCTGCCATTCATAATGACATTTGCTTAGGTGTGTAGAGTTAGGGGTGATCACCTAGTACTGTTAGTTTTTCTGATATACTGGACGAAGTTTATAACCATTCCTTGGGATTATTGTTAAACAACATTATTTTTGCTTTCCAGTTTTAAATTTGGCTCTTGCAGAGGAGAATGGATTCTCGAAACGCGTCAGCCATCTTAACTGTTTATTTACCTACGAAATCCTTTCTTCCTTTGTGTTGATCTTCTGCATCCATGAAACTAATGTGAAAGAAATCAAATAAATAATTGTGTTTTTTTATGAAGATAATGCTTTGAAAGTCTTATGTCCAAAATACGCTTATTAAATAACAAAACTTTGATATGAATAATTATTGAACCGTTTCATTTACGGACTAGCAAGAGTGTGCAGGGGACGAGAGGTTTCCAGAATTTTGGACCTTCTTTTTCTCTTTACATTCCCCCATTCCATTCGGGGAATGATTGTCCAGTCCAATATTATATTGGCAATATGGGACATAGAGTTCTAGTCTTATAAGGAGGAGATGTGGATGTTATATCTGCCTCACGTCCCACATGCGCGGTGAAGTGAGGCGCAATAAAGAGCCCGCCCTGCCGGAAGGCCGGCAGTTCGAGAAGTGATCGAGCAACTGGTGTCATGCGTGGTTCTAACCTCTGTGCTGCACACCAGGACGCCTACATGCCCGGCCCAGAACAACCCTGCTCCCTCCCGGCAGCCCGGGCCGGGGACTTCACACTAGCGATGAGCACGCAAAATGAACACATGCGCATAGCTGGCAACACGTTTACATCCTGCTGAATGAGAACAATGCAGCAACAATTTTGGAAACACAGAGGAGCGTGTCTCCTCTACACAGGGAAGGAAAGCAAACAACGTTTTTTGGCCTACACTCTACAAACGCACTGGTGAAGTCACAGGAGGCACATCTCGACCCCAGGCAACACACACCTCGCCTCAGCGAACATCAGGTGAGGAGGAGTGGTCACCCATTACTCACAACCACGTGAGTGAGTACAGCTACACTAGCCGAACATGGCCACTGGACTATCCACACTGAGGCGCAGCACACCAGCAAGAATGGCATCGTTGCTGACACCACCAGCACCATCACATGGAAACCACAGAGGTGCCAAAGCAGCGTTGGGACCTTTCCCTTACACGGATACATCATCAGTGGGGCCCTGCTAGATGATCTGCATTCAAAGATTTGAGATGGCAATGGATTGTAAGGACGTGACCATGCCAAGACAACTGAGATCACACCTTCTGCTCAATGTTGATGATGACGTGCTACACATATTTAACTACTTGGCTGTGGATGATTTCACAGATGTATATCACCTGGGTAAGGATGCCCTGATGGCACACTTAATGCCACAATGAAATCCTGATTATGAAAAATTCAACTTCTGCACCACAGTGCAAACGGAGGAAGAAATACCCAATGCATACCACACAAGGCTCAAACGACTAGCACTATCCTGCGAATTCGATGACATAGAAAAGGAAATAAGGCAACAAATAGACAATGGGATGAGCTCAGAAAAGCTGTGAAGAATACTGTTGAGTGGAAAAGGAATCCCCTGGCGAGAATACTGGAATACGGACGCCAGAGGGAGCTGTCACACGGAAGAGCTGGGCAAATGGGTACCACCCACCAACGATAGCACAAATCACGAACTGTCAATATCGAAGGGACTAAAGCAACGATGCACACAACACACCATGGTGGCAACCAAAGCTAACCGAGTGCGGATGGTGTGGAGGAGCGCGACACGGAAAAAGAAATTGCCCAGCACAAGGGACCAGGTGCGGTGCATGTGGCAGAAAGAACCAATGCACGTGTCTGCAGATCATCAGGTCCGCCCTAACGCATGGAACCGCAGCTGCCAATGCGTCTCCCCAAGAAGAAGAAACAAGCCGACACATGTCTGGTGGTAACCAGGGACAATTCTTCAACTGACGAATCCAGGGACGAGCGTGAAGAAGCAGCAACAGCTGTGGAAGCAGGACGAACGAGGAGAAGAGGCAAGATCCACCTCATCTCAGCATTAGAACAAGGAGGTATCACACCGAAAAGGAAAAAGAGAAGACCTAAGTGCCTCATCAGCATACAAGGCCAGGAAACAATGATGACGATTGACACGGGGACATTTGTGAACTTGATGCCGACCAACATGTTCCGTCGATTATGTCCACAGCCAGAACTCAAATACACAGAGACCCTACTGTTTGTCTACGACAGCAAGACGCCACTTCCGGTGGTGGGGTGCTTCAGAACTGTACTGAGCAGAGGCGAAAGGACGATCCAATCAAAAATCTACGTAGTCGATGCAGGCATTGAATGCCTGCTCAGTTGGGAGTCAGCCGATGAACTAGGACTCATAAGGTTTATCTGTGACGTCACTGACTCTACGGACATCACTAACCTGCTCGCCAACACCTGGGCATTCTCCAAGGCATAGGATGCCTGAAAGGCAAACTGATACAGCTGCATATCGACCCTACAGTTCAACCCAGAGTGGTACGCCACAGGAGAACTGCGTTCCACATGCGGGACCTAGTGGCAAAAGAACTACAGGAACTGGAGAAGGCTGGCATCATTGAACAAGGGACCGGACCAACGCCATAGTTATACACGATGGTTGTCACAAAGAAACCCAAACAACCAGGAAAAGTGCAAATCTGTATAGACATGCACCTACCCAAAGCAGCCATAAAAAGGGAACGGCACATCACCCCCACAGTAGAGAAAGTAATTACAGACCTCACTTGGTCCAAAGTCTTCTCGAAACTAGACCTCAACGTTGGCTACCATTGCAGTTGCAGGTGCACCGTGATTCGAGATACTTCACAACCTTCTCGACTCACCTGGGCCTGAGGCGGTACAAGAGGTTACGTTTTGGAATATCGTTGGTGGTGGAGGTGTTCCAACAAGACCTCCAAGAGGTAATCCAAGGAATTCCGGAGTTCTAATTGTCAGCGACAACATCCTCATTCACACCAGCGACAGGGAGGAACACATGCGCTGCCTAGAGATGGTAGTTAACAGACTGGAGACAGCAGGTCTCACAATTCACAGCGACAATTGTGAGTTCCTAAAAGAAGAAATAACATTCTTCGGGTACATGTTTCACAGTGACTGAGTATTTGCTGACCCCCACAAGGTGGCAGACATAAAAGAAGCCTCCCCACCATCCACACCTACACAGGTGCACAGATTTCTTGGCATGGGCACATACTGCAGCAGGTTTATTCCTAACCTCACAACCATGTCAGAACTACTCAGAGAACTCACTAGAGCCAACATCAAATGAGAATGGATCCTCAAATGTGAGGAGGCATTTCAATGTATAGAAGCATCATTGTCGTCAGACACAACCATGGCATACTATGATCCGACCCTACCAACAGAGATGCACGTGGATGCGAGTCCCGTTGGACTCGGAGAAATCCTAGTCCAACAATCACAAACAGGTGAGACCAGACCCATTGCCTATGCTTCCCGAGCACTCACACCAACTGAACAACAATATTCACAAATAGAGAAGGCGACCATAGGGGTTCTGTGGGGCTGTAGACATTTTCATATCTATCTCTATGGGCAGAAATTCAAAGTCTACACCAACCACAAGCCCCTGATTGCAATTTTCACTGGGTCATCAGCACACCCACCAGCCAGAATCGGGAAATGGCTGCTACACCTCCAAAAATACGAGTTTGAACTGGCATACCAGGCAGGAACCGACAATCTGGCGGATTTCCTATCCAGGCATCCAAGAGCTGCAACACTCGGCAAGGTAGATGAGTTGGAAGAGACGGAAGAACATATTTGTCAGCTCCTTAATACCATGAAGCCTAAGGTGGTCAGCATTGCCGACATTGTGGAGGCCACACAGGTAGACCCATGTTGTGCCATCATACAGAACACAATAGTGGCGGGAGAATGGAAGTCATTCCTCCGCCACATGCACAATCACACACCAGCAGTAAAGGACTTCCTCGCTGGGATGTTCCCAGTACGACAGCAACTATCAGTCACCAGCAAGGGACTAATCCTGAGGGGCGCATGCATAGTAATCCCCACCAGTCTACAAGACAGGATTGTCACACTTGCTCACGAAGGACATCAAGGAATGGTCAGAACAAAGGCCAGGATATGACACCGAGTGTAGTTCCCCCAAATAGATTCTAAAGTGGAAGAAACCATTGCATCCTGACACCCATGCCAAATAACGGCGGCACTGCCAAACCCTGAACCAATCCAGTTAGCGGAGCAAGGATCATCAAGGTGGGAAGCCATCAGCATTGACTTCTGCACGATAGATGAAGGGACTTACCTGCTGGTGGCTATTGACGACTACCCGGAGTTGGAGATAATATCCTCAACGGCAGCAGAAATTGCGATCCCAGCATTCGAAAAAATGTTCGCCACACACGGACTGCCAAGGTACATCAGAAGCGTACCACTGGACCACCCTTCCAAGGGATGGAGCTAAAGAAATATATGGACGACCTACATATCCGGTACCACCACATCAGGCTCAGGTGGCCGCAAGTGAACGGGGGCGTTGAAAGATTCATGAGGATGCTTAACAAAGTCCAACACATTTCCAGAGCCCAGCACAGCCTGTGGTGATTCGACCTGTACCGATTTCTACGAAACTACCGGGTGACTCCCCACAGCTCCACAAACATACCCCGGGCAGACCTTATGTATGGAATAATGGTAAATAAATCCATACCACATCATCCCAACAGGAGTGTGGATGATCTCGACAGCGAACGCATACTAGCCAAGAGAGTAGCGGCAAACAAACAAATGAGCATCAGGAGAAGGGTGAGAGAATCCAAGCACAAGGTTGGCGACCAGGTACTGGTGTAACGAAACCCCACAAAGCCAAAGTTAGACAGCCGTAATAACCACACACCATGGAGGGTAATCAGAACGGAAGGAATGATGGTGACAGCAAGCTGAGGGTAAGAGACCATTGCCAGAAACGCCTCTTCATTCAAAAAGGTACCAGAAGAGATGTGGACAGACGGAGAGAAACAGCCGCAAGAGGACAGCAAACACACACGGCACGTCCCATGACAGAGGGCTGAGGAGGATGTTATACCAGGTCGTGACTAGGGGTGTCACGGTATTAGTTTTATGACGGTATGATAACCTTCTTGCCAAATGACGGTATATCATGGTTATCGCGTTATAGCAGGTGGAGTTAACTAATCTTAACAAATATTTTCTAAAAGGTCATAAATTGTCAGATTTATCATCAGAAACAAAACCAGGCACCCAGGGCCAGAATTGGGCTTTTCAACATACTTTTCACTGAAATGCCACCCCTTGCTTCCACCAAACAACACAAACACATGTGTGGAAAGGACTACGGGTGTAGGGGGGGCCTGCTGCGACTGGCAAAGCAAACTTAATAGCTTTTCTTAAGTGGTAATTTAGGCTTTTAGGTCCCCCACTGGCTGATGGTGTAGATGAACATGTTGCCATCTTTATAACCTGCATGCCACAGATCAATGGAGGCTGATGGTAGAATAAGCTTGTGCGCATACACACACACACACACACACACACACACACACGCACGCACGCTCTCTTTGCATTACAGCCTTTCACAGTGTGACTTATTATATGTAAATTCAATGATAGAACCAGGGAAATCCCCCCCCCATTGTCATATGTTTAGCAAACATTATCCATTATAAATATATAAACCCAAAGCCGCCAACCCAAAGTAAACCCTTTTCCTTCTTGGCACTGTATTTATTCTTCCTATTGCTAACATATTGATTTTTTGTCAGGCACGTGTGGTTTATGGAATGTAATTAAAAACTGCACCAACTGAAACTACTTCGCAGATGGCACATCCAACAGTACAAGACCAAGACTGAGCAGCACTTGCTTACTGCAGCCTTTCCAAATCAGATTAAAAAGCACACTTAACTGTATAAACGGTATACCGGTATAAACAATGTGACGGTTATTATTGTTCAATTGAGTGGTTCACGGTATCTTTAACGGTATACCGTTATACCGTTACATCCCTAGTCGTGACACAGGAGACCTGTTGGAAGGTGATGAGGAGTCTCCCCAAGGTGAAGGTGAGCAGGAAGGGGAGGAGAATCAGATAATGTATTGGCAGCGGTTCAGTGGGTACAACCTGAGGGCAGCCCGGTGGGCGCCAGGAAAGTTGAGAGACTGAGTGGTGAGAACACACAGGACTATGTTGAGTTTCAGGTTTGGGAGTATGTACCTGTGTCAGACTAGATGGCACAGGTAACAGTGTATGTTTTGGTTTATGTTTTGTTAATTGGGATAAAGGAGAAATGTTATATCTGCCTCACGTCCCGCATGCGTGGTGACGTGATGCACAATAAAGAGTCCACCCTGCCGGAAGGCCGGCAGTTCGGGAAGTGATTGAGCAACTGGTGTCACGTGTGGTTCTGTCACGGAACCCACCTGGTTTGTGGGACGGGGTGGCTAAGTTCGGAGGACCCCTTCGTGGGGGGTTTACCCTCGGTTCTGCTTATGGAGGCTGCATTCTCTCGCGGCCTCCGTTTCCTTCGGAGCCACTATTAATCCGGACTCACGCATGCACGGGCGGCCGTGTCCATCCTTCGGTGCATGCGCTGTCCTTTCGGGTCTGAGAGGCACAAGCTTGCGTTCCAGGCCTCGTTTTGGAGAGTGTGATTGGGCTAAAGTGGAGAGCTTAGTCATGCTTTGATGTGTTGATGGCTAGGCCTGTGATGATGTATGTGGTGTAAGAACTGACTTAGAATAACACATTTACAGATGGTGGAGGCCTTCCCACGCGTTAGGCCAGTTCAGTACCACACAGAGATCAGAACAAGCTGTGAGCCAGTTTATGAAGGTGTACAAAAGTGGGATATATCAGGGACAAATCAAAGCCAACAGAAACGAATGTACATAAGAAAAGCGGTCAGTTAAAAGGTAGCATTAACCTAAGGAGGCAAGTGCTTAAAACTAAAGAGG
The DNA here is from genome assembly GCF_040938575.1 of Ambystoma mexicanum. Classification (NCBI taxonomy): domain Eukaryota; kingdom Metazoa; phylum Chordata; class Amphibia; order Caudata; family Ambystomatidae; genus Ambystoma; species Ambystoma mexicanum. The sequence continues at coordinate 22,900,034 of NC_090935.1, forward strand.
ACTGAGGCTAGGAAGATGGCAGGGGGAGCTCCCGATTTAGAAAGTAAAATGTTTAAGCCGAGCTTTGAAGAGATCCACAGTTAGGCTGGTTTTGATTGTTATGGGCAGTGGGCGCTAGTGGTAGCGGGGCAAGCAGGGAGAAAGAGGGGAAGCGAGAGGAGGCAGAAAATGGAGTATTTAGCGTTCCTTCCAAGAGGTGTTGCTGGGCCAAAGATAAAGTTGATCTGATGCAAAGTATTGTCCTCAGTCATCTTGTGCTCCTGCCATTTCATATCCTGACACGCAGGGAAGTCGCAAGGCTTCTTCTGAGAGCAGACGGGCCCTGGGCCCTGTTCTTCCCCGGACAACATGGTTTCCTTTTTCATTTTATTATTTATTTATTTATTTACCATGTTCTATGACTTTTAAAATCCATCTTTTTATGAATGCATCAACTTTATCCTATATTAAAACTGTAAAAGAGCAAATGTAAGTGCAATCGAATTACCACTAAATATCCTTTCCCTTAAAGTCTCACTAATCCAAAGGAAAGCTCGTTCATAAAACGCCCTAAAAAACAACATTCTTAGATTTCCCAATGCTTTACAATACAAGAGCAGATGTTTTAGATTTTCTATTTCATTCGAGCAAAATCCACGTAGGGAAATCGTACCAGGTGTCCCTTCAGAAAGACTGATAACCAGGTGTACCTTCAGAAAGGCACGTAACTAGGTGCACCGTGTCCCTTCATAAAGGCGCATAACCAGATGTACCATCAAAAAGGCGCGTAACCAGGTATACCTTCAGAAAAGTGCTTAACCAGGTGTACCTTCAGAAAGGCGCGTAACCAGGTGTACCTTCAGGAAGGGGTGTAACCAGGTGTACCTTCAGAAAGGCGTGTAACCAGGTGTACCTTCAGAAAGGCGCGCAACCAGGTGTACCTTCAGAAAGGCGACTAACCAGGTGTACCTTCAGAAAGGTGTGTAACCAGACCTACCTTCAGAAAGGCGTGTAACCAAGTGTACCTACCTTCAGAAAGGCGCGTAACCAGGTGTATCATCAGAAAGGCACATAATCAGGTGTACATTCAGAAAGGTGCTTAACTAGGTGTACTTTCAGAAAGGTGCCTAACCAGGTGTACTTTCAGAAAGGCACGTAACCAGGTGCACCTTCAGAAAGGCATGACCAGGCGTAACTTCAGAAAGACGCCTAACCATGTGTACCTTCGGAAAGGCGCTTAACCAGGTGTACGTTCAGAAAGGCGCTTAACCAGGTGTACCTTCAGAAAGGCGTGTAACCAGGTGTACCTTCAGAAAGGCGTGTAACCAAGTGTACCTACCTTCAGAAAGGCGCGTAACCAGGTGTATCATCAGAAAGGCACATAATCAGGTGTACATTCAGAAAGGTGCTTAACTAGGTGTACTTTCAGAAAGGCGCCTAACCAGGTGTACTTTCAGAAAGGCACGTAACCAGGTGCACCTTCAGAAAGGCATGTAACCAGGAGTACCTTCAGAAAGACGCCTAACCATGTGTACCTTCGGAAAGGCGCTTAACCAGGTGTACGTTCAGAAAGGCGCTTAACCAGGTGTACCTTCAGAAAGGCGTGTAACCAGGTGTACCTTCAGAAAGGCACGTAACCAGGTGTACATTCAGAAAGGCGCTTAACCAGGTGTACCTTCAGAAAGGCACGTAACTAGGTGCACCGTGTCCCTTCATAAAGGCGCATAACCAGATGTACCATCAAAAAGGCGCGTAACCAGGTATACCTTCAGAAAAGTGCTTAACCAGGTGTACCTTCAGAAAGGCGCGTAACCAGGTGTACCTTCAGGAAGGGGTGTAACCAGGTGTACCTTCAGAAAGGCGTGTAACCAGGTGTACCTTCAGAAAGGCGCGCAACCAGGTGTACCTTCAGAAAGGCGACTAACCAGGTGTACCTTCAGAAAGGTGTGTAACCAGACCTACCTTCAGAAAGGCGTGTAACCAGGTGTATCATCAGAAAGGCACATAATCAGGTGTAAATTCAGAAAGGTGCTTAACTAGGTGTACTTTCAGAAAGGCGCCTAACCAGGTGTACTTTCAGAAAGGCACGTAACCAGGTGCACCTTCAGAAAGGCATGACCAGGCGAAACTTCAGAAAGACGCCTAACCATGTGTACCTTCGGAAAGGCGCTTAACCAGGTGTACGTTCAGAAAGGCACTTAACCAGGTGTACCTTCAGAAAGGCGTGTAACCAGGTGTACCTTCAGAAAGGCGTGTAACCAAGTGTACCTACCTTCAGAAAGGCGCGTAACCAGGTGTATCATCAGAAAGGCACATAATCAGGTGTACATTCAGAAAGGTGCTTAACTAGGTGTACTTTCAGAAAGGCGCCTAACCAGGTGTACTTTCAGAAAGGCACGTAACCTGGTGCACCTTCAGAAAGGCATGTAACCAGGAGTACCTTCAGAAAGACGCCTAACCATGTGTACCTTCGGAAAAGCGCTTAACCAGGTGTACGTTCAGAAAGGCGCTTAACCAGGTGTACCTTCAGAAAGGCGTGTAACCAGGTGTACCTTCAGAAAGGCACGTAACCAGGTGTACATTCAGAAAGGCGTTTTAACCAGGTGTACCTTGAGAAAGGGGCGTAACCAGGTGTAATTTCAGAAAGGCGCGTAACTAGGTGTACCTTCAGAAAGGCCCGTAACCAGTTGTACCTTCAGAAAGGCACTTAACCAATTGTACCTTCAGAAAGGCATGTAACCAGGTGACCTTCGGAAACGCGCTTAACCAGGTGTAACTTCAGAAACACGTGTAACCAAGCGTACCTTCAGAAAGGCAAGTAACCAGGTGTACCTTCAGAAAGGTGCATAACCAGGTGTACCTTCAGAAAGGCACGTAACCAGGTGTCCCTTCAGAAAGGCATGTGTACTTGTTAGGGAGAATTCTCTGTTTAGGCTGAATTTCCTAACCTAGTGAGTCCCCCAGCAGCTTTGCTGGATTTCTGGAGTTTGTTTTTTTCATTCTGCCAAGAGTGAGACTCTTTTCCTCCCACTCTTGGACATGAATGTGGTTAATTCCTTTGAATGTCAATGTGTTCTATGGGCTATGGGGTCTTTTACTCCATAGGGTCTCATGTGTTTTACTATGTGTGTTACACCGCACCCTCCATGCCGTAACACTGGGGTGTCCTAGAGGATCCCCACCATAGACTCCATACCCTGGGACTGACTACTGTCTCCCAGGGCATGTAAATTCACCATTGGCATTACTAGACCTAAATTTACTAACAGAACTAGTACAAACCATCCTATTGTGGACGTACTGGTAGGGGTAATTCGATTACCCCTGGGTCTGTTGTTCGAGGGGGCATTGTCCCGTCCCCCCTCGTCGAGTTTTGGCTGGTGGCAGTGGAAACTACTTTTTATATTTGTCCCTGAATATATTCCTATGGGATTCTTCCCATTGTTGGAGGCTAATACTTTTTCACGTTAGTCTCTAGCATACCGCCGGTTTATTTGTCTTAAATAAATCTACCGGTTGGTATTTTCTGCCAGAACTCGGTTTTTAAAATGGCGTATGTGTTCGCCTCTGTAACTCCGAACCAAAGGTTGAGCCCTTTGTTCCACTTTTGGCGGGCTTCTACACAGAAGCCCTCCAAAGTGGTGCCATTCTGTCTGGGTACCACAGGGTGTGTGGGAGGGGGTTTAGGCACCCTGGACTGAGTTGCCTTGCCAACTCAAGTCGTACTCTTGTGTGATTGGCCCAAGTGGTGAGCCACCCCGCTCACCACTTAGCGTGTTTGATTGACAGCTAGGCTGAATGAATGGGGGTTTTCTGCATAAAAGCAGAGCTTTTGGGACTGGATCTTCAGAAGTCGCCACAAGACCTAAGAATCCGACGAGGGTAAAGCTGAGCCGACCTGCAACGACGACACCTCCGGTGGAGCCCTGCTGAACCGACTCACCACTTCCCAACGACAGAGGAGATCTCCCTGCTGGAGAGTCTTCTCCCCTTGACTGTTGGGAACAACCAGTCCCCTTTGCTTTTGTTTCGCTTCCAAGGCGTAGTGGTCGAATTGCCCGTGCTGAGCACCCCGGCAACCGGATAGCCACTAGCCCGTACCGCGACCAAAAGGTGGTGCCTTGTGACGGAGCACTCCGCGGCTGGTCTCTTCCCTGGTGGTGCAACGATCTTCAACTTTCCTTCGACGACGAGACCATCTCATCTCTTGGCAAAGCCCCGACTTGCATCCACTACCAGGAACAACTGCCCCCACCGGAGCTGTCTCTTCACTTACAAGGTACTGTGTCTGCCTGGCTTCCCTTGTGACGGCTAGCGTGGGGTGTCTTAAATCCTTACCTTTCCATTGGGTCGCCTCCAGACCTTCTTAACTTTTTGTTCTAAACTGGTCCAACCTTTCTGTGACAATTTGCTACAAAGACTCGAAGTGCATTTCCACTGTGATACTTTTGGGACATATCGCCTTGCCTCTCTCCGAATGGGCCTGGCCTCTGAACTTTGTGATCTACAGTAGACCCTGCATTGCTTGTCTTGCATTTTCTTTGTAAAAGTGTTGGTACCGAGTTGGTTTCATACCCTGCCTTTTCTCTCCCGGTCTAACGAATACTAGGTTAAAGCACTCACCTCTGTCTGCAAATAAGTGGTGCCGTTGAACCTAGACTTGTCGAAATATTGTTAGGGGATTGATATACTTATAGTAACTGTGATTGAAGTTGTTTGCCGTATTAGTGCCAGTGTGTTTTTCATAGATGTGTTTTTATAAATAATTATATATCTTTACACCCAAGCTCTGTTCCGTGTATGCTTGTTCTACTGTGTAAATTGCCCTATCTTGTATACTCCACATACTGCCTAACTCTTCTTGAGGGAAGTCTGACTGCTCAGCCACAGCTACCAAGTGAATCTGTGTGGTACAGACTGCTACCAAGTGGGTTTACTGCCCAACACCTGTAGGCCTAAATCTTTTGCAGTGGTCCCAGAGGGAACTGCACAGGTTTCTGCTTAACACTGGTGTACAGCGGTGGGATTTGTATCGAGTATACAGTTTAGAGTGCTTTTCAACACTTTAGGATAACTAACCACAAAGCTTAGCACTAAAAAGCAACTTTCAAAAACATGTCTACTATGCAAGTTTACAGCCAAGAGTCCTTGTCAGGCGAAAGTACTGAGAGTTTGAGAGCTCTCTGTAGACAAAAGGATCTTTCTGTAAGAGGCAAGAAAGTAGAAATGATAGCGAGATTGCTGGAAAAAAGTCTGGGTACTGGTTCAGAGGAACCAACTTCTCCAGCGAATGTAGAAAACAGTGATGGTATTGATCTGAATCAAAGTCTTGATAATGAGTCAGAAGAGGAAAGTGAACCTAATGAAGTTAGCCACTCTGAGCCTCTGTCTGACTTACCTACTGTACCTATGGGGCCCATACCAGGTCCCACATGTAACCCTGCTTATTTTGAATTTGAAAAAATGAAGCTCAAATTAGAGTACAAACAGTTTTTAGCCCAATCTGAAAGAAACCAAGAGCTAGAGTTCAGACAAATGAATGCCCAAGCTGAGCAGAAGCAAGCTGAGCTAAGACTCAGAGAAATAGAACTTAATCATGAGTTGGAAATGAAAAAGTTGTCTGTGGAAAATGCTTCTCTCTCCTCTGGTTCCTCTAGAAGTTCCAGTCCCAAAAGACCCCGGATGCCTAAGCAATTAGTGGGTATGTATGAACCGAGATTGGATGTGTTGGATTGGTTGAAAATGTTTGAATATAATCATGGGCTCCAGGACATCACAGGGAATGTGTTACTTCCCTGGTTGTTCTCTAGGCTTCCCCCTGTTGCAACTGATGTGTTAATGGAGTTGGGGGAGTTGGATAAGAAGGATTATGAAAGTGTGAAATTAGCTTTGATAGCTAGATTCGGGAAGACCCCTTCCCAGTATCTTAAGAGGTTTAGAACCTTCAAAAAGCATGATGGTACCCCTTGGGCTACCTGGGTGAGTGAAGGGTTGAAAAACTTAGAGGGATGGATTAAGGGTTACAAAGTGAACACTTATTAGGGTATGAAGAATCTTTTTATGTTGGAGTCTATTTATGATGCCTGTTCTCCTGAGCTCAGACAGCACTTGACTGATTCGAAGGAATTGGATAGCAGGAAGCTAGCTAAGGCTGCTGACTTGTGGGTTGCCAACAGGGCTACTCATAAGGATTCTCGGGCAACTCAGAAAAAGGATGAGGGAGAACAGCCTAAAAAAGACTCAAAAGAGAATTCTAATAACTCAAATTCCAAAGAGGGCCCCAAACAAAACCATAAGGGTAAGCCACAAGGAAAACCACAGCAGAATAATGTACCTTCTGGTGCCAAACCGGAGGGAGGCCAGAACAAGCCACCATTTCAGAAAGCATTCGGTAAATGATTTGTTTGCGGCTCTACTGACCATGTGAAAGGAGATCCCCGATGCAAGGGTAAACCTTCAGGGGTCCAGCTTGTCTCCTTAGCCTTCGCTCCAGAGGAGGAAGTCCAAATGGCAAGTGGAAACTTTCTACTGCTGGCTGATGAACCCACTGGAGTCTCAGCCAGCGTTTCTTTAGTGTCTCTGGGTTTGTGGGAACAACAGAATTTAGATGTCTATAATTCTATCCCAGATAATACTAAAGAGTATTATAAGGACAGTGTCCAGGTGAATGGTCAGGAGACTCCTGCCATTAGGGACACTGGGGCCAGCATAACTGTGGTGGATAAATCTTTTTTTCCGGATGAGGATGTTGCTAAGGCACCCAAATGCCTCACCAAGTTAGCTGGAGGGCCTGTGCAGATGCTTCCCCAATTACCAGTTCTCATCCAGTGTAATGACATGACTGTGAAGATACCTGTCAGCATACAGAGTGAGGTACCAGGACGAGTTCTGTTGGGTAACGATTTAAAAACTCTCGGAGTTGTGTCTCATACCCCCAGACCTCCTAGTAAACGGTTACAGGAGCTAACCAGACCTGCAAGTGAGAGAACCATGAGAGGTACTCCCCAGGAGATGATGAAGAAAGATATAACTCCTGCTCCACTGGAATTGTCAGCTGCTGTCTCAAAGAAATCAGAAGCGAAAGGGAAACCTAAAACTTCTATACCGAAACCAGCAGCCAGCTCTTCAGTGCAGCCAACAAGGACTTCCCCTCGGTTGTCAGAAGTTACACCAGTAACTCCCCCTCCAGCTGAGGCTGAGAGGGTGGTACAACCCTGTGTGGTAGAATTAGACTCTGAGGAAGAGCTAATGGAAGGCCAGGAACTCATTGGAGATCTGGATCCTGTTGACCATCCTGAGCTGCAGTCTTTACTGGCAGAAGGTGGACCCAACAGGGCGGACTTCAGTAAGGGACAGAGAGAATGTCCAACTCTGGAAGGTCTTCGCCACCAGGCAGAAGCTCAGGCTGAAGGGCAAGAGCCTGGGAAATACAGGTTGCACTGGGAAGATGGCCTCTTCTACAGTGAACCGACCGAGTCTGCACCTGGAGACTACAAACGACTTGTAGTACCCCAAGAGAACAGACAACAGTTATTGCAGTTAGCCCACGAGATTCCTTTGGCTGGTCACTTGAGTTTCAAGAAGACTAAGGAGAGGCTCTCTCTCTACTTTTATTGGCCGAAGATGGGGGCCGAAGTAGAAAAATACTGCAGGAGCTGCCACACCTGCCAGACCTCTGGTAAGGTTGGCTCCAAGAACGTGGCACCTTTAGTGCCTCTCCCAGTTGTGGGAGTCCCATTTGAGAGAGTAGGGATTAACATTGTTGGTCCCCTTGATCCTCCAACCTCCTCAGGCAACAGGTTTATACTTGTTGTAGTAGACCCTGCTACTAGGTATCCTGAGGCAATTCCTATGAGGACTGTTACAGCTCCGGCTGTGGCTAAGGCCCTTCTTGGTATTTTTTCCAGGGTCGGGTTTCCTAAGGAAGTAATCTCTGACAGGGGGTCAAACTTTATGTCCCACTACATGAAAGCCATGTGGAAAACCTGTGGAGTTACTTACAAGTTCTCAACAGCTTACCACCCACAAACCAATGGGTTGGTAGAAAGGTTCAACCGAACCCTGAAGAGCATGATAGGTGCTTTAGAAGACCCCCTTAAACGAAAGTGGGATCTTCTATTGCCATGCCTTCTCTTTGCTTATAGAGAAGTCCCTCAGGAGGGAGTATGTTATTCTCCCTTTGAGCTTCTCTATGGTCATCCCGTCAGAGGTCTATTGGCCCTGATTAAGGAGGGGTCGGAGAGTGCTCCTTCCCCCAAGCCAGTCAGAATGACTGACTACGTGATAGGTCTCCGGAGGAGAATGTCGCACATGATGATGGAAGCAAGTGATAACTTGAAAGCTGGACAAGCATTGGTCAATCATTGGCATGATCAAAAGGCCAACATGGTAGAGTTCACTCAAGACCAGCTAGTTCTCGTTATGATCTCCACAAGGCAGAGGGCCTTGCAAGACAAATGGATGGGACCCTTCAGAGTTGTGGGTAAACCCGGAGAGGTCAACTATCTGGTGGACTTGGGCAATCCCATGGAGGCTCCGACAGTCTTCCACACCAACCGACTCAAAGCGTATGTCTCGAGACCTGATGTAGGAGTGTTGCTTCTAGCATCATCAGAGGATGAAGAAGAGAGTGAAGCTCTTCCTGATCTCCTCAGAGGCTTACCTTTAGACGAAAAGATTGAAGGAGTAAATCTCTCTTCAAATCTGACACCTGAGCAACAAGAAGAGTGCAAATCTATGTTGAATCAGTTTGCCTCTCTGTTCTCACTTTAACCAGGCTTGACCCCTTGGGGCCAGCATGACATACTCACTGGTGACTGTCTGCCAGTCAAAAGCAGAGGATACAGAATGTCAGAAAATGTACGAACCCACATCAAAGGTGAGGTCAGCAAGATGCTTGATCTCGGGGTAATAGAGCCCTCTACTAGTCCATGGTCTAGCCCAGTTGTGTTAGTACTAAAGAACTTAGATTCTGTGTGGATTATAGAGCTCTTAATGCAGTCACCAAGACTGATGCCCACCCTTTGCCAAGAACAGATGAGTTGGTGGATAGACTTGGTTCAGCCAAGTTCCACAGCACATTTGACTTGACGTCAGGCTATTGGCAAATAGCCCTGACAGACCATGCCAAGGAGAAAACTGCATTTTCTACCCCCGTTGGTTTATACCAGTTTAAGGTAATGCCTTTCGGATTGAAAAATGCACCTTCTACATTTCAACGGATGGTAAACCAGGTTCTTAATGGGATGGAGGACTTCTGCATGGCATACTTGGATGACATAGCAGTGTTCAGCAATTCCTGGGAAGAACATGTAACCAACCTAAGAGATGTTTTGCAGGCTCTTGGACGAGCCAATATGACCATAAAGGCGAGTAAATGCCAAATTGGACAGAGTAAGGTAGTCTATCTTGGACATGAGGTAGGAGGTGGAGAAATAAGGCCTTTGCTCAGTAAGATTGAAGTTGTGCAAAATTGGACAACACCTACTACTCAGACCCAGGTGAGAGCCTTCTTAGGTCTCACCGGGTATTACAGGAATTTCATTGAGAACTATGGGACCATAGCTTCTCCTCTGAATGTCATCTCCTCTTCAAAATTCCCTAAGAAGGTTAGATGGAACGAGAAGTGCAATCAGGCCTTTGAAAACATGAAAAAGGCTCTTTGCCAAGCCCCAGTACTCAGAGCTCCTGATTACCACCAACCTTTCATTGTGCAGACAGATGCTTCAAATGTAGGAATAGGTGCAGTACTCAGTCAACTGGATGGGAAAGGTAGGGAGCACCCCATTTGCTTCATCAGCCGCAAGCTGAAGGATCCTGAAACAAGGTGGACAACAATCGAAAGAGAATGCTTTGCTATCGTGTGGGCTCTGAAGAAGTTTAGGCCATACTTGTATGGTTCTACTTTTGTCATTCAGAACGACCACCAACCCTTGAGATGGTTAATGCAAATGAAATGGGAAATCCCAAAACTACTGAGATGGTCAATCTGCCTGCAAGGGTTTGATTTCACCATTGAGCACAGGTCAGGGTGTCACCACCAAAATGCTGATGGTCTCTCTAGGATGTATGTCATTGACTAGAGGTATGAGATTCATCCAGGAGTAGATTAAATCCTCCTGTCCCTTACTCTGGGGGGAGGTGGGGTGAGTGTTAGGGAGAATTCTCTGTTTAGGCTGAATTTCCTAACCTAGTGAGGCCCCCAGCAGCTTTGCTGGATTTCTGGAGTTTGTTTTTTCCATCCTACCAAGAGTGAGACTCTTTTCTCCCACTCTTGTACATGAATGTGGTTAATTCCTTTGAATGTCAATGTGTTCTATGGGCTATGGGGTCTTTTACTCCATAGGGTCTCATGTGTTTTACTATGTGTGTTACACCGCACCCCTCCGTGCCGTAACACTGGGGTGTCCTAGAGGATCCCCACCATAGACTCCATACCGTGGGACTAACTACTGTCTCCCAGGGCATGTAAAGTCACCATTGGCTTTACTAGACCTAAATTTACTAACAGAACTAGTACAAACCATCCTATTGTGGACGTACTGGTAGGGGTAATTTGATTACCCCTGGGTCTGTTGTTCGAGGGGGCATTGTCCCGTCCCCCCTCGTCGAGTTTTGGCTGGTGGCAGTGGAAACTACTTTTTATATTCGACCCCGAATATATTCCTATGGGATTCTTCCCATTGTTGGAGGCTAATACTTTTTCACGTTAGTCTCTAACATACCGCTGGTTTATTTGTCTTAAATAAATCTACCGGTTGGTATTTTCTGTCAGAACTCGGTTTTTAAAATGGCGTATGTGTTTGCCTCTGTAACTCTGAACCAAAGTTTGAGCCCTTTGTTCCACTTTTGGCGGGCTTCTACACAGAAGCCCTCCAAAGTGGTGCCATTCTGTCTGGGTACCACAGGGTGTGTGGGAGGGGGTTTAGGCACCCAGGACTGAGTTGCCTTGCCAACTCACGTCGCACTCTTATGTGATTGGTCCAAGTGGTGAGCCACCCCGCTCACCACTTAGCGTGTTTGATTGACAGCTAGGCTGAATGAATGGGGGTTTTCTGCATAAAAGCAGGGCTTTTGGGACTGGATCTTCAGAAGTCGCCACAGGACCTAAGAATCCGACGAGGGTAAAGCTGAGCCGACCTGCAACGATGACACCTCCGGTGGAGCCCTGCTGAACCGACTCACCACTTCCCAACGACAGAGGAGATCTCCCTGCTGGAGAGTCTTCTCCCCTTGACTGGTGGGAACAACCAGTCCCTTTGCTTTTGTTTCGCTTCCAAGGCGTAGTGGTCGAATTGCCCGTGCTGAGCACCCCGGCAACCGGATAGCCACTAGCCCGTACCGCGACCAAAAGGTGGTGCCTTGTGCAGGAGCACTCCGCGGCTAGTCTCTTCCCTGTTGGTGCAACAATCTTCAACTTTCCTTCGACGACGAGACCATCTCATCTCTTGGCAAAGCCCCGACTTGCATCCGCCACCAGGAACAACTGCCCCCGCCGGAGCTGTCTCTTCACTTACAAGGTACTGTGTCCGCCTGGATTCCCTTGTGACGGTTAGCGTGGGGTGTCCTAAATCCTTACCTTTCCATTGGGTCGCCTCCAGACCTTCTTAACTTTTTGTTCTAAACTGGTCCAACCTTTCTGTGACAATTTGCTACAAAGACTCGAAGTGCATTTCCACTGTGATACTTTTGGGACATATTGCCTTGTCTCTCTCCGAGCGTGCCTGGCCTCTGAACTTTGTGATCTACAGTAGACCCTGCCTTGCATTTGCTTCGTAAAAGTGTTGGTACCGAGTTGGTTTCATACCCTGCCTTTTCTCTCCCATTCTAACGAATATTAGAGTGCCATCTAGGTTAAAGCATTCACCTCTGTCTGCAAATAAGTGGTGCCGTTGAACCTAGACTTGTCGAAATATTGTGAGGGGATTGATATACTTATATTAATTGTAATTGAAGTTGTTTGCCGTATTAGTGCCAGTGTGTTTTTCATAGATGTGTTTTTATAAATAATTATATATCTTTACACCCAAGCTCTGTTCCATGTCTGCTTGTTCTACTGTGTAAAATGCCCTATCTTGTATACTCCACATACTGCCTAACTCTTCTTGAGGGAAGTCTGACTGCTCAGCCACAGCTACCAAGTGAATCTGTGTGGTACAGACTGCTACCAAGTGGGTTTACTGCCCAACACCTGTAGGCCTAAATCTTTTGCAGTGGTCCCCGAGGGAAATGCACAGGTTTCTGCTTAACAGTACTCTCTTTAAAGGACACCTAATTATGGTGGCTCTGAGCGGAGGGAAAGCGTATCATATAAGGTGGATGGCTCCCTAACCTTTCATGTGTAGCTGCTGTATCAATGTGTTGGCACGTCTCACACCAGTCATAACGCCAACACCTATTCTCTAATTAGATCCTGAATATGTACTATTCCCGAAGGAGAATTCTCTTCGGCTGAGTGCTTCTTTATGCTTCATTGCATGAACATGTTTGTACTTCTTACTAGAGGTATGGAAAGTGGTGGAGGTTCAGAACATTATGTGCACCCCAGCAGGGGTTCCGGAGAAGCTTCTTAGTCAAGGAGACAATCCCTAGTGCAAGTTGAATCACAGCCATTGGGATCCCTTTAGGTCATTCAAGAACATGTTTCCATAGAAAGCCTTTCAAAGACGTTAGACCTGCATCAAAGAGAAGATGGTGGATTCCGAGACCATATATATTATTTCTGGAAGCACAGCAACACGGTTATTGGAATGCTTCATTTGGTTCATCAGGAGAACTGCTTTGCTTTTTAATGGCTCATTGGCAGTTTTTCATTGGGTTTTGCAGCAATAGTAGAACCTGCAGTTCGTCAAGCATTTCTAATTTTTGATCTAGCCACTAGCAAGTCAGTCGGATCCTTTTCTGCTAGATGGTGTGCACTGGATCTAAGTCATTGGAGAAAGTGTAGGTTTGGAAGGCACTGAGTAATCTCTGTAGTCCTACTTGGGCACAAACCAACAAAATGACATCCTCCTCGTATGATAATACCAGAGGTTTCTGGAGAACTTAGCACATTCTTCACTTCTGCCTGAGTAAAGGGTTGCCTTAGACACCTGCAGGTGTTAATTTTAGGTGTAGGATGACCTTGGAGGTTTAGTCAGATTTTTAAATTCGTGTCAGTGTGGAGATATATCAGAATATTAAGTAAATGATTTTGAAAACCCTACAACTTCAATTTCAACCTGAGAAGATTTATGTTACCTTTATCAAATGCGAGTGCTAAATCTATACATGGGGCTTCCCCCTACTCCATGGTGATCCAGCCATGTGATCCAGCCATGGTGATCCAGCCATGGTGATCCAGCCATGTGATCCAGCCATGTGATCCAGCAATAGCCCAGGTAGGTTGGATCAGAGCCCTCTTCGGGACCCTCTTAGATTTATTTTTTGGACGCCCGTTTTGTGTGCCCATTGATTCCGTTCTTTTAGAACCAGGGATGAGAAAACATTTGCATATATACTGTTACTGTTCTTAAAAATTGGTACCCTGTGCAACGCCTTTCATCTGGTTGGAGTCATCTTCTCTTCCAATACTTCCTGAAATAGCACGGGGAGGATGTCTGCCCACCATTCAGGGCGGTGATTCAAACTTCTACTGCACAAACTATTTGGGTAAAGGGCACGAGAATTCCCACTGGCAATGATTATGATAACAATGTCACCTACGTCAAAGGCCAAATGGCAACCTTCAGCAGAGGTCGCTAAATTGATTTCTTTATGGGACCCGGCATGTAAGGCTGAACACTGCGCTACCCAAGTCGATTCCAGAACCAGATTCTCCTGAATGGCCAATGAGGACGACCCATATCATGAGCTATTCTCGGATAATTCATATCCGGCTTCTCTATCATACATTTCAGCATCTTCTACTCTTCCTGTTGGAGGAAATCCATTCGTATGACTTTGACCCTCTTTTATATTTTTGCCAGATCAGAGTGGTTTAATATTTGGTTTCTGTTTGGCTGTTGGCATCAGTGCCAGGATGCCTTTTGAAGGCATTCTTTTACCCTGTATAAGTCTGGTACTATACCACACTCTAGCACCCCAGCTGGTTATGCTGGGTTAAAGGATAGTTCCCGGACTTTTTTTTTATTGTCCCTACGGTTCGGCCATGTGTTTTTAAGCATAAATCGGTAGATCGTAGAAAACTTTCCTATGGACCTTACCCGACTTTTCGTCCATTAACGCACTCGAAATCAGCCGCCATTTTGTGATAATCCTATCATTTCCCCCCATTGACCTGGCTCACCTGCGTTTGCGGCACTAAATCATATCCCCTGCCCCTGAAACAGACTTTATCAAAACATTCATATTCCCCTCCTCTATCCGTGACGTGACTGTGCTGCGTAGGCAAACGCGCCCAGGCGTCTTCTACGCGACTCCACACAGAACCCGGAAACCAACACAGATCAGCTCACAACACAGCGCGCCACAATTCGGAATATGAAACTGTACTTTTAAATCAAACAGCAACACGGTACATTTGGTAAAGTACATTTATTGGACATCAAATGTTTAGAGAATATTCAGCGATTTGCATTTTTCTTTGCTCTCGATCCAAAATAGTTCGTCTTGAGGCAAGCGATCCGCCCATTTCCCAACGCCAAAGCACGTTTCGTGTCAACAATCGCTGCGCCTCAGCTAATGAAGTATCGCCATGGAAATGGCAGGACGCCTCTTTCCTCAATAAGTATAAACACACCGTTTCACAACACACAGCAGCAGATTTTCGTTTCCATTACTCTCTCTGTGTATTTGAGTATTCTGTGACTCGTTTCTGTGCTCTGGTCAGCTACCTTCGCCGCTTCTAGGCCTTGTGAACACCTGTACCATCTCTGTAAATTATTTTACTTTCTTTACCACACAATGGCTACGATAATACCGTATATGTACGAGCCCGAGTACACCGAGGAGGAACTACTGGAAAGGCAAGCACGCGAAAACGATGGGGATTCGGCCGGCAGTTGGGAGGACCAGTCAACGGATGAAGAGCCTGGACCATGTCGCATGGACGGCGTCTCCACCTGGTGCACGTGCAATCGGTGCGAGCTAATGCCAACTGAGGAGGAGAACTGCTGCTGCCGTGAAAATTACGGGTGCTTGGCCTACATTTCGGAAGGCGAGCCAAGTCCGCAATGCATCACCGAGCTGCCAGAGTTCAGGGAAGCCTGCCTCTCATGGACCGTGTTGAGGATGATGATGGTGCTTATGCACGAACTTCACGGCACTGTTCGTCCGCGTAATCCAAGTAACGAGTAAGTATAGTCTGGTTGTGATGTCAGTGATGCCACTACTATTTCATGGTCGTCTCCCACATATAAAATTACATCTACATATCATTCGAACGCATGTAAATTGGTTCCATATTGTGCATTTTCTAGATAGAATTTTTTTCAAAGCAGAATGACATTTTTTACCTGAATCGACATTGATAAGAAAGTTTTGTCATTTTAATACAGTTTGCATCTTTCTTTTTCACAGGTGGTACAGGCTGGTGGCCTATCGTTGCTTCACTTGGTGGCTTCACGGGAGGCTCGGACACCGCGTTCGGAGAGTAATACCTGCCTGTGCGGTACTTGCCATTAGACAACATTTCCCCAGCGACAGTGGACAATACCGCGGATTTTCCCTGGATGTGCTGCAACCGGAACTTTACAATGTGTAATGTTTATTATTTATGTTCAATTGAAATTAAGATCTAAAATAAAACCCAACATATATTTTAACAATGGTTGTTTTGATTTTTTAAATTAATCTAGTGTGTCTCCATTGAATAGTCTTCCTGTGCCTTGTCTTGTCACACCACATGTCTCCGGCCAGCATCCTCCCTCACGCTGGCCGCCCACCTTCAATCCACATAACCGTTGAACCCATATGCAGCAGACATACATATGTTATTTTGCGGGTTGGCATCAAGCCTCCCGGCCTTGCCTCCTCCCCGAAAAATACTTACCACACCACTTTGTTCAAGCGTTGGCAATAAAAGGCCGTTGGATTTTATTGATACAAAACATGGTTATAGGTAAATAATCAGTATGGTTGATCATAATAAATCATCCTTTTGGGCACCGGGTACAGAGATGACCCCCTCTGGCCCGTGCCGCCTTGCCACCACAGGCCAGCCTGCTGCTGACTAACTGCCTAGGCATCCAGGGTCTCCAGGGTGAACTGCACTCATATATTCTCCTGGGAGGGTGAGGTATTTATAAACTCACCCCCCTGCCTTCCATGTACTAGATCCTGCAGCCTGCCTCTTACATGCAGTTAGATGGCCTCTCCTTGGTGAGGCCCTGCGGCAAACGAGTCTTGTCTGCACGACCACCGCCCCAATCCACCCCCCGCCCTATCAAAGGCAGTTCGCACCGGGGTACTTGCGCTGGCAAATGGAGCTGTCAGGGAGCGATAAAGGCCAAGAGGTGCCAAAGACCATGTACACTTCAAAGTGGTCTATAGAGCATGGGTTGTTCCCATGTCTACCTCCAGACCCTGTGTCTCCTGCCAAGCATCCCCCCTCACGCTGGACGCCCCCCTGCAATCCACATAAGTGTGTCTCCATTCACGAGTCTTCCTGTGTCTTGTCTGCACGACCACCGCTCCAATCCACCCCCCGCCCTATCAAAGGCAGTTCGCACCGGGGTACTTGCGCTGGCAAGTGGAGCTGTCAGGGAGCGATAAAGGCCAAGAGGTGCCAAAGACCATGTACACTTCAAAGTGGTCCATAGAGCATGGGTTGTTGTTCCCATGTCTACCTCCAGACCCCGTGTCTCCTGCCAAGCATCCCCCCTCACGCTGGACGCCCCCCTGCAAACCGCATAATGCCACGACATATACACGTCATTCATTCACAAACACACCCCTGTTTCGAATTCTTTATAACCCATTTCATATTTCGAATGAGAACTTCTTTGCGCTTTGCTAGTCAACCCGTGAAGGTGCTGGTTATCTGCTCTTCGTCTCTGTGAACTTCCGTGACCACTTCGAGCAAACTCGTCAGTTTGCAACCTGTGAACTGCTCCCTGTTCTACGACAAGAAACTACTCTGATCCCTGCATCTAACTGTTTGTTCGTCAAGGTAAGGCCATGTACCATAATCATTTTGCGTCCAATTTTTTAATTTATATCTATTTGCTAGTAGTCATCAAATTGCATCCATGTTTTCTTTTCGTTCAAGACAGTACATGCAAGGAACTAGTCACATGTTCTGAGTTTAGTCAAATTATTTTTCTATTTTTTTAAAGTTATTCAAATACTTATCCGCATGTGAATAACGTGTATAGTTCCAAGAACCAAAACAAACCTTGCATTGGACCTTTTATGTGTCATTTAATTTTTTAACACATTGGTATTCATTGAGAATTGTTGATCTTTACTTTTCAGAACTTTCCACAATGCCTGCCTGTTCCATTGGCGGTTGCCCTTCGAAGACCCATAATAAATCTGAAGGTACTATAATGCATGTTTTCCCTAAGACAATAGATCAGATAAGAGAATGGGTCCGATATTGCGGATATCCACCGTCTGAGCTTGAAAGTAGAGTCCTAGAAGTCTTTGCGGACAAGAGGGGTGATCGATACCGCATCTGCAGCAGGCACTTTAGCTCAGACATGTACTCCACATCATTGCTAATAAAGAAGAAAACACCGCGAGCGACGCGAAAATTGCTCTCAACCGCTATTCC
The DNA here is from genome assembly GCF_040938575.1 of Ambystoma mexicanum. Classification (NCBI taxonomy): domain Eukaryota; kingdom Metazoa; phylum Chordata; class Amphibia; order Caudata; family Ambystomatidae; genus Ambystoma; species Ambystoma mexicanum. The sequence goes on from NC_090935.1 coordinate 22,917,729, forward strand.
CACTCTATTCGTCCACATCCCTCCACTGTCGAGTCAAGTTTACGGATTTAGCTCTCGGCCTTGCGGTAGTGTGTAGCATTAGCTAACAATAATTTCCCCATTTATGTATCCACTCTATATGAAGGCGGAAGATTCTTCATCTGTGTCGTTATTGCAGTCATCAGCCACTTCAAGCGCCTATCGGGTAATCTTACTTAGCTATTCTGCCACTGATTTGTTTTAGGCATGTAAATCAATAGTTTAAATTTATCGTGTAATTATTTTACCTAATGGTACACCCTAGTACTCGTCCTCTAGTCTTTGTTTTCAGTTATAATTATTGTTATCCAAAATAATGCAAGTACTGTCTTTCAGGGAGATGCTGAGGAGTCCAACGCATTGACGACAACCGTTGATGTCACTCAGATGCTCGAGGTACGTTTCCGGACAGTTCCATCGATGGAGATCATCAGATCTTGCATTCTTGTAGCGTGATTGTTACACACAATGTTTCTTTCGTTTTTAGCCATTGATATGTCCTTCTGTCATCGCCCTCCTATGTGTCTTCTTTTTTCAATATTGTGTTCATTACTAATGAAAGTCCTATGTTTCAGGGAGTCCATGGAGCATTAGTCCAAGAAGAAGGGGGAGCATGCAGTTACGGGTCGGCGAAACAGCTTGCAGAAGTGTGCACCGCAGTTACAGCGTCCCTTGATGTTCTTATGCATTTCGAGGTATGGATACTGACAGTTCGATCAAGCGAGATCATATGACGTGATTACATCCGCTATACTTCCTTCTTTATTAACGCAAGTACTATGTTTCAGGGAGATGACGGAGCTTCTTCTACAAGAACATCACCCCTAGTAGTTGATGCAGATCTCTGGGTGGTGACACTTCCAACGATCGAGCAAATCGAATCATATTTAGATATCCATTATTTATTTTAGACAACTGATCATTTGTGCAGGTCTATTTAGATGAGCCGTTGACGCCTGCACAAAGTTTATGTTCTTTTTAACAAAATAGAAAACCATACTAATGCAATTACTGTGTTTCAGGGAGTTGCTGAAGCGTCATCTTCAATAATATCATCAATGGAAGTCTATGCGGAGCCCGAGGTATGGATCTTGACAGTTCCATCTAACTAGATCAACAATGCGTGAATAATTGTCGTTTGAATGTTCTACACAATGCGTTCATTCGTGTTTTGCTATTGAGATGTACGTGGGTATTGGTCCACAAGTACATTTTGTGTTTTCAATATTATTATACATACTAATGAAAGTTCTATGTTTCAGGGAGTCGATGGAGCGTCAATGCGTGATGGATGTGCTTATCATGAAAATATAGTCGTTGCAGCGCAAGAGGAAGTGGAGACATGCACACACGAGTCGGAGCAACAGCGTCCAGATGTTGAAGTTCGAGGCAAGAAAGTTTCAAAGAAAAGAAAGCAAAAGAAGGTTAGTGTCCTGGTCACTATATTATGTTGTTTTTCACTGTTAATAGTTCAATACTGTAAGTTGTGTTTAAACTGAACATCCCTTTTCCAATCTGTCCTCTAGTTGCGAGTGGGTGTACGAACTAGATCTACACAGACAGTGAAGCGAACGAGAGATGTTGCTTGTCAAACCTTTTGGCAGGGACTTGAGACTGGAGATGCATCGTGCCAATGGGAAGAATATGAAGTGATTGACAACGGAGCTATACCACCACCAGCCATTGATAGTGAATGTCCTCCTGGTAGTTCGGATGCAGTCGGAGATCAATTCACAGAATCCACACCCGCAAAAACTAAGACCGCGAGAAAGTTGAAGAAATTGTTATATTCTCCCATCGCCGGAGAAGGAACAGATGTTGCAATGGAAGAGAATGAAATGGACGACAATGAAACACCATCAATATCACTGAACATAGCGCAAGACGATATCAGAGATTGTACCTTTAATGTGAGTGACATGTCCTCAACGTTACAGGCCGAACCAGCTGAGTGACAGTATAAGGAAAGAGGCCAAATTCATTGTATTCGATAGTTGTTTGATTGATATTATTATTATGATGAAATGTGGGCATTCGGTTGGTGGGGAAGTATGTGGGGAGCCATTGATTAATGTGACTCGTGCAATTCGAGGCACTAACCTTAAAATACATGCCACCTGTACACAATATCATCCGTTCTCATGGTCTGCACAACCCATGCTGGGGCAACTGCCAGCAGGCAATCTACTTTGTGCAGCGGCCGCACTTTTTAGTGGTTCAAGTTTTAAAAAGTTAGAGTATTTCTTTCAGTTTGTGGGAATCCATTTCATTGCGAAAACTCAGTTCTACAAATACCAAACCGATTATCTATTTCCAGCCATTAGCGAAGCTTGGAGAATGGAAAAAATGTCTATTGAAAGTACATTCGCGGGCAAACGGTTCAGGCTAGCCGGTGATGGACAGTGCGACAGCCCAGGATTTTCAGCCAAGTACTGCACCTACCACTTTCAGGACATGGAAAGTAAGAAAATTGTGAGTTCGGTGGTCGTGCAGGTGTCACAAAGTACATCCTCAGTGGCCATGGAGAAAGTTGGCTTTGTAGCATCATTGCAAGAACTACAATCGCGGGGAATGGTGATCGACCTGATAGCCACGGACAGACACTTTTCAATTGCCAAGACAATGAGAGAAGAGTACAAAAATATAAATCACCAATTTGACGTATGGCATCTTGCAAAAACAATCAATAAAAAAATGTCGGCTGCAGGTAAAAAAAGATATGCAAGGTATTTCACAGTGGTCCAAGTCAATCAGCAACCATCTTTGGTGGAGCTCAAAAACATGTGAAGGGTCGTTGGAAATTCTACTGGAAAAATGGCGGTCAGTAATGCTACACTGTAGCAACGTTCACCGCTGGACCACAAACCAACATTTCCACAATTGTGAACATGGCCATTTGTCCACAGAGGAGGCACGGAAGAAGAAGTGGTTGATTCCTTCATCACCCACTCACAAAGCCATTGAAAAGATTGTATTTGATAAAACTATAACAAGAGATTTGAGGGGACTCACGGAATTCTGCCACACAGGAGATTTGGAGGTGTTCCACAATATGTGCCTAAAGTACAGGCCAAAACGATTGCATTTTGGCATGGAAGGCATGATAAATCGGACTCTTCTAGCGGTCTTGGCACATAACCATAATGTTGGCCGTCAACAAAGTAGGACGACCGGAACTTTAGGGACGCTTCGCTACAATAAGGCCTTCACTAAAAGAAGTAAACAATGTGTGATCAAACCAGTGTTTGAGGATATGCAATATGAGTTTATTGAGAGACTTATTGTTGATGTCCTAGATAGGCACATACATGGAGTTGTGAACGAACCTGTGCAGGGGACAACTGCATTGCCACCCAACATTGCCTCTGTTCCATGTCCACCTAAAGCAGAGCTCATTGAGAAATACACATCACGGTTTAAATGATTGTAATTTGATTGTCTGTTCTCTCGAGTCTCCTCATGTCGCAGGCCCATTGAATATGTGTAGCTATGTATTGTGTAAATAAAAGTGATTGCTCAGTGTACATGCAATGTGTCTATCCAACCTTGTTCATTTGCGCATTAAATTAAACCAAACAGTAATATAAATCATTTTTTAAAACATATAGAATGTCTCCGTATTTATGGTTCTCTGGGGCTGCAAAGCACGCAGACAAAATGCAAAGATGGAGTGTAAATTTCAAGTCCTGTGAGATGGCCTTACACTGAATGTAGCTAACTAGGAATGTGTGCTCGTTCAAAGTGAAGGTCAGCTGCTTTGATTTTTTGCTCGGGTGCCGGAATGGCCCACAACTCAGTATAAGGTTCTATTGTTATTTGACCTTGACAGGCAGGGGACCATCCCGAAAGACTTCTTTTTGGGGGTGTGGTGCAATAACGTAAGAAACGATAATGAATAGAATTTCAGAAACGATAGCCATTTAATGTTCGTTCATTAGAAGAAATAACGTCGGCATAGAAGGAGTGGTATTTCGGGGCTGCCCTACGCACAGACACAATGGAAAATGCAAATATAATGTAAGTAACTCTTTAGATGAGTTTATAACGCAATTTAATTACTATACAGTAGTTTTAAAGACGGGTTAAGTTGTACTTGTTCGTTCTATGTGGCATATTGTTTTGTACCGCGCACTATCTTGAGGAGAACCATCTCCTTTTACGGAAGCACCTCAAAACCTTCCTCTTTGCTTCTGCTTTCTCTCTCCCTGTCCCCTGCTACAACTGGTCCACTGTCTGCGACCTCGGTCCTGGGCCCTTCCACTCTCCACCTGCACTGCCTCCCTGTCAACCCCTGCACTGGGGGACTGTCTCAGTATCCTACAGCCCCCCCTTCCCAGCACTTGTTCTGCACTTACCTTGCACTCGCCACCAGCTGGCCCTATGTATTTATTATTTTATGCTACTTACCTTGTACTCCACTTCCCCCCTCCCCTTCCCCTTGCACTTTTACCTTCCCCCTACCCCTGCACTTGCGCGATCTGAATGACACCTGGCCTAGTAGGATCGTTGTCTGTCTTCTCCTTGTTCCCCCCCCCTCCCTGCCTCGCCACGCCTTGAAACACTTGTGTATAGGCACGTTGCAAATGCCATATTATATCATATCAGTGACGAAGTGGTCCACTGGCGCTCAGGCGGCTCTGAAAAAGGCGGAGGAGAGGGGGTGGGTTACTGGAAATGACGTATAATACCCAGTTGCACTGTCCTAGCTATGAAATAATTTCCCGACCTAATATATAAAATGAATAATTTTAATAAAGATCTGATGGTGAGACTAATTTCATTTTTTATGTTTTTAAAACAGGTACATCCTTCATTATTGTCTGTGTCACGAGTACCAGACACCGGCGGATGGCTTTTACAACCGCCAGTTGCTTCTCCGCGTGAACAACGTTACCACCCTGACCATTTTATGGGACGATCGCCAAGTACAAGTATGCCCTTATGCGGTACTAATGGCTAGATGCAACATACATACCGTTGTGGTGGCCTAGTGCCTCGTTGTTGGAACAGCCATGCGATTATCAGTGCGACCGAAGAGCTTATTTTATCGTAAACCAACACCCTGTGTACTGCACACGAACATCGCTTGCCTCAAGACGAACTATTTTGGATCGAGAGCAAAGAAAAATGCAAATCGCTGAATATTCTCTAAACATTTGATGTCCAATAAATGTACTTTACCAAATGTACCGTGTTGCTGTTTGATTTTAAAGTACAGTTTCATATTCCGATTTGTGGCGCGCTGTGTTGTGAGCTGATCTGTGTTGGTTTCCGGGTTCTGTGTGGAGTCGCGTAGAAGACGCCTGGGCGCGTTTGCCTACGCAGCACAGTCACGTCACGGATAGAGGCGGGGAATATGAATGTTTTGATAAAGTCTGTTTCAGGGGCGGGGGATATGATTTAGTGCCGCAAACGCAGGTGAGCCAGGTCGATGGGGGGAAATGATAGGACTATCACAAAATGGCGGCTGATTTCGAGTGCGTTAATGGACGAAAAGTCGGGTAAGGTCCATAGGAAAGTTTTCTACGATCTACTGATTTATGCTTAAAAACACATGGCCGAACCGTAGGGACAATAAAAAAAAAAGTCCCGGAACTATCCTTTAAGGAGAGGGAGCCAGTGCAAGCCATGCCGCCTTCCAGTCGGTTGAGAAGGCTGCTATCCACAGATTGTAGCTGCGCCAGGGGCGTAGGAGAAACATAAAATCTGGGGGGGACAGGGGACACCTTGAGGACTTTGTTTTTTTTTGTGTGTTTTAGTCAAAGAACTCGGCTTTTCACGAAATTAAAATTAAAATAGAAGTACGTATTACATTTCATATATCATCACTGTATAAAAGAAGAGAAGAGAAGAAAAGAAAACAGAAGAAAATTAAGAAAAAGAAAAGCAGTTCAGACTATAAAATCCTTCAATTTGGCGTCTCACTTCAGAAGGCTCAGTTCACGTACAAATGTTTACCATTTCAAGTTAAAAGGCTTTCATGGCCTGAGCATAGCTGGTCCCAAAAAGATTGGGAGTCCACCCACCATTCCTTGTCCACAAATCTCACACACTTTACAATCCTCTTGACGGGGACTTTGCTGCAGCACAAACCACAGAGTGCAATGATCTGCCAGTGATTTTGTAGTGAGTGATGATCATGAGCATTTGTTAAAAAAAACATATATATGTTTCGAGCGTTCGGTACGCATGATACATTCTGTCGCTATTGTTTGTATGTCAACCAGATCCATTATAACTTTGTGCACAATGAACACACAAACATGATTGAGTCTTTTCTGATTCATAATGTGCAATGTGAATATATTGGAGAGGCGGCTCAGACCGGCACCTAATGTGCTGTGCTCTAAGCATGGCTTAGTGAATACCATTGGCCACTAACAGCATGAACTGCAGTTAGGATCAAACTATTGGTGTAGGACTGAAGGCATCCCCTCGCCTGACACTGTCTCTATTGGGTGTGGCACCAGGCCATGCAGAAGCATTAAGTTAAAAAGCCCTCTCTCCTGTATAGCGGAGCCGGGCGTGCCGCGGGCTGTTGGAGTCACAGCTCTGTGTGCTTTTGGTGACAGCCCAGCCCAGCCAGCCAGTGCACTGTGTGACAACGGTCCACAGTTAGTGACTAAGGAGGTTGAAAGGTATCTTGGCCAGTGTTGTATAAAACACAGGAGGGCAGGCTGTACCTCCCCAAAGTAATGGGGTGGTGGTAAGTGTAATCGCTGCCTGATGGATGCTGTGCAAATGGCGAGTGCAATTGATGTGGACAAGAAGGAGGCAATCCATGAAAGAGTGAGTTGATTACACCAATCTCCACACAAGGTCATGGGAGTCTGGGATTGATGGTTACTGGGAGATGAGGCTGAGGCTTGCCATTCAGGGGCTTTTTTTATGTATACGGTGTGGAACCTTCAGAGGTGGTCAAAATGCATGTGAGACATCGCTCAAATATGTGTACGAAGAGGAGGTGTGTGTTTTTGTCATTGCTTGAGCTTTTATGGCGCCCTCATTCCAAGTCCTTCCTAGAAGGGTGTCAAATGCAGAGTCCCGACCTTGTAGGGTATTCTATGTTCACAAAATAACAGAAGGCTGTGCTCCCATATAAAAATAAAAGTTCCCTTCCTCTTTGAGGTGCCTGAGCACCAACAAATTGCAGTGGTTGAACCACTGCAGCTGGATTCAATATTGGCTCCTGTGCTAGCGGGCTCAATGTAACCAAAACACATGGTCCAGGATAATGCAATTTCTTACACTCCAAGCCTCTTGTTGCCGACACCGGTGAGCAGAATGCATCAGCCCACCCATTAGCCAAAACCTGCATTAGCATCACGTAAAGTAGGGCTGTGAGGGCTTCCCATATACAGGAACTGCCCTGTTCAGCCTCAGGTTCCCCTATACCAGCATCCCTTATCCCACAATATATAAAGCTTCTTTTTTTGTAAGGATTTGTTTGCAGATGTTTATTCTACTATCAATAACTTAGTTTTGAAGTCTTACGCCTAAGAGCTTGAATCTTACTTTCATCAATAGAGTACATGTGCTCACACAATATCTTCTATTGATTTTATCCTAATTGATTTGAAAAAGAACAAGCATTGACAATGACAACAGTTTGGGCTGTTGAATCAGCAAATGCGCCCAGATGCCCCCGGGCCAGGAGCGCTATACAAATAAATAAATACAAATACTTGTGGTGTGAGTACCTGGGCATCTAAAAGCAGTGCTTGGCAAATGCCTAATACTTGTACACAAGCCAAAACTGCTGGCTTTGCCAAGGTTTGTTTTTACCAGGACTTCAGTGAAGGACACACATAGTGCTTATTAATCGAGTGGCTGATCATGGAGCTAGTTACGACATTTTGATTACACCAATAGTGCGTTGGCAGCCGCGACATCTATTTCTCAGCTGTGTGCTTACAATCTGTGGGAGCTGGCGTAGGCTGGTGTAGGCAAGCGTGTTTTGGCAGCATTCTGGGAAGTGCTGCTGCTGAATGGGAAAGAACTTCAACTGAGTAAGCAGTGATTAAAGGACCTAAAGACCCTGGGTTCCGGACTGGTGACGCTCCATGAGGCTTAGTGGAATTTGTAATTAAGGTCGCTTTGGATACTTCTCTATTTCGAGCCTTACTGGTTGCCCAACCAAGAGCATGTGCAGTTGCTTCACCAAGATATTTTAAGAGAAGGGATCAGGATATGTGAATAAGGGTCAGGAGCTACTGACTTATTTTCTCACTGACATCTGACAGACAGCAGCAGCAGCTTCTAGCTGCTATATGGTTAACAGCAAGGCCGAGTAGGACTGTCATTGGTGTTTTCTTCCCTGTCCCCACCCCCTTTTGTGTCTTGTGGCACCTTGAAACACCATTTTCTGTCTAGGTGCTTTATAAATACCCAATACATACATAAATAAATAGCTATATTCTCATGACACCATGCACCCAGCAAAGCATTGGATTAGTGATGCACAAATGCAGGAACAGAAAAGGCCCTGTTGTTGTAAACTGCCCTCTGCAACTCATCCAGAACAGGACTGCGAGATTTGTCCTTGGCCTCAAGCCCAGGGATCGTATCTCCCCAGGACTGAAATCTCTGCACTGGCTCGCAGTGGCGGCGAGGATTAAGTTCAAAGCCCTCTGCATTGTCCACAAGGCCTTCTGGGGCATGTGGCCTCAATACCTTCAACTCTCTTCCTAAATATCTTCCTTCTCGAGCTCTTCGCTCATCCGCCTCCAACACCCTCAGGGTCAGTCGCTTTTCCAAGCAGTGAGTTGGTGGTAGATCTCTTCCTTCTGCTGGGGCCTCCCTCTGGAACAGCCTCCCAGCCTCACTGAAACTTGAGTAGAACCATCTCTGGTTCCGGAAGCCCCTCAAGACCTTCCTCTTTGCTTCTGCTTTCTCTTCTCCTCTCCCCTGCTGATCTCCTGGCTGAATCTGAAACAACACTGGTTACCTGCCTACCCTCTGATCTCGGGCCCAGGTCCCCTCCCCGCCAGTTGCATACCTGCACTGCCCCCCTGCAACCCTTGCACTTGGGGACTGTTTCTGTAATCCTACAGCCCCTACTAGCATTTGACACCCGATGTCTGCACTTACCCCTACACTTGCCACCAACTGGCCGCACTTTTATTTATTTATAATTTATTGTCTTATTTATTTTACTGTTATCCTATTTACTGCACTGCCTCCTCCCCTTTCCCCTCGCACTTTTCCCCTTCCCATCTCCCCTGCATTTGCACAATCTCAATGTCACCTGGCCTAGTAGGATCGCTATCTCTGTCCTCCCTCTGTTTCCCCTCCCTTGCCTTGTCGCAACTTAAAACACTTGTGTATAGGTGCGTTATAAAAGCTATATCATATCATATCATATATCATCTCAAACACACCAATGCAAGTGTTGTGTTGTGAAGGAGCTTTCAATAAATACAAAGTTGAAATGTTGTGGCAAAGGTTTCCGGTGATGATAAACTGATGATTTGATCTGGTTTTCATGATGACACTGGGCCGGTAGAAGAGTATGCGTTGCCACTCCTGCCCTCTGCACACAGAAAACCTGCCTGTGTGCAGCGTGTCATGCTTTGGTTGTTCCCAAAGCACTTTACTATCATGTTAATGGCTTTAGCATATACTGATATACATCCTAACCTTCAGCAGGGGTTGGTGGTGTGCCATCTGGCAGTCTTTCTGGATGGTTTAAGTTCCATACTAAACTATGTAGTTTCCCACAGCTATGCCATAGGCTTCAAGGAATAGCTAGTTTACCTGGGTGTGGCAGAGACGGCGGCAGGGTTGTGCCATTTTGCACTGATAGTCGTTCGAGAGTTTTGTGTCAGTGTTGCAGGGAAGTGTGTGTAGATCCCGAGTCGTCGCCAATGTCATGTAAAGACACATTTTTGGGCCTGATTCATGGAATTTGGAACTGAAAAAATGACTTTGCACTCACTCTGCACACCAAAAATGCACTTTGCACAGTTCCATGAATCAGGGTTTGGGTTGGCAGTGCAAAGTTACTTTTCAGCAGTGTAAAGTCACTTTGAACAGTGCAAAGAAATCCATGAATCGGGCCCTTAAAGTTGAAAAGTCGCCACAAAGGATTCTGACAGCAACCTCCTCTGTATTCTGGTGGGGCTAAATGCCATTATATCCCCCCAGTTAAAATTGTGGGGGGGATTTGCCCCTCCTGTTCCCCCCATGTCATACGCCCATGGGCTGCGCTGCATCTTCACAGTGTGCTCCTGGGCAGGATGCCGCAGCAGAGCTTCCACAATGTTGTCTTTGGGGCAACAGCTTGTACGAATATTGGAAGATGCGTTTACACTTAGCCTCCAGTCACAACCATGCCTTCTTTCACACATTCGACACCTATTCTTTGAGGGTTGGGTCTTCCTGGGCACGGTATGCAGACTCAACCTTGAATGCAGGCCTCCTATTCAAATACTCACCAGATCAAGCCTTGGCTGCGCAGACCTCAGCTGACCCGCACTCAAGGTAGCCATGACCCCCTCAAAATAAGGAACTATTGTTAAATAGGAAACAGGTTGTAATTCTTATTATCCTTCAGTGCTTTTTGAAGTCTGCGGAGCAGCAGGTGACTCATGGTGCCCTCTCCTTTTGCATTGCTTATTAATGATTAACCCAATACACAAAACAAAATCATCTGCGACATAGGTGTGGTGATTCATTTCGCCAATCCAGACTTCCTGATATGGACTGACCTCTACTGCATCGCACTCAGACAGAGCTATGGGTATGGGCACAGGTCACAACTAGATAGATCCGCGGGGACCAGCTGGCATCAGCCACAGACTGGGATGTAGGGGCTGGCCCGAGTAAGAACAAAGATCGAGCTGTAGAGACTAACTAACGCAACATATGGACAGGTGGCGATAGTGCGTGGTATACATATCCTTTAACATTAACATTTACAGAATGTGTGCAATGTACTCACTGGCACTCACCTTAAAATAAGTGTAAAAGCAAAATGTAAAATGCATGCACCAGTTTTCACATTGTCTGCTGCTCCAGAATGGGAGATAGGAGGCAAAATACATGTCCTTCCCCACATTCCTGCTCTGAAATGAATGGATTTGTGCTGAATGTGCCCGCATTTAGCACATTCCAAAAGCAAATACATTACTTTGAAATCTATTGCAATTGCTGTATTTCCCCGGCAGCGTTTACATTTTTTACAAAATGGAAAGTAAAATGAAAGAGTAAAAGTGATTCCTTCTGAGATGGGGGCGCTGTTGAGCGACCAGCACGGCGGCTGCATAAAAGAGGAGCTACGCATGGCGCTGTATGAATCGTTCAAATCCTGGCGAAATGACCTCTGTTCTTTGGCTCTGGTGCAAGAGCAAAACAAAAGAGGTGATGGTTGGAAGGTTTAGAATTAATCTCAACCTCTGGCATTGCTCTGGGCAACCCTCCACACCATCGTTCTTCGCCTGCCAAGCCATTACAAAAGGGGAAAGACCACATGCAAATCAGGCTTGCTCCCACCCCCAAAGGGGTAGTCCAGCCCGAACTGCTAGGTCACATCTCTTCTGCACGAGACCACATGCAACCCCAGACATGTTTCAACCTTGTTGGGCGTCATCAGTGAGCAGTAGCTTTGGTCTCTAGGCCCAGCAGGCACGGGACCCACGTCTGGGCATACCCGTCCCACTCGGGGTGACAAAAGCAAAACAAAAGAGGTGATGGTTGGAAGGTTTAGAATAAATCTCAACCTCTGGCATTGCTCTGGGCAACCCTCCAGACCATCGTTCTTCGCCTGCCAAGCCATTACAAAAGGGGAAAGACCACATGCAAATCAGGCTTGGTCCAACCCCAAAAGGGGTAGTCCAGCCCGAACTGCTAGGTCACATCCCTTCTGCACGAGACCACAAGCATCCCCAGACATGTTTCAACCTTGTTGGGCGTCATCAGTGAAGAGTAGCTTTGGTCTCTAGGCCCAGCAGGCACGGGACCCACGTCTGGGCATACCCGTCTCACTCGGGGTGACAAAAGCAAAACAAAAGAGGTGATGGTTGGAAGGTTTAGAATAAATCCCAACCTCTGGCATTGCTCTGGGCAACCCTCCAGACCATCGTTCTTCGCCTGCCAAGCCATTACAAAAGGGGAAAGACCACATGCAAATCAGGCTTGGTCCCACCATTAAGCTACTCCTCACTGATGAGCCCCAACAAGGGCGAAACATGTTTGGGGATGCTTGTGGTCTCCTGCAGAAGGGATGTGACCTAGCAGTTCGGGCTGGACTGCCCCATTTTGGGATGGGGCCAAGCCTGATTTGCATATGGTCTTTCCCCTTCTGTAATGGCTTGGCAGGCGAAGAACGATGGTCTGGAGGGTTGCCCCGAGCAATGCCAATGGTTAAAATTCAGTCTAAACCTTCCAGCCATCACCTCTTTGTTTTTGCTTTGGCTCTGGTGCGGCATCCTCACACACATTTGTAGGGGACACAACAGTGGCCTGGTGTTACCAGACCGTGCTGCTTGCGCCGGTGTGGCGATAGCCTTGGCGTGCACGTGGGCTCCAGCCGCGGTGCCACAATACCCTGCGCCTTCTGCTCAGCTCCTGGGCAGCTGTAGTGGCTTCACACAAATGATGATTAGAGGTGGAGGTTTATTTGCACAGATTATAAATCAGCGTGGAGATGACAATCAGTATGTTGCCCAGCAAGTCCTGTTTAATGTCATGCAGTTACTTCATTTAAGCCCTGTGCTTAAATGAGTGTCTAAAGTGAGCCAGGATTCTAATATTGTAATGAGGCTCCAGTCAGAAATAGGAGGAGCGCCAGGGAGCGTCAGCTCCGTCCACTTTGCCTCTCCTTGGCCGCCAAGCTGCACTCCTGAGTACACTGGTCTCGCGAGATCACGTGCAGACCGTGTTCTCATGAGATCACACCTCGACAGCAGCATGGGAGAGCTTGAGATTGTGACCACTGATCAGAGCGGAGGCACCCCCGATAGCCCAGCCCCAGTAAGGAGGAGGAGGTGGGAATCAGGGGCTCACTCACTGGATCACTGCTGCAGGGCGCTGCGGTCTGTGAAGAGTGCTCGGCACGCTGCCTTGCTTCGACACCACAGGAGGAGCTCCCACATTGATGCCGCTTTCATCACACACCAGCCTCAGGCACTTTGTGGGACTGGATATTTCAGCTAACAATACAGCTTGTTCATGTGCTGGTGGTTGTCAGAGCTCCTTTAGATATTCAACTGGGTGAGACAATGTGGTGTCGCCACTGCAATCACATCACGTGAGGAGTACCAGGGGACAGAGGGAAGGGGAGGAGCCAGGGAAGGGAAAGGCGCCAGTTCCTGGCGGGCACTGTAAGAATAAAGAAGTGTTGCACGCCAGCTCCGTGTCGGCCTCCTCCTTGTGTGAGTGACTAGAGGCCGAGCATGCATGCAGCGTGAGGCGGTCCCCTTCCTAGATATTACATTGGCGACGAGGCCGATTTCGAGCCCCATCTGGCCCGCCATCTCGTTCCACGCCTCTGGAGAGGCCGTGCAGCTGACGCCGTGAGCAGTGCAAGCACAGCAGTGGGTGCGAGCGAAAAAAGGCTCCCCTCCGGCACCATGCGTGTGCCCGTCTGACCGCGCACACACGGCCATCCGCGGGTGGAGCCGCGACTCCCTGCGCGCACAACTCCGGGCGGTGGAGACAAGGCAGTCTCCTGCCAACGGCAACCAGGGAGGTCCTGAGAGGACCTCGTCCACTCCAGCATCTGCGGGTGGAGCTGCTGCTCCCCGCACATTCAACTCCGGGCGGTAGAGAGGGAAGAATCTCCCGCCAACGGCAATTGCATGGGTCCAGGTAGGACCTCGGGCACACGAACAGGAGTGGGTGGAGCAAAGACTCCCCGCCCATAACACTCCGGGTGGTCGAGGCACTCCAGCTTCCCGCCAACAGCAACCGCGAGAGCAGGGGAATCTCCGAGAGCGGTGGAGGCGTGGCCCTCCCGCTCCGAACGCAACTCACGGGTAAGAGTGCAGCACGCCTGATACTCGCCCGCATCAATCTGTCCACCGCCATAGCACAGAACACAGGCCCACCACAAAGACACGCAGTGCCCCGCGGGGGCCAGTAACCATAAGAGCACACACATGCTCAGACCAAACAGCGCCGCAGGGTGAAGGCCGCAGAAGGCCCCAACATTCAGCACAGCGCCCCCACCAGGCGCCTGGGCCACACCACACACAGAGCAAGGCCTCATCCGGCAGACTGCAAACAGCAATCCAACTGCTCAAAGGGAATTGAGATAACGCTTCATGAGCATCTCCGAAGAGGAGTCACTGACAGTCCCAGTGACCCCCAACAGACCAACACAGAGAAGAATGACGGACAGCTTACTATCACAGCTGCCATCCAGCTTCGACCTCACTGACACTAGCACTCTTGGGTCAAGATGGAAAAGGTGGCTGAGGGACTTCGAGGTGTGTCTTAAAGCGGCAGGGCCATTGGAAGATGTACAGAAACATAGCCTGTTGCACCATGCAGTGGGGTCAAACGTGCGGGACATTTTAGACGAGATACCAGAAAGCATCATAGACGCCTACACCAACCTGAAGTCAGTCCTCACGGATTATTTCACCCCCCACACAAATGTGGACTACGAAAGACACATTTTCCACACTACAAAACAAATCAGAAGCGAAACCATGGACGCATTCATCATGAGGCTGAGGTTGAGAATGAAGCACTGCGATTTTAACAACTACTCGAATGAGGAAGCCCTCAGATCACAAATCATAGTAGGATGCGAAAGCGCCGACTTCCGAAAGAGGCTGCTGCAACAACCGCGAACCCTAGAGGAAATACTGCGCCTAGCTCGTTCAGACGCTGCGCTTGCAACGAAGTGGAGGGCCTAGATGACATAAAAATCACACATGGCAAGCATGAGAACCTCAACAAGCTAGAAAGCGCCACAATAAACAACAGTGACCCTTTCTGCTACAGGTGTGGGCACGAGCACCCACATGAAGGACAATGCCCCGCCATGGGCCAAACATGTTCCGCTTGCGGAGGAGAAAACCATTGCAAAGCTGTATGTCTTATCTTCCGCAGCAAGATAAAAGGTATGGGGAGAAACGGAAAACTCACATTGGAACAGGAGCAAAGTCAGCCGGCCCCACACCGAGCAACACACCAACACCATGACGCGGCACGCCACAGAAATCATGACGAACAATCCGAAAGAAGACAAGACAGAAGGGAATGGAGAGACAGCAAATCCACACCATCCAAACCTAGAAGGAGACCCAGGAGGTACATCAGGTGCCTCATAGAACAATCGCTATCTGACAGTGCTTCAAGTGTGTCCTCAGAAGAAAATGCCCGCTGGCAAGAGAGACACCAAGAAGAACCAAGAAAAAAGGGCTATCTATACGCACTAGGAAACAACACAGCAAAAGAACACAGTCCCACCCTCATGATACAAGTCAACCAAACAGCAGCAGAATTTCTTGTAGACACGGGGGCGACTGTAAATGTAATCAGTGAAGAGGTATACAAACGCATACCAAACGCCCCCCGTCTACAACCCACAAGAGCCCTCATCTTCCCCTACGGCTCAAAGGTACCCCTAGCCTGCAAAGGATTCTTCGTGGCATCATGCCCGTACAAGGACCACGCAAAAAACATCCCCATGCATGTCCTAGAAGCCGCCACGGACAGCGGATACATCTTACGTTACAAAGCAGCCATAGAAATGGGACTAATACACATACTATACCGACTCATGGTGCATAAGTATCTTGACCCTACCGCCAGCATCGAGCAGGTTTTCCCCTCACTATTCAAAGGGCTGGGAAAACTCAAAAACAAACAAATCGAACTTCACAGCAACACCAATGTCTCATCAGTAGCCCAACACTATAGGGGAATCCCCATCAACATTCAAAAACAAGTCGAAAACGAACTAACTAAACTACTGGAGGCAGACACCATAGAGCCCGTGGAATGTCCCACGCCATGTGTTTCCCCCATAGTACCAGTACCCAAAAGAGACTCGCCTGACATACGAATATGCGTAGATATGAGGAGACCAAACGAAGCCATCATGAGGGAATACCATCAAGCCCCTCAAATAACCGACATGGTGCATCTTCTAAATGGAGCGACTGTGTTCTCCAAACTGGACCTGAGCAAAGGATATCACCAGCTCGAGCTTCACAAGAACTCTCGCTACATAACAACTTTCGTCACGCACCTCGGGCTATTTCGATATAAGTGACTAAGCTTCGGTGTATCTTCGGCAGCAGAAATATTTCAGGCAGAAATCCATAACGTCATCAAGCACGTGCTCAACTGCCTGAACTACAGCGACGACATCTTGGTTTTCGGGCAAACACAGGAACAACACGACGACACATTGATGAGAGTATGCATGGCATTAGAGGAAGCCCAACTGACCCTAAACAAGGCAAAGTGTGAGTTTCGGAAGAAAACACTTCGCTTCTTTGGACACATATTCTCAGAGAAGGGCAATACACCAGACCCAGAGAAGGTTAGCGCACTCAGAGATGCTGAGCCACCCATCACGACAACCGACCTCAGATCCTTTCTAGGGCTTGCGAGCTACTGCACAAGATATATCAAAGACTTTGCATCCGTCAGTGAGCCCCTCATGGCCCTCACAAAACTCAACACTGAATTTGTCTGCTCACAACGGTATCAGGAGGCTTTCCAATCCATCAAGGACCACATCTCGGACGCCAAAAGCATGGCTTACTTCGATCCACGGAAAACCACGGAGCTCATTGTAGATGCGAGCCTGGTAGGACTTGGAGCCATCCTCACACAACTGGATGGAAAAGAAGGACAAGAAAAGCACATTGTGTCCTATGCCAGCCGAAGTCTCTCTAAGACAGAACAAACATATTCGCAGGCCGAGAAGGAAGGGCTAGCAGTGGTCTGGGCCTGCAAGCATTTTCATTTATTCTTATACGGGAAACCTTTTGTCGTAGTAACAGATCGCCAAGCACTAATCTTCAAATATGGCAACCCACAAGCCAAGATGCCCCCCAGAATAGCAAGATGGGGTCTTCGCCTCCAGGACTACCAATTCACGATCACACACAGACCGGGCAAAGAACAGAACCCGGACGACTATCTCTCACGCCACCCACGAGAAAAATACGAACAAGAAAAGTCCATTGCGGATCAATACATGAGATATGTTATCCAGAACAACACACCTCAGGGTCTAGACTTGGAGCAGATAGCTCGGGAATCCAACACTGATCCAGGAATACAAATAATACTGAGGTGCCTAGAAACAGGGCGATGGAAACAAGCAAAGCAAATCGAGGAAACCGCAAATGAGGACACGAAACAAGACATCGCATGTTTCTTAGCAGTAAAAGAGGAGCTCGCAAAGTCAGAAGGGAGTCTATTGCTAAAAGATACCAAGCTCGTAACACCATGCACTATGCGACAGAAAGTCCTGAAACTGGCCATGAAGGACACAGGGGCATAGTGTCCGCGAAAAGAATGTTATGACAAAAACTGTGGTTCCCACAGCTCGACACACTAGTGGAAGAACTACTCAAAAATTGCCCGACATGCGCTGTCATAAGACCACACACCGCACCAGAACCGCTGTGCATGACAGCCTTGCCCGAAAGCAGATGGGAGGAAATAGCCGTCGACCACTTTGGACCAATAGAAGGAGGGGAACACATCCTAGTGGTAGTCGAAGAATACTCAAGATACCTGTATTTACAGATAGTACCGTCCACGTCAACGCATCACACCATTCCGGCACTAGACAGGATGTTTGCCACATACGGCGTTCCAAAGGTGGTGAAATCTGATAACAGGCCCCCTTTCACCAGGCAAGACTTCAAAACTTTTGTTGAGTATATGGGTTTCCACCACAGGAAAATAACACCGTTGTGGCCACAGGCCAATGGCAAAGTGGAAAGATTTATGAGTAACGTTAAGCACACAACACAAATCGCGCGACTCACAGGAGAGCCAGTAGAAAAACTCCTAAACCAGCTCATGCGAGACTACCGCAACACACCACATAGCACAACTGGGAAAACACTGTCAGAGGTAATGTTTGGACGCAACATCAGGACCCGCCTGCCACAGGTAACCGCTGAGGAAGACCAATATGAAAACGACCAGGAAATGAGAAGGAAAGACACCATCATGAAAGAAGGCATGAAAAGGTCCGCCGATGTATCTCGAAGAGCCAAGGATAATGATCTTTCACCAGGAGACATTGTGGTAGTCAGACAACCACAAACCCGCAAGAACATGGCCCCATTCAATGAGGAACCCCTCACCATCATCGAGACAAGAGGATCACTCATCACGGCAGAAGGGGAACGCAGATCCACCACTAGAAACTCGTGCCATTTCAGACGGATGCCGGAAATCATACCCACTGCCAACAGGAGTTCAGAAGATACCCACCCCACCTGGGACGTCCTTATGAAGGAGACAGAGAAGACTCAGAGAAGGAAATGTCACCGGAGGCCACACCAAGTCCTTCTGCAAGAATGGAAACCCGACCCCAGAGAATCCGCAAGAAACCGCACCGCCTCATTGAAGAAATAATTTAAAGAAGAACGTTGTGTTTAGTAACGGGGGGGGTGTGGTGTCGCCACTGCACTCAAATCACGTGAGGAGTACCAGGGGACAGAGGGAAGGAGCCAGGGAAGGGAAAGGCGCCAATTCCTGGCGGGCACGGTAAGAATAAAGAAGTGTTGCACCCCAGCTCCGTTTCGGCCTCCTCCTTGTGTGAGTGACTAGAGGCCGAGCATGCATGCAGCGTGAGGTGGTCCCCTTCCTAGATATTAAAGACAACTTGGCTCTCGAAGCAAGCACCGACCCGAGCCAGCAGGTAAATTACTGTACGGTTAATACTGCTTCTAGTACATGCCAGGAAATAGTGTAGTCAGTGAACACTGGCACGCCCCTTAGAGCCAGCTTCCATACTCCAACTATCACCCTTAGAAAACCAGGCTTCAGATAACAACAATCACATTCCAAGAAGGACATTACAACACTGGGCAAAGGCGCAATCCATCTGTTATGTAGCTGGCACCTTGTGTTGCCGTGCGAGATTGAACACTACTTGACCATGGTCCAAAGTGGTGGTAAGAGGCAGCATAATATTGCCAATAGTGAAGGCCCAGACACATGCTTGCATGTCTGAGGATTTAGAGGAGGCATCTTCACTAGAGGCGGCGTCAGCCCCCAGTTTGGAATGACTCCATCACACCATTCAACACATGGCCAAGTGATATTCAGGATAGATGATTTACCTTCGCCCAGTGATGCAAACGCCCACTGTAGACATGACTGGGGCCAGTATCACAATGAGATAATGCATTAGGACCCTTGCTAGGTGCCCAATGACCCAGACACCCACTGTAGACATTTATTTATTTATTTCATTTATTACATTTGTCATACGCCCAGACCCCGAGGTATCACGGCGTAGTTACAGTCCTAGTCAGATACAGTATTGGTGGTGATCATTACAATGAGGCAATACAATTTTGGTTACATTTCTACAATGTATACATTTATGTACATGTATATACAGTGAAGATACAGAGTTGGTCTGGGAAGAGAGGTGTCTGGGCAGTACTAAAACTGGTTGAATAACCACGTTTTGAGCAATTTTTTAAATTGTGGGAAGGACATTTCATTCTTAATGTGGATGGGCAGGGTGTTCCAGTGCTTAGGGGCGAGTACTTTAAAGCTACTGCCCCCTGCTTTTTCTCTCTTGTATCGTGGGATTTCAAGGTTGTCGCTGTTGTTAGATCTGAGGAGCCTGGTCTGGGTTTTCCTGGCGATTGTGTTGAGGAATTCTGGCTTTGATGGGCAGCCAGTGATTTTGTCTCCTAATGTTGGAGATATGCTCTGATTTTTTTGATGCCCAGGGCGGCACGGAGGGCTTTGTTCTGCATGAGTTGGAGTTTGGATAGGTTGGTGTTGGACGTGCCTAAGAAAAGGATGTTGCAATAATCGAGCTTTGATAGTATGAGTGCTCGTGCTAGTGTGATGCCGTTTTCTGGTGTCAGGAATATGCGACTAAGAGCTATACGTTTGGCTGTATAGGAGGTGGAGGAGGCTAGGGTGTTTACTTGCTTAGACATGGTTAGTGTTG
The DNA here is from genome assembly GCF_040938575.1 of Ambystoma mexicanum. Lineage (NCBI taxonomy): Eukaryota > Metazoa > Chordata > Amphibia > Caudata > Ambystomatidae > Ambystoma > Ambystoma mexicanum. The sequence goes on from NC_090935.1 coordinate 22,937,872, forward strand.
CGTCAAGGTAGACCCCGAGTGTCTTAACCTGTTTAAGTACTGGGATTCTGGTGCCGTCAATGATGAACGATGAGTAGACAGGCTGAAGGGAAGCGATTTTGGATGATGATCCTAGTATGAGTAGCTCTGTTTTGTCATCGATAAGACAAAGGCTATTGTTGGCCATCCAGTTTTGGATTAATGAATAGATTTTATTGATAAGCAGTGAATCTTGCTCATGGTTGCCTGTTAGTGGGATGAGGATCTGGGTGTCATCTGAGAAGTTGGTGTAGATGACACCCATGGCATCCAGGGCTGCGAAGAGCAATTTGGTGTAGCATTATATAGGGTGGGGGATAGGCAGGAACCTTGCGGGACGCCAATTGGGACTGCTATGGGATCTGCTGATTCTTTCCCAATGGCAACTCTTGAGATCCTATCTGCGAGGAATGATTTAATCCAATCTGTGGCATTGTTGGATAGGTTGAAGTTGTTGTTTAGGGTAGCACAGAGTTTGTCATGGTCTACCAAATCGAACGCCGCGGAGAGGTCTAGGAGCATCAGCAGGCAGAGTTTACCGGATTCTCTCGTGGCATCCATTTGGATCTTTAGGTCGAGTAGGGCTGCTTCTGTGCTATGGTTGGGGCGGAACCCTGACTGTTGATGGTGTTCTAGGTGGTTTTGAATTTGGGAGTAGGCTATTTTGTCAATGATTTTCAATAGAAAAGGAACGATGGTTATGGGTCGGTAATCCGTGGGGATAGATGGGTCCAGAGAAGTTTTTTTAAGGAGGGGTGTTACCCAGGCTTTTTTGATGCTAGCGGGAGCTGTGTTTGAGTCGAAGGAAGCGTTAACAAATTCTGTGATGACTGGTTATACACAGTTTGACTAGGTGAGAGGGGAATTGGTCTTCTTTGCAATTGGAGGCTTTTAGTTTCATTATGGTGTCTAGTACTTCTTTATTAATGACTGGGGTGAAGCAAAAGGAGGGGGCAGGTTGTGGTAGTGGGAGGGTTGGAGGCTATGTTGGGAAGCGTTTTATCGACAAGGATAGTTTTTTTGCTTTCGATTTTCTTTTGCAGTAGTATCATTTTAGAGGCTAATGCGTCTTGTATTGTGGTGCACCAGGTTTTGCTAGTATTATGAGGTGCTGTCACTTGGCATGGGTTCTCAAGCTCTCTAAGGATGGAGAACAGTTCTTTGCTGTCAGAGTTGGCATTGGTTATGCGCATATTGAGGGCGTGGGCTTTATGAGAGATTATGGCTGATTTGTACTTTTTGTTGGCTGTTTGGAAGGCCTTTGCTGAATCACTAGTGTTGGTTTTCCTATGTATGTGCTCAAGTGCTCTTTTAGTGCGTCTGAGGGAGACTAGTTCTTCATCAAACCAGAGGCAGGAGCATTTGTCTGGTTTGCGTGTTTTGGTAACGATAGGGCCGAGTGAGTCAATGGTACGGGTGAGACTTTGTTGATAAAAGTCTGCTAAGTAGTCAGGGTTGTTCGTATTGGGGGTGATATTGGCGAGGGCCAGGTGCAGAATGGGGGAGAGGTTGTCTGTTGTGAGTTTTTTTATATTTCTAGATTCAAAGGTGTCAGGTGCCTTGGGACTGGTGGGATCCGAACTGTTGTATTCCAGGGTGAAGGAGATGGTAAAGTGGTCTGACCATTCTACGGGAAGGATGGAGTCTATGGTGACTTGGGCGTTGAGAGATAGGATCCAGTCCAGCGTTCTACCTTTCGAGTGAGTGGGTTCATCAACCAGCTGGGTAAAGTTCATATCTGACATTGCTGTGTGAAAGGCGGCATTGTCCATGTCAAGGGTGTCGCTGTAGCCTAGGTTGATATCCCCTAGGATGATGCATTTAGTCTTTGGCTTGAGGAGTGCCGTGATCAATAGGGGGATGTCCAGGTTGGGGTGGCTTGTTTTATTGGGTGATCTGTAGACTACTAAGAGGTTGTTGGTGGTTTTAGGGTTGAGGGAGAATTTGGCTATTAAGAGTTCATAGCCCTGTAATTGTTCCAGTGGGCAAACTCTGAGTTGCAGTGTAATTCTAGCTATTAAGGCGACTCTACCTCCTTGGGTGTTATTCCTTTCTTATCTAAGGATAGTGTACCCTGGAGGGATGGCGATGGCTAGGAGGGGGCCTGCGGCGGGGTGAAGCCAGGTTTCAGTGACTGCTAGTATGTTGAGTTCTTGATCTATGATGAGGTCGTGGATTTGTATGGCGTGTTCAACGAGAGATCGAGCATTGATGAGTGCTCCTCTGAGGCTAGGGGTGGGCACAGGAGGAGAGGTGATTGTTAGATTGGGAGGCTGAGTCATGTTTTTGCTTCCTCTAATTGGCTTGGTTTGTTTGGTAGAGGGGTCTTTGAGTGGTCTATTGGTAGGTGTGTATTTTGTTTTGGTGCAGGTATCACTAATTTTAGTGGATCTGGGCGCTTGGTGGTTGGAGCTGGTTCTATTTCTGAGTCTATTAAGTCTATTTTTTTATTTTATTTAAAGTGCATTAGCCAAAATTTGACCTTTAACACATTTCATACACAATGTATTAACATAAACAATAAAAAAAAACATTTGCAGTTTTTAAATAAAAACATATATCATAATAAGAAAAAAAAAGAGTAAAAGATCTAACCAACACATTTTTTCACAGAACGAAAAATCAAGTTGTTACTAACTTCAATTCCTTTAAAACTCTACCCACTTCAATTGATAAAGCCATCTCATTGCCGGAGGATAGTCTCGCCCAAAAATCATCATTATTCAAATGAGACTCCTCATGAACAAATCTGCCAAAAGAACTGGCCCTGATACTCCAAGTCCCGGAACACTTAGAAAGTAAATGCTTAGTAGTCTGCACTTCCATAGTTAAGCATCTATCACATATTGGTGCAGTACCCCCTTCTTTATCCCTTTTAGCAAGCAATTCCAGGGTAGGGAGTAAATTTAAAAAAATCTCAAAAAAGCAGATCTAAACCAAAAACTGGGGGACTTCTTAAGATAAGCCGGAAGAAACAATAAACTATTAAGTCTATTGAGGCCCGTGGATGGCATGGTTTTGTAGTTAATTTTGATGCTAAGGGATCTGGTGATACATTTAGGATGGGAGTAGTTGGAGCATCTGGGTAAGTGGTGTTGGTGTTAGCTATGTTATTGGGTGCACTAGTATCAGGGAATGGGGGAGGGATGGGAGGAATGGGGTGGGGCGGGGGATGGGGTGTTGGCGCTGGCAGCCTAGTCATGCAAGGCCTTCTCTGAACACGGAGAAGTGACCTCCTGTACATGGCACGAAGTGGGGCATTATACAAAACGGCAACATTATGGCGGTTAGAAATTTTAGCATTCTTGGACGTGGTGGTTTGCGGAGTAGTGCCACGGGAGGTCAGCTTAGTTCACATAGCTGTTATGAGTTGTAGCTGTAGGCTAAAAGCAATTTAGTTTGTTTGGAGAGCCGGTGACTACAGGTGTCAGGATGTCAGTTAGAGTATTTTGGGCAATATCAAAAACATTGTGGCAACAGTATCTATCAAAATCCACAAATGAGGCCAAAACATGGACCTGAGTGGTAATAGTAGTGCCTATTATCTAGGTAAGGGCAAGCTGGCTATGTAAGATAGCAACATTGGCTGGCAGAATCAAAATTAGAGAGATAATTGCAAAGGTATCAACAATTGTCTATGCGGTCGGGGTGTGCGGTGGGTCAATCTCATTGTGGTAACATGTGTTATGATCAAACACTGGCAAAGTGAGGCGTTATAAACACATTAACCATTCTAAATGCAAAATAAGACCATTCTAAATGCAGAGTAAAACCATCTGAATGCAGAGTAAACCCATATGAATGCAGAGTAAAACCATCTGAATGCAGAGTAAAACCATATGAATGCAGAGTAAAACCATCTAAATGCAGAGTAAACCCATATGAATGCAGAGTAAACCCATATGAATGCAGAGTAAAACCATCTAAATGCAGAGTAAAACCATCTGAATGCAGAGTAAAACCATATGAATGCAGAGTAAAACCATATGAATGCAGAGTAAACCCATATGAATGCAGAGTAAAACCATCTAAATGCAGAGTAAAACCATCTGAATGCAGAGTAAAACCATATGAATGCAGAGTAAAACCATATGAATGCAGAGTAAAACCATCTGAATGCAGAGTAAAACAATCTAAATGCAGAGTAAAACCATCTGAATGCAGATTAAAACCATATGTATGCAGAGTAAAACCATCTAAATGCAGAGTAAACCCATATGAATGCAGAGTAAAACCATATGAATGCAGAGTAAAACCATCTAAATGCAGAGTAAACCCATATGAATGCAGAGTAAAACCATATGAATGCAGAGTAAGACCATCCCAGATGCAGGTTAAAATCAATCCTAATGCAGACTAAAGTCATTCGAATGGATGGACTAGGAAATCCTGCATTGATCCGGGGGCAACCATGGTCAAATAGTGGTGGTCTGCGGTTGGTTTAGACGAAAATAGATTAGAGTCGCTTAGCGAGTCAAGCAATCAGCAGAGGTAGCAAATAATCAAAGCAGGCAGTTTTGGCAGCATTAGACTTAACGTGGTGTGCAGGGAAACGCAGAAAGTTCGATTTGTGTTTCGGCATGTCACAGTGATATGCAACTGAGGTCCTATGGCACTGTTTACAGCGGTAGATAGTTAATCGCGCTGCTCATTGATTTGGGTGCATCAAGGGGAGCGGTCATCTTAGCGGCATGTGTGCAGCATGAGGATGTCTGGAGGTGATCAGGCAGGGTTCCTGGCCCCGGCCTCGGACGTCTCGAGACAGGCTCTAGACAGGCATCGATCCTTATGGAGAGGATCCTAAGGGTGAGGGCGGGCGTTCGCCTGCTATTCGTTTCAAATTTTAACAATGCTGAGGGATGCTCCTGCAGCGCCGGGGTCCTGGTTGCAGTAGTGACATGACTGGGGCCAGCATCACATAGAGATGATCACGCTGTAGGACCCTCTACAGTGACCCGGACGCCCACTGTAGACATGACTTGGGCCAGGATCACATAGATATGATCATGCTTTAGGAGCCTTGCGATGTGCCCAGTGTCCCAGACGCCCACTGTAGACATGACTGGGGCCACATGGAGATGATCATGCTTTAGAAAACTTGCGAGGTGTCCAGGGACCCAGACGCCCACTGTAGACATAACTGGGACCATTATCACAAAGAGATGATCAGGCTTTAGGACCATTGCCAGGTGCCCAGTGACCCAGACGCCCGCTGTAGACATGATTGGGACCAGTATCTGGCAGAGATGATCATGCTTTAGGAGCCTTGTGAGGTGCCCATTGACCCAGACGCCCACTGTAGACATGACTCGGGCCAGTATCACCTAGAGATGATCAGGCTTTCGGACCCTTGTGAGGTGCCCAGTGTCCCAGACGCCTGCTGTAGACATGACTGGGGCCAGTATCACAAAAGGATGATCACACTTCAGGACCCTTGTGAGGTGCCCAGTAACCAAGACGGCCACTGTAGACATGACCTGGGCCAGGATCACATAGATATGATCATGCTTTAGGACCCTTGCGAGGTGCCCAGTGTCCCAGACGCCCACTGTAGACATGACAGGGGCCAGTACAACATGGAGATGATCAAGCTTTAGGACCCTTGCGAGGTGCCCATTGACTGAGACGCCCACTGTAGACATGACTGGGGCCAGTATCTGGTAGAGATGATCATGCTTTAGGAGCCTTGCGAGGTGCCCATTGACCCAGACGCCCACTGTAGACATGACTGGGGCCAGTATCACAAAGAGATGATCATGCTTTAGGACCCTTGTGAGGTGCCCAGTGTCCCAGACGCCTGCTGTAGACATGATTGGGGCCAGTATCACAAAAGGATGATCACACTTCAGGACCCTTGTGAGGTGCCCAGTAACCAAGACGCCCACTGTAGACATGATTCGGGCCAGTATCACATAGGGATGATCACGCCGTAGGACCCTTGCGAGGTGCCCAGTGTCCCAGATGCCCACTGTAGACATGACTGGGGCCAGTATCACAAAGAGATGATCATGCTTTAGGAGCCTTGCGAGGTGCCCAGTAACCAAGACGCCCACTGTAGACATGACTGGGGCCAGTATCACATGGAGATGATCATGCTTTAGGACCCTTGTGAGGTGCCCAATGTGCCAGACAACTACTGTAGACATGACTGGAGCCAGTATCACATAGAGATGATCAGGCTTTAGGACCTTTGCGAGGTGCCCAGTGCCCAAGACGCCCACTGTAGACATGACTGGGGCCAGTATCTGGTAGAGATGATCATGCTTTAGGACCCTTGCAAGGTGCCCAGTGATGCAAACACCCACTGTAGATATGACTGGGGCCAGTATCTGGTAGAGATGATCATGCTTTAGGACCCTTGCCAGGTGCCCAGTGACCCAGACGCCCACTGTAGACATGACTTGGGCCAGTATCACATAGAGATGATCACAATGTAGGACCCTTGCGAGGTGCCCAGTGTCCCAGACGCCCACTGTAGACATGACTGGGCCAGTATCACGTAGAGATGATCATGCTTTAGGAGCCTTGCGAGGTGCCCAGTGATGTAAACGCCCACTGTAGACATGACTGGGGCCAGTATCACGTAGAGATGATCAGGCTTTAGGACCCTTGTGAGGTGCCCGGTGTCCCAGACGCCCGCTGTAGACATGACTGGGGCCAGTATCACAAAAAGATGATCACACTTGAGGACCCTTGTGAGGTGCCCAGTGTCCCAGTATCGCACTGTAGACATGATTCGGGCCAGTATCACATAGGGATGATCACGCCGTAGGACCCTTGCGAGGTGCCCAGTGTCCCAGATGCACACTGTAGATATGACTCGGGCCAGTGTCACATAGAGATGATCAGGCTTTAGGACCCTTGCCAGGTGCCCAGTGTCCCAGACGCCCACTGTAGACATGACTTGGGTCAGTATCACATAGAGATGATCACAATGTAGGACCCTTGCCAGGTGCCCAGTGTCCCAGACACCCACTGTAGACATGACAGGGGCCAGTATCACATGGAGATCATCATGCTTTAGGACCATTGCGAGGTGCGCAGTGACCGAGACACCCACTGTAGACATGACTGGGGCCAGTATCACGTAGAGATGATCATGCTTTAGGACCCTTGCTAGGTGCCCAGTAACCAAGACGCCCACTGTAGACATGACTTGGGCCAGTATCACATAGAGATGATCACAATGTAGGACCCTTGCGAGGTGCCCAGTGTCCCAGACGCCCACTGTAGACATGACTGGGGCCAGTATCACATAGAGATGATCATGCTTTAGGAGCATTGCGAGGGGCCCAGTGTCCCAGACGCCCACTGTAGACATGACTGGGGACAGTATCACGTAGAGATGATCATGCTTTAGGAGCCTTGTGAGGTGCCCAGTGACCCAGACGCCCACTGTAGACATGACTAGGGCCAGTATCACATAGAGATGATCACACTTTACAACCCTTGCGCGGTGCCCAGTGTGCCAGACATCCACTGTAGACATGACTGGGGCCTGTATCACATAGATATGATCATGCTTTAGGACCCTTGCGAGGTGCCCAGTAACCCAGATGCCCACTGTAGTCATGACTGGGGCCAGGATCAAAAAGAGATGATGATGCTTTAGGACCCTTGCCAGGTGCCCAGTGACCCAGACGCTCACTGTAGACATGACTGCGCCAGTATCATAAAGAGATGATCACACTTTAGGACCCTTGCGAGGTGCCCAGTGACCCAGAAACCCACTGTAGACATGACTGGGGCCAGTATCACGTAGAGATGATCATGCTTTAGGACCCTTGCTAGGTGCCCAGTAACCAAGACGCCCACTGTAGACATGACTTGGGCCAGTATCACATAGAGATGATCACAATGTAGGACCCTTGCGAGGTGCCCAGTGTCCCAGACGCCCACTGTAGACATGACTGGGGCCAGTATCACATAGAGATGATCATGCTTTAGGAGCATTGCGAGGGGCCCAGTGTCCCAGACGCCCACTGTAGACATGACTGGGGACAGTATCACGTAGAGATGATCATGCTTTAGGAGCCTTGTGAGGTGCCCAGTGACCCAGACGCCCACTGTAGACATGACTAGGGCCAGTATCACATAGAGATGATCACACTTTACAACCCTTGCGCGGTGCCCAGTGTGCCAGACATCCACTGTAGACATGACTGGGGCCTGTATCACATAGATATGATCATGCTTTAGGACCTTTTCGAGGTGCCCAGTGACCCAGACGCCCACTGTAGAAATGACTGGGGCCAGTATCACATAGAGATGATCATGCTTTAGGACCCTTGCCAGGTGCCCAGTAACCAAGACGCCCACTGTAGACATGACGGCGGCCATTATCACAAAGAGATGATCATGCATTAGGACCCTTGCCAGGTGCCCAGTGACCCAGACGCCCACTGTAGACATGACTGGGGCCAGTATCACAAAGAGATGATGCATTTGGACCAATGCCAGGTGCCCAGTGACCCAGACGCCCACTGTGGTCATGACAGGGGCCAGTATCACATGGAGATGATCATGCTTTAGGACCATTGCGAGGTGCCCAGTGACCGAGACACCCACTGTAGACATGACTGGGGCCAGTATCTGGTAGAGATGATCATGCTTTAGGAGCTTTGCGAGGTGCCCAGTGATGCAAACGCCCACTGTAGACATGACTGGGGCCAGTGTCACATGGATATGATCAGGCTTTAGGACCCTTGTGAGGTGCCCGGTGTCCCAGACGCCCGCTGTAGATATGACTAGGGCCAGTATCACGTAGAGATGATCAGGCTTTAGGACCCTTGTGAGGTGCCCGGTGTCCCAGACGCCCGCTGTAGACATGACTGGGGCCAGTATCACAAAAAGATGATCACACTTGAGGACCCTTGTGAGGTGCCCAGTGTCCCAGTATCACACTGTAGACATGACGGGGGCCAGTATCACATAGAGATGATCAGGCTTTAGGACTCTTGAGAGGTGCCCAGTGTCCCAGATGCCCACTGTAGACATGATTCGGGCCAGTATCACATAGGGATGATCACGCCGTAGGACCCTTGCGAGGTGCCCAGTGTCCCAGATGCCCACTGTAGATATGACTCGGGCCAGTGTCACATAGAGATGATCAGGCTTTAGGACCCTTGCCAGGTGCCCAGTGTCCCAGACGCCCACTGTAGACATGGCTTGGGTCAGTATCACATAGAGATGATCACAATGTAGGACCCTTGCCAGGTGCCCAGTGTCCCAGACACCCACTGTAGACATGACAGGGGCCAGTATCACATGGAGATCATCATGCTTTAGGACCATTGCGAGGTGCGCAGTGACCGAGACACCCGCTGTAGACATGACTGGGGCCAGTATCACTAAGAGATGATCACACTTCAGGACCCTTGTGAGGTGCCCAGTGTCCCAGTATCACACTGTAGACATGACTGGGGCCAGTATCACATGGAGATGATCATGCTTTAGGAGCCTTGCAAGGTGCCCAGTGTCCCAGACGCCCGCTGTAGACATGACTGGGGCCAGTATCACGTAGAGATGATCAGGCTTTAGGACCCTTGTGAGGTGCCCAGTGTCCCAGACGCCCGCTGTAGATATGACTGGGGCCAGTATCACAAAGAGATGATCACACTTCAGGACCCTTGTGAGGTGCCCAGTGTCCCAGTATCACACTGTAGACATGACTGGGGCCAGTATCACATGGAGATGATCATGCTTTAGGACCCTTTCGAGGTGCCCAGTGTCCCAGACGCCCACTGTAGACATGACTGGGAGCAGTATCTGGTGGAGATGATCATGCTTTAGGACCCTTGCCAGGTGCCCAGTAACCAAGACGCCCACTGTAGACATGACTGGGGCCAGTATCACATAGAGATGATCACAATGTAGGACTCTTGCCAGGTGCCCAGTGTCCCAGACGCCCACTGTAGACATGACAGGGGTCAGTATCACATGGAGATGATCATGCTTTAGGACCCTTGCGAGGTGCCCAGTGACCGAGACGCCCACTGTAGACATGACTGGGGCCAGTATCACATAGAGATGATCATGCTTTACGACCCTTTTGAGGTGCCCAGTGTCCCAGACGCCCACTGTAGACATGACACGGGCCAGTATCACATGGAGATGATCATGCTTTAGGACCCTTGCGAGGTGCCCAGTGACCGAGACGCCCACTGTAGACATGACTGGGGCCAGTGTCACATGGATATGATCATGCTTTACGACCCTTTTGAGGTGCCCAGTGACCCAGACGCCCACTGTAGACATGACTCGGGACAGTATCACGTACAGATGATCACACTTCAGGAACCTTGTGAGGTGCCCAGTGTCCCAGTATCACACTGTAGACATGACGGTGGCCAGTATCACAAAGAGATGATCACGCTTTAGGAGCCTTGCGAGGTGCCCAGTAACCAAGACGCCCACTGTAGACATGACTGGGACCAGTATCACATAGAGATGATCACAATGTAGGACCCTTGCCAGGTGCCCAGTGTCCCAGACGCGAACTGTAGACATGACAGGGGCCAGTATAATATGGAGATGATCATGCTTTAGGACCCTTGCGAGGTGCCCAGTGACCGAGACGCCCACTGTAGACATGACTGGGGGCAGTATCTGGTAGAGATGATCACACTTTAGGACCCTTGCGAGGTGCCCAGTAACCCAGATGCCCACTGTAGACATGACTGGAGCCAGTGTCACATTGATATGATCATGCTTTATGACCCTTTTGAGGTGCCCAGTGACCCAGACGCCCACTGTAGACATGACTAGGGCCAGTATCACGTAGAGATGATCAGGCTTTAGGACCCTTGTGAGGTGCCCGGTGTCCCAGACGCCCGCTGTAGACATGACTGGGGCCAGTATCACAAAAAGATGATCACACTTGAGGACCCTTGTGAGGTGCCCAGTGTCCCAGTATCACACTGCAGACATGACGGGGGCCAGTATCACAAAGAGATGATCATGCTTTAGGAGCCTTGCGAGGTGCCCAGTAACCAAGACGCCCACTGTAGAGATGACTGGGACCATTATCACATAGAGATGATCATGCTTTAGGACCCTTGCGAGCTGCCCAGTGACCCAGACACCCACTGTAGACATGACTGGGGCCAGTATCACATAGAGATGATCAGGCTTTAGGACCCTTGAGAGGTGCCCAGTGTCCCAGATGCCTACTGTAGATATGCCTGGGGCCAGTATCACATAGAGATGATCATGCTTTAGGACCCTTGCGAGCTGCCCAGTGACCCAGACACCCACTGTTGACATGACTGGGGCCAGTATCACATAGAGATGATCATGCTTTAGGACCCTTTCGAGGTGCCCAGTGACCCAGACGCCCACTGTAGACATGATTCGGGCCAGTATCACATAGGGATGATCACGCCGTAGGACCCTTGCGAGGTGCCCAGTGTCCCAGGATCACACTGTAGACATGACTGGGGCCAGTATCACAAAGAGATGATTATGCTTTAGGACCCTTGCCAGGTGCCCAGTAACCAAGACGCCCACTGTAGACATGACTTGGGCCAGTATCACATAGAGACGATCACAATGTAGGACCCTTGCCAGGTGCCCAGTGTCCCAGACACCCACTGTAGACATGACAGGGGCCAGTATCACATGGAGATCATCATGCTTTAGGACCATTGCGAGGTGCGCAGTGACCGAGACACCCACTGTAGACATGACTGGGGCCAGTATCTGGTAGAGATGATCATGCTTTAGGAGCCTTGCGAGGTGCCCAGTGATGCAAACGCCCACTGTAGACATGACTGGGGCCAGTGTCACATGGATATGATCATGCTTTACGACCCTTTTGAGGTGCCCAGTGACCCAGACGCCCACTGTAGATATGACTCGGGCCAGTATCACGTAGAGATTATCAGGCTTTAGGACCCTTGTGAGGTGCCCAGTGTCCCAGACGCCCGCTGTAGACATGACTGGGGCCAGTATCACTAAGAGATGATCACACTTCAGGACCCTTGTGAGGTGCCCAGTGTCCCAGTATCACACTGTAGACATGACTGAGGCCAGTGTCACATAGAGATGATCATGCTTTAGGAGCCTTGCAAGGTGCCCAGTGATGCAAACGCCCACTGTAGACATGACTGGGATCAGTATCACGTAGAGATGATCATGCTTTAGGACCCTTTCGAGGTGCCCAGTGTCCCAGACGCCCATTGTAGACATGACTGGGAGCAGTATCTGGTGGAGATGATCATGCTTTAGGACCCTTGCCAGGTGCCCAGTAACCAAGACGCCCACTGTAGACATGACTGGGGCCAGTATCACATAGAGATGATCACAATGTAGGACTCTTGCCAGGTCCCCAGTGTCCCAGACGCCCACTGTAGACATGACAGGGGTCAGTATCACATGGAGATGATCATGCTTTAGGACCCTTGCGACCCTGCCCAGTGACCAAGACGCCCACTGTAGACATGACTGGGGCCAGTATCACATAGAGATGATCATGCTTTACGACCCTTTTGAGGTGCCCAGTGTCCCAGACGCCCACTGTAGACATGACACGGGCCAGTATCACATGGAGATGATCATGCTTTAGGACCCTTGCGAGGTGCCCAGTGACCCAGACGCCCACTGTAGTCATGACTGGGGCCAGTGTCACATGGATATGATCATGCTTTACGACCCTTTTGAGGTGCCCAGTGACCCAGACGCCCACTGTAGACATGACTCGGGCCAGTATCACGTACAGATGATCACACTTCAGGACCCTTGTGAGGTGCCCAGTGTCCCAGTATCACACTGTAGACATGACGGGGGCCAGGATCACAAAGAGATGATCACGCTTTAGGAGCCTTGCGAGGTGCCCAGTAACCAAGACGCCCACTGTAGACATGACTGGGGCCAGTATCACAAAGAGATGATTATGCTTTAGGACCCTTGCCAGGTGCCCAGTAACCAAGACGCCCACTGTAGACATGACTTGGGCCAGTATCACATAGAGACGATCACAATGTAGGACCCTTGCCAGGTGCCCAGTGTCCCAGACACCCACTGTAGACATGACAGGGGCCAGTATCACATGGAGATCATCATGCTTTAGGACCATTGCGAGGTGCGCAGTGACCGAGACACCCACTGTAGACATGACTGGGGCCAGTATCTGGTAGAGATGATCATGCTTTAGGAGCCTTGCGAGGTGCCCAGTGATGCAAACGCCCACTGTAGACATGACTGGGGCCAGTGTCACATGGATAAGATCATGCTTTACGACCCTTTTGAGGTGCCCAGTGACCCAGACGCCCACTGTAGATATGACTCGGGCCAGTATCACGTAGAGATTATCAGGCTTTAGGACCCTTGTGAGGTGCCCAGTGTCCCAGACGCCCGCTGTAGACATGACTGGGGCCAGTATCACTAAGAGATGATCACACTTCAGGACCCTTGTGAGGTGCCCAGTGTCCCAGTATCACACTGTAGACATGACTGAGGCCAGTGTCACATAGAGATGATCATGCTTTAGGAGCCTTGCAAGGTGCCCAGTGATGCAAACGCCCACTGTAGACATGACTGGGATCAGTATCACGTAGAGATGATCATGCTTTAGGACCCTTTCGAGGTGCCCAGTGTCCCAGACGCCCACTGTAGACATGACTGGGAGCAGTATCTGGTGGAGATGATCATGCTTTAGGACCCTTGCCAGGTGCCCAGTAACCAAGACGCCCACTGTAGACATGACTGGGGCCAGTATCACATAGAGATGATCACAATGTAGGACTCTTGCCAGGTGCCCAGTGTCCCAGACGCCCACTGTAGACATGACAGGGGTCAGTATCACATGGAGATGATCATGCTTTAGGACCCTTGCGACCCTGCCCAGTGACCAAGACGCCCACTGTAGACATGACTGGGGCCAGTATCACATAGAGATGATCATGCTTTACGACCCTTTTGAGGTGCCCAGTGTCCCAGACGCCCACTGTAGACATGACACGGGCCAGTATCACATGGAGATGATCATGCTTTAGGACCCTTGCGAGGTGCCCAGTGACCCAGACGCCCACTGTAGTCATGACTGGGGCCAGTGTCACATGGATATGATCATGCTTTACGACCCTTTTGAGGTGCCCAGTGACCCAGACGCCCACTGTAGACATGACTCGGGCCAGTATCACGTACAGATGATCACACTTCAGGACCCTTGTGAGGTGCCCAGTGTCCCAGTATCACACTGTAGACATGACGGGGGCCAGGATCACAAAGAGATGATCACGCTTTAGGAGCCTTGCGAGGTGCCCAGTAACCAAGACGCCCACTGTAGACATGACTGGGACCAGTATCACATAGAGATGATCATGCTTTAGGATCCTTGTGAGGTGCCCAGTAACCAAGATGCAAACTGTAGACATGACTGGGGCCAGTATCACATAGAGATGATCAGGCTTTAGGACCCTTGCCGGGTGCCCAGTAACCAAGACGCCCACTGTAGACATGATTCGGGCCAGTATCACCTAGGGATGATCACGCCGTAGGACCCTTGCGAGGTGCCCAGTGTCCCAGACGCCCACTGTAGACATGACAGGGGCCAATGTCACAAGGAGATGATCATGCTTTAGGACCCTTGCGAGGTGCCCAGTGACCGAGACGCCCACTGTAGACATGACTGGGGCCAGTATCTGGTAGAGATGATCATGCTTTAGGACCCTTGCCAGGTGCCCAGTAACCCAGATGCCCACTGTAGACATGACTGAAGCGAGTATCACATGGAGATGATCATGCTTTAGGACCCTTGCCAGGTGCCCAGTGTCCCAGACGCCCACTGTAGACATGACTGGGACCAGTATCTGGTAGAGATGATCATGCTTTAGGACCCTTGCCAGGTGCCCAGTAACCAAGACGCCCACTGTAGACATGATTCGGGCCAGTATCACATAGGGATGATCATGCCGTAGGACCCTTGCGAGGTGCCCAGTGTCCCAGATGCCCACTGTAGATATGCCTGGGGCCAGTATCACATGGAGATGATCATGCTTTAGGACCCTTGCGAGGTGACCAGTGTCCCAGACGCCCACTGTAGACATGACTGCGCCAGTATCATAAAGAGATAATCACACTTTAGGACCCTTGCCAGGTGCCCAGTGTTCCAGACACCCACTGTAGACATGACAGGGGCCAGTATAACATGGAGATGATCATGCTTTAGGACACTTGCGAGGTGCCCAGTGTCCCAGATGCCCACTGTAGATATGACTCGGGCCAGTATCACGTAGAGATGATCAGGCTTTAGGACCCTTGCGAGGTGCCCAGTGACCGAGACGCCCACAGTAGACATGACTGGGACCAGTATCTGGTAGAGATGATCATGCTTTAGGACCCTTGCGAGGTGACCAGTGTCCCAGACGCCCACTGTAGACATGAATGCGCCAGTATCATAAAGAGATGATCACACTTTAGGACCCTTGCGAGGTGCCCAGTGACCCAGAAACCCACTGTAGACATGACTGGGGCCAGTATCACATAGAGATGATCATGCTTTAGGACCCTTGCTAGGTGCCCAGTGTCCCAGACGCCCACTGTAGACATGACTGGGGCCAGTATCACGTAGAGATGATCATGCTTTAGGACCCTTGCGAGGTGCCCAGTAACCAAGACGCCTACTGTAGACATGACTGGGGTCAGTATCACATAGAGATGATCATGCTTTAGGAGCATTGCGAGGGGCCCAGTGTCCCAGACGCCCACTGTAGACATGACTGGGGCCAGTATCACGTAGAGATGATCATGCTTTAGGAGCCTTGTGAGGTGCCCAGTGACCCAGACGCCCACTGTAGACATGACTAGGGCCAGTATCACATAGAGATGATCACACTTTACAACACTTGCGCGGTGCCCAGTGTGCCAGACACCCACTGTAGACATGACTGGGGCCTGTATCACATAGATATGATCATGCTTTAGGACCCTTGCCAGGTGCCCAGTGACCCAGACGCTCACTGTAGACATGACTGGGGCCAGTATCACATAGAGATGATCACACTTTAGTACCCTTGCGAAGTGCCCAGTGTGCCAGACACCCACTGTAGACATGACAGGGGCCAGTATCACGTAGAGATGATCATGCTTTAGGACCTTTTCGAGGTGCCCAGTGACCCAGACACCCACTGTAGACATGACAGGGGCCAGTATCACATAGAGATGATCATGCTTTAGGACCTTTTCGAGGTGCCCAGTGACCAAGACCCCCACTGTAGACATGACTGGGACCAGTATCTGGTAGAGATGATCATGCTTTAGGACCCTTGCCAGGTGCCCAGTAACCAAGACGCCCACTGTAGACATGACGGCGGCCATTATCACAAAGAGATGATCATGCATTAGGACCCTTGCCAGGTGCCCAGTGACCCAGACGCCCACTGTAGACATGACTGGGGCCAGTATCACAAAGAGATGATGCATTTGGACCAATGCCAGGTGCCCAGTGACCCAGACGCCCACTGTGGACATGACAGGGGCCAGTATCACATGGAGATGATCATGCTTTAGGACCATTGCGAGGTGCCCAGTGACCGAGACACCCACTGTAGACATGACTGGGGCCAGTATCTGGTAGAGATGAACATGCTTTAGGAGCCTTGCGAGGTGCCCAGTGATGCAAACGCCCACTGTAGACATGACTGGGGCCAGTGTCACATAGATATGATCATGCTTTACGACCCTTTTGAGGTGCCCAGTGACCCAGACGCCCACTGTAGATATGACTCTGGCCATTATCTCGTAGAGATGATCAGGCTTTAGGACCCTTGTGAGGTGCCCAGTGTCCCAGACGCCCGCTGTAGACATGACTGGGGCCAGTATCACTAAGAGATGATCACACTTCAGGACCCTTGTGAGGTGCCCAGTGTCCCAGTATCACACTGTAGACATGACTGAGGCCAGTGTCACATAGATATGATCATGCTTTAGGAGCCTTGCAAGGTGCCCAGTGATGCAAACGCCCACTGTAGACATGACTGGGACCAGTATCACATAGAGATGATCATGCTTTAGGACCCTTGCAAGGTGCCCAGTGATGCAAACGCCCACTGTAGACATGACTGGGACCAGCATCACATAGATATGATCATGCTTTAGGAGCCTTGCAAGGTGCCCAGTGATGCAAACGCCCACTGTAGACACGACTGGGACCAGTATCACGTAGAGATGATCAGGCTTTAGGACCCTTGTGAGGTGCCCAGTGCCCCAGACGCCCACTGTAGACATGACTGGGGCCAGTATCACGTAGAGATGATCAAGCTTTATGACATTTGCGAGGTGGCCAGTGACCCAGACGCCCACTGTAGACATGACTGGGGCCAGTATCACAAAGAGATGATGCAATAGGACCGTTGCGAGGTGCCCAGTGACCCAGGCGCCCACTGTAGATCTGACTGGGACCAGTGTCAAATAGAGATGATCACGCTTCAGGACCCTTGTGAGGTGCCCAGTGTCCCAGTAACACTCTGTAGACATGACTGGGGCCAGTATCTGGTAGAGATGATCACACTTCAGGACCCTTGCGAGGTGCCCAGTGACCCAGACACCCACTGTAGACATGACTGGGGCCAGTATCACAAAGAGATGATGCAATAGGACCGTTGCGAGGTGCCCAGTGAAACAAGGCGCCCACTGTAGACATGACTGGGGCCAGTGTCACATAGATATGATCATGCTTTGGGACCCTTGCTAGGTGCCCAGTGACCCAACGCCCACTGTAGAAATGGTTCGGGCCAGTATCACAAAGAGATGATCATGCATAAGGACCCTTGCGAGGTGCCCAGTGTCCCAGACGCACGCTGTAGACATGATTCGGGCCAGCATCACAAAGGGATGATCATGCTTCAGGACCCTTGCCAGGTGCCCAGTGACCCAGACGCCCTCTGTAGACATGACGGGGGCCAGTATCACATAGATATGATCATGAGTTAGGACCCTTGCGAGGTGCCGAGAATCCCAAACGCCCACTGTAGAGATGAATGTGGCCAGTATCACAAGGAGATGATGATGCTTTAGGACACTTGCGAGGTGCCCAGTGACCCAGACGCCCACTGTAGTCATGACTGGGGCCAGTATCACACGGAGATGATGATGCTTTAGGACACTTGCGAGGTGCCCAGTGACCCAGACGCCCACTGTAGACATGACTGGGGCCAGTATCACATAGAGATGATCATGCTTTAGGACCCTTGCTAGGTGCCTAGTGACCCAGACGCCCACTGTAGACATGACTCGGGCCAGTGTCACATAGAAATTATCAGGCTTTAGGAGCCTTGCGAGGTGCCCAGTGATGCAAACGCCCACTGTAGACATAACTGGGACCAGTGTCACATAGAGATGATCACACTTTAGGATCCTTGGGAAGTACCCAGTGACCAAGATGCCCACTGTAGACTTGACTGCAGCCAATATCACATGGAGATGCTCATGCTTTAGGACCCTTGCGAGGTGTCCAGTGACCCAGACGCCCACTGTAGACATGACTGGGGCCAGTATCACGTAGAGATGATCAGGCTTTAGGACACTTTCTAGGTGCCCAGTGATGCAAACGCCCACTGTAGACACGACTGGGGCCAGTGTCACATAGATATGATCATGCTTTAGGACCCTTTAGAGGTGCCCAGTGATGCAAAAGCCCACTGTAGACATGACTGGAGCGAGTATCACATGGAGATGATCATGCTTTAGGACCCTTGCCAGGTGCCCAGTGTCCCAGACGCCCACTGTAGACATGACTGGGGCCAGTATCACATAGAGATGATCATGCTTTAGGACCCTTGCCAGGTGCCCAGTGTCCCAGGCGCCCACTGTAGACATGACTGGGGCCAGTATCACAAAGAGATGATCATGCTTTAGGACCCTTGTGAGGTGCCCAGTGTCCCAGACGCCCACTGTAGACATGACTGGGACCAGTATCTGGTAGAGATGATCATGCTTTAGGACCCTTGCCAGGTGCCCAGTAACCAAGACGCCCACTGTAGACATGATTCGGGCCAGTATCACATAGGGATGATCACGCCGTAGCACTCTTGCGAGGTGCCCAGTGTCCCAGATGCCCACTGTAGATATGCCTGGGGCCAGTATCACATGGAGATGATCATGTTTTAGGACCCTTGCGAGGTGCCCAGTGACCCAGACACCCACTGTAGACATGACAGGGTCCAGTATAACATGGAGATGATCATGCTTTAGGACACTTGCGAGGTGCCCAGTGTCCCAGATGCCCACTGTAGATATGACTCGGGCCAGTATCACGTAGAGATGATCAGGCTTTAGGACCTTTGCGAGGTGCCCAGTGTCCCAGACGCCCACTGTAGACATGACTGCGCCAGTATCATAAAGAGATGATCACACTTTGGGACCCTTGCTAGGTGCCCAGTGACCCAACGCCCACTGTAGAAATGGTTCGGGCCAGTATCACAAAGAGATGATCATGCATAAGGACCCTTGCGAGGTGCCCAGTGTCCCAGACGCACGCTGTAGACATGATTCGGGCCAGCATCACAAAGGGATGATCATGCTTCAGGACCCTTGCCAGGTGCCCAGTGACCCAGACGCCCTCTGTAGACATGACGGGGGCCAGTATCACATAGATATGATCATGAGTTAGGACCCTTGCGAGGTGCCGAGAATCCCAAACGCCCACTGTAGAGATGAATGTGGCCAGTATCACAAGGAGATGATGATGCTTTAGGACACTTGCGAGGTGCCCAGTGACCCAGACGCCCACTGTAGTCATGACTGGGGCCAGTATCACACGGAGATGATGATGCTTTAGGACACTTGCGAGGTGCCCAGTGACCCAGACGCCCACTGTAGACATGACTGGGGCCAGTATCACATAGAGATGATCATGCTTTAGGACCCTTGCTAGGTGCCTAGTGACCCAGACGCCCACTGTAGACATGACTCGGGCCAGTGTCACATAGAAATTATCAGGCTTTAGGAGCCTTGCGAGGTGCCCAGTGATGCAAACGCCCACTGTAGACATAACTGGGACCAGTGTCACATAGAGATGATCACACTTTAGGATCCTTGGGAAGTACCCAGTGACCAAGATGCCCACTGTAGACTTGACTGCAGCCAATATCACATGGAGATGCTCATGCTTTAGGACCCTTGCGAGGTGTCCAGTGACCCAGACGCCCACTGTAGACATGACTGGGGCCAGTATCACGTAGAGATGATCAGGCTTTAGGACACTTTCTAGGTGCCCAGTGATGCAAACGCCCACTGTAGACACGACTGGGGCCAGTGTCACATAGATATGATCATGCTTTAGGACCCTTTAGAGGTGCCCAGTGATGCAAAAGCCCACTGTAGACATGACTGGAGCGAGTATCACATGGAGATGATCATGCTTTAGGACCCTTGCCAGGTGCCCAGTGTCCCAGACGCCCACTGTAGACATGACTGGGGCCAGTATCACATAGAGATGATCATGCTTTAGGACCCTTGCCAGGTGCCCAGTGTCCCAGGCGCCCACTGTAGACATGACTGGGGCCAGTATCACAAAGAGATGATCATGCTTTAGGACCCTTGTGAGGTGCCCAGTGTCCCAGACGCCCACTGTAGACATGACTGGGACCAGTATCTGGTAGAGATGATCATGCTTTAGGACCCTTGCCAGGTGCCCAGTAACCAAGACGCCCACTGTAGACATGATTCGGGCCAGTATCACATAGGGATGATCACGCCGTAGCACTCTTGCGAGGTGCCCAGTGTCCCAGATGCCCACTGTAGATATGCCTGGGGCCAGTATCACATGGAGATGATCATGTTTTAGGACCCTTGCGAGGTGCCCAGTGACCCAGACACCCACTGTAGACATGACAGGGGCCAGTATAACATGGAGATGATCATGCTTTAGGACACTTGCGAGGTGCCCAGTGTCCCAGATGCCCACTGTAGATATGACTCGGGCCAGTATCACGTAGAGATGATCAGGCTTTAGGACCTTTGCGAGGTGCCCAGTGTCCCAGACGCCCACTGTAGACATGACTGCGCCAGTATCATAAAGAGATGATCACACTTTAGGACCCTTGCGAGGTGCCCAGTGACCCAGAAACCCACTGTAGACATGACTGGGGCCAGTATCACGTAGAGATGATCATGCTTTAGGACCCTTGCGAGGTGCCCAGTAACCAAGACGCCTACTGTAGACATGACTTGGGCCAGTATCACATAGAGATGATCACAATGTAGGACCCTTGCGAGGTGCCCAGTGTCCCAGACGCCCACTGTAGACATGACTGGGGCCAGTATCACATAGAGATGATCATGCTTTAGGAGCCTTGCGAGGTGCCCAGTGACCCAGACGCCAACTGTAGACATGACTGGGGCCAGTATCACATAGAGATGATCATGCTTTAGGAGCCTTGTGAGGTGCCCAGTGACCCAGACGCCAACTGTAGACATGACTGGGGCCAGTATCACATAGAGATGATCACACTTTACAACCCTTGCGCGGTGCCCAGTGTGCCAGACACCCACTGTAGACATGACTGGGGCCAGTATCACATAGATATGATCATGCTTTAGGACCCTTGCGAGGTGCCCAGTAACCCAGATGCCCACTGTAGTCATGACTGGGGCCAGGATCAAAAAGAGATGATGATGCTTTAGGACCCTTGCCAGGTGCCCAGTGACCCAGACGCTCACTGTAGACATGACTGGGGCCAGTATCTGGTAGAGATGATCATGCATTAGGACCCTTGCCAGGTGCCCAGTGACCCAGACGCCCACTGTAGACATGACTGGGGCCAGTATCGCAAAGAGATGATGCATTTGGACCAATGCCAGGTGCCCAGTGACCCAGACGCCCACTGTAGACATGACAGGGGCCAGTATCACATGGAGATGATCATGCTTTAGGAGCCTTGCGAGGTGCCCAGTAATGCAAACGCCCACTGTAGACATGACTGGGGCCAGTGTCACATGGATATGATCATACTTTACGACCCTTTTGAGGTGCCCAGTGTCCCAGACGCCCGCTGTAGACATGACTGGGGCCAGTATCACTAAGAGATGATCACACTTCAGGACCCTTGTGAGGTGCCCAGTGTCCCAGTATCACACTGTAGACATGACTGAGGCCAGTGTCACATAGATATGATCATGCTTTAGGAGCCTTGCAAGGTGCCCAGTGATGCAAACGCCCACTGTAGACATGACTGGGACCAGTATCACATAGAGATGATCATGCTTTACGACCCTTTTGAGGTGCCCAGTGACCCAGACGCCCACTGTAGACATGACTCGGGCCAGTATCACGTAGAGATGATCAGGCTTTAGGACCCTTGTGAGGTGCCCAGTGTCCCAGACGCCCACTGTAGACATGACTGGGGCCAGTATCACAAAGAGATGATCACACTTCAGGACCCTTGTGAGGTGCCCAGTGTCCCAGTATCACACTGTAGACATGACGGGGGCCAGTATTCCAAAGAGATTATCATGCTTTAGGAGCCTTGCAAGGTGCCCAGTAACCAAGACGCCCACTGTAGACATGACTGGGACCAGTATCACATAGAGATGATCATGCTTTAGGATCCTTGCGAGGTGCCCAGTAACCAAGACGCCCACTGTAGACATGACTGGGGCCAGTATCACGTAGAGATGATCATGCTTTAGGACCCTTGCGATGTGCCCAGTGTCCCAGACGCCCACTGTAGACATGACTGGGGCCAGTATCATAAAGAGATGGTCATGATTAGGACCCTTGCGAGGTGCCCAGTGACCCAGACGCCAACTGTAGACATGACAGGGGCCAGTATCACCTAGAGATGATAATGTTTTAGAACCCATGCGAGGTGCACAGTGACTAAGGCGCCCACTGTAGACATGACTGGGGCCAGTGTCACATAGAGATGATCACGCTTTGGGACCCTTGCTAGCTGCCCAGTGACCAAGACGCCCACTGTAGACATGACTGGAGCCAGTGTAACAGATATGATCATGCTTTAGGACCCTTGCGAGGTGCCCAGTGACCCAGACGCCCACTGTAGACATGACTGGGGCCAGTGTCATATAGAGATGATCACGCTTTGGGACCCTTGCTAGGTGCCCAGTGACCAAAGACGCCCACTGTAGACAGGACTGGGGCCAGTGTAACAGATATGATCATGCTTTAGGACCCTTGCGAGGTGCCCAGTGACTAAGGCGCCCACTGTAGACATGACTGGGGCCAGTGTCACATAGAAATGATCACGCTTTGGGACCCTTGCTAGGTGCCCAGTGACCAAGACGCCCACTGTAGACAGGACTGGGGCAAGTGTAACAGATATGATCATGCTTTAGGACCCTTGCGAGGTGCCCAGTGACCCAGACGCCCACTGTAGACATGACTGGGACCAGTATCTGTTAGAGATGATCATGCTTTAGGACCCTTGCCAGGTGCCCAGTAACCAAGACGCCCACTGTAGACATGACTCGGCCAGTATCACATAGAGATGATCACAATGTAGGACCCCTGCGATGTGCCCAGTGTCCCAGACGCCCACTGTAGACATGACTGGGGCCAGTATCATAAAGAGATGATCATGCTTTAGGACCCTTGCAAGGTGCCCAGTAACCCAGACACCCACTGTAGACATGATTCCGGCCAGTATCACATAGAGATGATCACGCCGTAGGACCGTTGCTATGATATGATATGATATGATATGGCATTTGTAACGCGCCTATACACAAGTGTTTCAAGGCGCGAAGGTGCCCAGTGTCCCAGACGCCCACTGTAAACATGAATGTGGCCAGTGTCACATAGATATGATCAGGCTTTAGGACACTTGCTAGGTGCCCAGTGATGCAAACGCCCACTGTAGACACGACTGGGGCCAGTGTCACATAGATATGATCATGCTTTAGGACCCTTTAGAGGTGCCCAGTGACCAAGACACCCACTGTAGACATGACTCGGGCCAGTGTCACAGAGATATGATCACGCTTTAGAACCCTTGTGAGGTGCCCAGTGACCCAGACGCCCACTGTAGACATGACTGGGGCCAGTATCACGTAGAGATGATCAGGCTTTAGGACACTTGCTAGGTGCCCAGAGATGCAAACGCCCACTGTAGACACGACTGGGGCCAGTGTCACATAGATATGATCATGCTTTAGGACCCTTTAGAGGTGCCCAGTGACCAAGACACCCACTGTAGACATGACTCGGGCCAGTGTCACACAGATATGATCACGCTTTAGAACCCTTGGGAGGTGCCCAGTGACCCAGACACCCACTGTAGACATGACTGGAGCCAGTGGTGTCACATAGAGGCGATTACAATGTAGGACCCTTGCTAGGTGCCCAGTGTGCCAGACGCCCACTGTAGACATGACTGGGGACAGTATCACACGGAGATGATGATGCTTTAGGACGCTTGGGAGGTGCCTGTGACCCAGACACCCACTGTAGTCATGACTGGGGCCAGTGCACATAGATATGAACATGCTTTAGGACCCTTGCCAGGTGCCCAGTAATGCAGACGCCCACTGTAGACATCACGGGACAATTATCACAAAGAGATGATGCATTAGGACCCTTGCCAGGTGCCCAGTGACCCAGACGCCCACTGTAGACATGACTGGGGCCAGTATCACAAAGAGATGATGCATTAGGACCAATGCCAGGTGCCCAATGACCCAGACGCCCACTGTAGACATGACTGGTGCCAGTGTCACATAGAGATGATCATGCGATAGGACTCTTGCGAGGTGCCCAGTGACCCAGACGCCCACTGTAGACATGACTGGGGCCAGTATCACAAAGAGATGATGCATTAGGACCAATGCCTGGTGCCCAATGACCCAGACGC
This sequence comes from Ambystoma mexicanum, assembly GCF_040938575.1. NCBI lineage: Eukaryota > Metazoa > Chordata > Amphibia > Caudata > Ambystomatidae > Ambystoma > Ambystoma mexicanum. Next base: position 22,962,699 of record NC_090935.1, read on the forward strand.
CCACTGTAGACATGACTGGTGCCAGTGTCACATAGAGATGATCATGCGATAGGACTCTTGCGAGGTGCCCAATGACCCAGACGCCCACTGTAGACATGACTGGGGCCAGTATCACAAAGAGATGATGCAATAGGACCGTTGCGAGGTGCCCAGTGACCCAGGCGCCCACTGTAGATCTGACTGGGACCAGTGTCAAATAGAGATGATCACGCTTCAGGACCCTTGTGAGGTGCCCAGTGTCCCAGTATCACTCTGTAGACATGACTGGGGCCAGTATCTGGTAGAGATGATCACACTTCAGGACCCTTGTGAGGTGCCCAGTGACCCAGACACCCACTGTAGACATGACTGGGGCCAGTATCACAAAGAGATGATGCTTTAGAACCCTTGCGAGGTGCCCAGTGATCCAGACATCCACTGTAGACATGACTGGGGCCAGTATCACAAAGAGATGATGCAATAGGACCGTTGCGAGGTGCCCAGTGAAACAAGGCGCCCACTGTAGACATGACTGGGGCCAGTGTCACATAGATATGATCATGCTTTGGGACCCTTGCTAGGTGCCCAGTGACCCAACGCCCACTGTAGAAATGGTTCGGGCCAGTATCACAAAGAGATGATCATGCATAAGGACCCTTGCGAGGTGCCCAGTGACCCAGACGCCCACTGTAGACATGACTGGGACGAGTGTCACATGAAGATGATCACGCCGTAGGACCCTTGCTAGGTGCCCAGTTACCCAGACGCACACTGTAGACATGATTCGGGCCAGTATCACATAGATATGATCATGAGTTAGGACCCTTGCGAGGTGCCGAGAATCCCAAACGCCCACTGTAGAGATGAATGTGGCCAGTATCACAAGGAGATGATGATGCTTTAGGACACTTGCGAGGTGCCCAGTGACCCAGACGCCCACTGTAGTCATGACTGGGGCCAGTATCACACGGAGATGATCATGCTTTAGGACACTTGCGAGGTGCCCAGTGACCCAGACGCCCACTGTAGACATGACTGGGGCCAGTATCACGTAGAGATGATCATGCTTTAGGACCCTTGCTAGGTGCCTAGTGACCCAGACGCCCACTGTAGACATGACTCGGGCCAGTGTCACATAGAAATTATCATGCTTTAGGAGCCTTGCGAGGGGCCCAGTGATGCAAACGCCCACTGTAGACATAACTGGGACCAGTGTCACATAGAGATGATCACACTTTAGGATCCTTGGGAAGTGCCCAGTGACCAAGATGCCCACTGTAGACTTGACTGCAGCCAATATCACATGGAGATGCTCATGCTTTAGGACCCTTGCGAGGTGTCCAGTGACCCAGACGCCCACTGTAGACATGACTGGGGCCAGTATCACGTAGAGATGATCAGGCTTTAGGACACTTTCTAGGTGCCCAGTGATGCAAACGCCCACTGTAGACACGACTGGGGCCAGTGTCACATAGATATGATCATGCTTTAGGACCCTTGCGAGGTGCCCAGTGATGCAAAAGCCCACTGTAGACATGACTGGAGCGAGTATCACATGGAGATGATCATGCTTTAGGACCCTTGCCAGGTGCCCAGTGTCCCAGACGCCCACTGTAGACATGACTGGGGCCAGTATCACATAGAGATGATCATGCTTTAGGACCCTTGCCAGGTGCCCAGTGTCCCAGACGCCCACTGTAGACATGACTGGGGCCAGTATCACAAAGAGATGATCATGCTTTAGGACCCTTGTGAGGTGCCCAGTGTCCCAGACGCCCACTGTAGACATGACTGGGACCAGTATCTGGTAGAGATGATCATGCTTTAGGACCCTTGCCAGGTGCCCAGTAACCAAGACGCCCACTGTAGACATGATTCGGGCCAGTATCACATAGGGATGATCACGCCGTAGGACCCTTGCGAGGTGCCCAGTGTCCCAGATGCCCACTGTAGATATGCCTGGGGCCAGTATCACATGGAGATGATCATGCTTTAGGACCCTTGCGAGGTGACCAGTGTCCCAGACGCCCACTGTAGACATGACTGCGCCAGTATCATAAAGAGATAATCACACTTTAGGACCCTTGCCAGGTGCCCAGTGTTCCAGACACCCACTGTAGACATGACAGGGGCCAGTATAACATGGAGATGAGCATGCTTTAGGACACTTGCGAGGTGCCCAGTGTCCCAGATGCCCACTGTAGATATGACTCGGGCCAGTATCACGTAGAGATGATCAGGCTTTAGGACCCTTGCGAGGTGCCCAGTGACCGAGACGCCCACAGTAGACATGACTGGGACCAGTATCTGGTAGAGATGATCATGCTTTAGGAGCCTTGCGAGGTGCCCAGTGTCCCAGACGCCCACTGTAGACATGACTGCGCCAGTATCATAAAGAGATGATCACACTTTAGGACCCTTGCGAGGTGCCCAGTGTCCCAGACGCCCACTGTAGACATGACTGCGCCAGTATCATAAAGAGATGATCACACTTTAGGACCCTTGCGAGGTGCCCAGTGACCCAGAAACCCACTGTAGACATGACTGGGGCCAGTATCACGTAGAGATGATCATGCTTTAGGACCCTTGCTAGGTGCCCAGTAACCAAGACGCCCACTGTAGACATGACTTGGGCCAGTATCACATAGAGATGATCACAATGTAGGACCCTTGCGAGGTGCCCAGTGTCCCAGACGCCCACTGTAGACATGACTGGGGCCAGTATCACATAGAGATGATCATGCTTTAGGAGCATTGCGAGGGGCCCAGTGTCCCAGACGCCCACTGTAGACATGACTGGGGACAGTATCACGTAGAGATGATCATGCTTTAGGAGCCTTGTGAGGTGCCCAGTGACCCAGACGCCCACTGTAGACATGACTAGGGCTAGTATCACATAGAGATGATCACACTTTACAACCCTTGCGCGGTGCCCAGTGTGCCAGACATCCACTGTAGACATGACTGGGGCCTGTATCACATAGATATGATCATGCTTTAGGACCCTTGCGAGGTGCCCAGTAACCCAGATGCCCACTGTAGTCATGACTGGGGCCAGGATCAAAAAGAGATGATGATGCTTTAGGACCCTTGCCAGGTGCCCAGTGACCCAGACGCTCACTGTAGACATGACTGGGGCCAGTATCACATAGAGATGATCACACTTTAGTACCCTTGCGAAGTGCCCAGTGTGCCAGACACCCACTGTAGACATGACAGGGGCCAGTATCACGTAGAGATGATCATGCTTTAGGACCTTTTCGAGGTGCCCAGTGACCCAGACGCCCACTGTAGAAATGACTGGGGCCAGTATCACATAGAGATGATCATGCTTTAGGACCCTTGCCAGGTGCCCAGTAACCAAGACGCCCACTGTAGACATGACGGCGGCCATTATCACAAAGAGATGATCATGCATTAGGACCCTTGCCAGGTGCCCAGTGACCCAGACGCCCACTGTAGACATGACTGGGGCCAGTATCACAAAGAGATGATGCATTTGGACCAATGCCAGGTGCCCAGTGACCCAGACGCCCACTGTGGACATGACAGGGGCCAGTATCACATGGAGATGATCATGCTTTAGGACCATTGCGAGGTGCCCAGTGACCGAGACACCCACTGTAGACATGACTGGGGCCAGTATCTGGTAGAGATGATCATGCTTTAGGATCCTTGCGAGGTGCCCAGTGATGCAAACGCCCACTGTAGACATGACTGGGACCAGTATCACATAGAGATGATCATGCTTTACGACCCTTTTGAGGTGCCCAGTGACCCAGACGCCCACTGTAGACATGACTCGGGCCAGTATCACGTAGAGATGATCAGGCTTTAGGACCCTTGTGAGGTGCCCAGTGCCCCAGACGCCCACTGTAGACATGACTGGGGCCAGTATCACAAAGAGATGATCACACTTCAGGACCCTTGTGAGGTGCCCAGTGTCCCAGTATCACACTGTAGACATGACAGGGGCCAGTATTCCAAAGAGATGATCATGCTTTAGGATCCTTGCGAGGTGCCCAGTAACCAAGACGCCCACTGTAGACATGACTGGGGCCAGTATCACGTAGAGATGATCATGCTTTAGGACTCTTGCGATGTGCCCAGTGTCCCAGACGCCCACTGTAGACATGACTGGGGCCAGTATCATAAAGAGATGTTCATGATTAGGACCCTTGCGAGGTGCCCAGTGACCCAGACGCTAACTGTAGACATGACAGGGGCCAGTATCACCTAGAGATGATAATGTTTTAGAACCCTTGCGAGGTGCCCATTGACTAAGGCGCCCACTGTAGACATGACTGGGGCCAGTGTCACATATAGATGCTCATGCTTTGGGACCCTTGCTAGCTGCCCAGTGACCAAGATGCCCACTGTAGACATGACTGGGGCCAGTGTAACAGATATGATCATGCTTTAGGACCTTTGCGAGGTGCCCAGTGACCCAGACGCCCACTGTAGACATGACTGGGGCCAGTGTCATATAGAGATGATCACGCTTTGGGACCCTTGCTAGGTGCCCAGTGACCAAGACGCCCACTGTAGACAGGACTGGGGCCAGTGTAACAGATATGATCATGCTTTAGGACCCTTGCGAGGTGCCCAGTGACTAAGGCGCCCACTGTAGACATGACTGGGGCCAGTGTCACATAGAGATGATCACGCTTTGGGACCCTTGCTAGGTGCCCAGTGACCAAGACGCCCACTGTAGACAGGACTGGGGCAAGTTTAACAGATATGATCATGCTTTAGGACCCTTGCGAGGTGCCCAGTGACCCAGACACCCACTGTAGACATGACTGGGACCAGTATCTGTTAGAGATGATCATGCTTTAGGACCCTTGCCAGGTGCCCAGTAACCAAGACGCCCACTGTAGACATGACTCGGCCAGTATCACATAGAGATGATCACAATGTAGGACCCTTGCGATGTGCCCAGTGTCCCAGACGCCCACTGTAGACATGACAGGGGCCAGTATTCCAAAGAGATGATCATGCTTTAGGATCCTTGCGAGGTGCCCAGTAACCAAGACGCCCACTGTAGACATGACTGGGGCCAGTATCACGTAGAGATGATCATGCTTTAGGACTCTTGCGATGTGCCCAGTGTCCCAGACGCCCACTGTAGACATGACTGGGGCCAGTATCATAAAGAGATGTTCATGATTAGGACCCTTGCGAGGTGCCCAGTGACCCAGACGCTAACTGTAGACATGACAGGGGCCAGTATCACCTAGAGATGATAATGTTTTAGAACCCTTGCGAGGTGCCCATTGACTAAGGCGCCCACTGTAGACATGACTGGGGCCAGTGTCACATATAGATGCTCATGCTTTGGGACCCTTGCTAGCTGCCCAGTGACCAAGATGCCCACTGTAGACATGACTGGGGCCAGTGTAACAGATATGATCATGCTTTAGGACCTTTGCGAGGTGCCCAGTGACCCAGACGCCCACTGTAGACATGACTGGGGCCAGTGTCATATAGAGATGATCACGCTTTGGGACCCTTGCTAGGTGCCCAGTGACCAAGACGCCCACTGTAGACAGGACTGGGGCCAGTGTAACAGATATGATCATGCTTTAGGACCCTTGCGAGGTGCCCAGTGACTAAGGCGCCCACTGTAGACATGACTGGGGCCAGTGTCACATAGAGATGATCACGCTTTGGGACCCTTGCTAGGTGCCCAGTGACCAAGACGCCCACTGTAGACAGGACTGGGGCAAGTTTAACAGATATGATCATGCTTTAGGACCCTTGCGAGGTGCCCAGTGACCCAGACACCCACTGTAGACATGACTGGGACCAGTATCTGTTAGAGATGATCATGCTTTAGGACCCTTGCAAGGTGCCCAGTAACCCAGACACCCACTGTAGACATGATTCCGGCCAGTATCACATAGAGATGATCACGCCGTAGGACCGTTGCTATGATATGATATGATATGATATGGCATTTGTAACGCGCCTATACACAAGTGTTTCAAGGCGCGAAGGTGCCCAGTGTCCCAGACGCCCACTGTAAACATGAATGTGGCCAGTGTCACATAGATATGATCATGCTTTATGAGCCCTGTGAGGTGCCCAGTGACCCAGACGCCCACTGTAGACATGACTCGGGCCAGTGTCACAGAAATTATCATGTTTTAGGAGCCTTGTGAGGTGCCCAGTGACCCAGACGCCCACTGTAGACATGAATGTGGCCAGTGTCACATAGATATGATCATGCTTTAGGACACTTGTGAGGTGTCCAGTGACCCAGACGCCCACTGTAGACATGACTGGGACCAGTATCTGGTAGAGATGATCATGCTTTAGGACCCTTGCCAGGTGCCCAGTAACCAAGACGCCCACTGTAGACATGATTCGGGCCAGTATCACATAGGGATGATCACGCCGTAGGACCCTTGCGAGGTGCCCAGTGTCCCAGATGCCCACTGTAGATATGCCTGGGGCCAGTATCACATGGAGATGATCATGCTTTAGGACCCTTGCGAGGTGACCAGTGTCCCAGACGCCCACTGTAGACATGACTGCGCCAGTATCATAAAGAGATAATCACACTTTAGGACCCTTGCCAGGTGCCCAGTGTTCCAGACACCCACTGTAGACATGATAGGGGCCAGTATAACATGGAGATGATCATGCTTTAGGACACTTGCGAGGTGCCCAGTGTCCCAGATGCCCACTGTAGATATGACTCGGGCCAGTATCACGTAGAGATGATCAGGCTTTAGGACCCTTGTGAGGTGCCCAGTGACCGAGACGCCCACAGTAGACATGACTGGGACCAGTATCTGGTAGAGATGATCATGCTTTAGGAGCCTTGCGAGGTGCCCAGTGTCCCAGACGCCCACTGTAGACATGACTGCGCCAGTATCATAAAGAGATGATCACACTTTAGGACCCTTGCGAGGTGCCCAGTGTCCCAGACGCCCACTGTAGACATGACTGCGCCAGTATCATAAAGAGATGATCACACTTTAGGACCCTTGCGAGGTGCCCAGTGACCCAGAAACCCACTGTAGACATGACTGGGGCCAGTATCACGTAGAGATGATCATGCTTTAGGACCCTTGCTAGCTGCCCAGTGACCAAGATGCCCACTGTAGACATGACTGGGGCCAGTGTAACAGATATGATCATGCTTTAGGACCTTTGCGAGGTGCCCAGTGACCCAGACGCCCACTGTAGACATGACTGGGGCCAGTGTCATATAGAGATGATCACGCTTTGGGACCCTTGCTAGGTGCCCAGTGACCAAGACGCCCACTGTAGACAGGACTGGGGCCAGTGTAACAGATATGATCATGCTTTAGGACCCTTGCGAGGTGCCCAGTGACTAAGGCGCCCACTGTAGACATGACTGGGGCCAGTGTCACATAGAGATGATCACGCTTTGGGACCCTTGCTAGGTGCCCAGTGACCAAGACGCCCACTGTAGACAGGACTGGGGCAAGTTTAACAGATATGATCATGCTTTAGGACCCTTGCGAGGTGCCCAGTGACCCAGACACCCACTGTAGACATGACTGGGACCAGTATCTGTTAGAGATGATCATGCTTTAGGACCCTTGCCAGGTGCCCAGTAACCAAGACGCCCACTGTAGACATGACTCGGCCAGTATCACATAGAGATGATCACAATGTAGGACCCTTGCGATGTGCCCAGTGTCCCAGACGCCCACTGTAGACATGACTGGGGCCAGTATCATAAAGAGATGATCATGCTTTAGGACCCTTGCAAGGTGCCCAGTAACCCAGACACCCACTGTAGACATGATTCCGGCCAGTATCACATAGAGATGATCACGCCGTAGGACCGTTGCTATGATATGATATGATATGATATGGCATTTGTAACGCGCCTATACACAAGTGTTTCAAGGCGCGAAGGTGCCCAGTGTCCCAGACGCCCACTGTAAACATGAATGTGGCCAGTGTCACATAGAAATGATCATGCTTTATGAGCCCTGTGAGGTGCCCAGTGACCCAGACGCCCACTGTAGACATGACTCGGGCCAGTGTCACAGAAATTATCATGTTTTAGGAGCCTTGTGAGGTGCCCAGTGACCCAGACGCCCACTGTAGACATGAATGTGGCCAGTGTCACATAGATATGATCATGCTTTAGGACACTTGTGAGGTGTCCAGTGACCCAGACGCCCACTGTAGACATGACTGGGACCAGTATCTGGTAGAGATGATCATGCTTTAGGACCCTTGCCAGGTGCCCAGTAACCAAGACGCCCACTGTAGACATGATTCGGGCCAGTATCACATAGGGATGATCACGCCGTAGGACCCTTGCGAGGTGCCCAGTGTCCCAGATGCCCACTGTAGATATGCCTGGGGCCAGTATCACATGGAGATGATCATGCTTTAGGACCCTTGCGAGGTGACCAGTGTCCCAGACGCCCACTGTAGACATGACTGCGCCAGTATCATAAAGAGATAATCACACTTTAGGACCCTTGCCAGGTGCCCAGTGTTCCAGACACCCACTGTAGACATGACAGGGGCCAGTATAACATGGAGATGATCATGCTTTAGGACACTTGCGAGGTGCCCAGTGTCCCAGATGCCCACTGTAGATATGACTCGGGCCAGTATCACGTAGAGATGATCAGGCTTTAGGACCCTTGTGAGGTGCCCAGTGACCGAGACGCCCACAGTAGACATGACTGGGACCAGTATCTGGTAGAGATGATCATGCTTTAGGAGCCTTGCGAGGTGCCCAGTGTCCCAGACGCCCACTGTAGACATGACTGCGCCAGTATCATAAAGAGATGATCACACTTTAGGACCCTTGCGAGGTGCCCAGTGTCCCAGACGCCCACTGTAGACATGACTGCGCCAGTAACATAAAGAGATGATCACACTTTAGGACCCTTGCGAGGTGCCCAGTGACCCAGAAACCCACTGTAGACATGACTGGGGCCAGTATCACGTAGAGATGATCATGCTTTAGGACCCTTGCTAGGTGCCCAGTAACCAAGACGCCCACTGTAGACATGACTTGGGCCAGTATCACATAGAGATGATCACAATGTAGGACCCTTGCGAGGTGCCCAGTGTCCCAGACGCCCACTGTAGACATGACTGGGGCCAGTATCACATAGAGATGATCATGCTTTAGGAGCATTGCGAGGGGCCCAGTGTCCCAGACGCCCACTGTAGACATGACTGGGGACAGTATCACGTAGAGATGATCATGCTTTAGGAGCCTTGTGAGGTGCCCAGTGACCCAGACGCCCACTGTAGACATGACTAGGGCCAGTATCACATAGAGATGATCACACTTTACAACCCTTGCGCGGTGCCCAGTGTGCCAGACATCCACTGTAGACATGACTGGGGCCTGTATCACATAGATATGATCATGCTTTAGGACCCTTGCGAGGTGCCCAGTAACCCAGATGCCCACTGTAGTCATGACTGGGGCCAGGATCAAAAAGAGATGATGATGCTTTAGGACCCTTGCCAGGTGCCCAGTGACCCAGACGCTCACTGTAGACATGACTGGGGCCAGTATCACATAGAGATGATCACACTTTAGTACCCTTGCGAAGTGCCCAGTGTGCCAGACACCCACTGTAGACATGACAGTGGCCAGTATCACGTAGAGATGATCATGCTTTAGGACCTTTTCGAGGTGCCCAGTGACCCAGACGCCCACTGTAGAAATGACTGGGGCCAGTATCACATAGAGATGATCATGCTTTAGGACCCTTGCCAGGTGCCCAGTAACCAAGACGCCCACTGTAGACATGACGGCGGCCATTATCACAAAGAGATGATCATGCATTAGGACCCTTGCCAGGTGCCCAGTGACCCAGACGCCCACTGTAGACATGACTGGGGCCAGTATCACAAAGAGATGATGCATTTGGACCAATGCCAGGTGCCCAGTGACCCAGACGCCCACTGTGGTCATGACAGGGGCCAGTATCACATGGAGATGATCATGCTTTAGGACCATTGCGAGGTGCCCAGTGACCGAGACACCCACTGTAGACATGACTGGGGCCAGTATCTGGTAGAGATGATCATGCTTTAGGATCCTTGCGAGGTGCCCAGTGATGCAAACGCCCACTGTAGACATGACTGGGACCAGTATCACATAGAGATGATCATGCTTTACGACCCTTTTGAGGTGCCCAGTGACCCAGACGCCCACTGTAGACATGACTCGGGCCAGTATCACGTAGAGATGATCAGGCTTTAGGACCCTTGTGAGGTGCCCAGTGCCCCAGACGCCCACTGTAGACATGACTGGGGCCAGTATCACAAAGAGATGATCACACTTCAGGACCCTTGTGAGGTGCCCAGTGTCCCAGTATCACACTGTAGACATGACGGGGGCCAGTATTCCAAAGAGATGATCATGCTTTAGGATCCTTGCGAGGTGCCCAGTAACCAAGACGCCCACTGTAGACATGACTGGGGCCAGTATCACGTAGAGATGATCATGCTTTAGGACTCTTGCGATGTGCCCAGTGTCCCAGACGCCCACTGTAGACATGACTGGGGCCAGTATCATAAAGAGATGTTCATGATTAGGACCCTTGCGAGGTGCCCAGTGACCCAGACGCTAACTGTAGACATGACAGGGGCCAGTATCACCTAGAGATGATAATGTTTTAGAACCCTTGCGAGGTGCCCATTGACTAAGGCGCCCACTGTAGACATGACTGGGGCCAGTGTCACATATAGATGCTCATGCTTTGGGACCCTTGCTAGCTGCCCAGTGACCAAGATGCCCACTGTAGACATGACTGGGGCCAGTGTAACAGATATGATCATGCTTTAGGACCTTTGCGAGGTGCCCAGTGACCCAGACGCCCACTGTAGACATGACTGGGGCCAGTGTCATATAGAGATGATCACGCTTTGGGACCCTTGCTAGGTGCCCAGTGACCAAGACGCCCACTGTAGACAGGACTGGGGCCAGTGTAACAGATATGATCATGCTTTAGGACCCTTGCGAGGTGCCCAGTGACTAAGGCGCCCACTGTAGACATGACTGGGGCCAGTGTCACATAGAGATGATCACGCTTTGGGACCCTTGCTAGGTGCCCAGTGACCAAGACGCCCACTGTAGACAGGACTGGGGCAAGTTTAACAGATATGATCATGCTTTAGGACCCTTGCGAGGTGCCCAGTGACCCAGACACCCACTGTAGACATGACTGGGACCAGTATCTGTTAGAGATGATCATGCTTTAGGACCCTTGCCAGGTGCCCAGTAACCAAGACGCCCACTGTAGACATGACTCGGCCAGTATCACATAGAGATGATCACAATGTAGGACCCTTGCGATGTGCCCAGTGTCCCAGACGCCCACTGTAGACATGACTGGGGCCAGTATCATAAAGAGATGATCATGCTTTAGGACCCTTGCAAGGTGCCCAGTAACCCAGACACCCACTGTAGACATGATTCCGGCCAGTATCACATAGAGATGATCACGCCGTAGGACCGTTGCTATGATATGATATGATATGATATGGCATTTGTAACGCGCCTATACACAAGTGTTTCAAGGCGCGAAGGTGCCCAGTGTCCCAGACGCCCACTGTAAACATGAATGTGGCCAGTGTCACATAGATATGATCATGCTTTATGAGCCCTGTGAGGTGCCCAGTGACCCAGACGCCCACTGTAGACATGACTCGGGCCAGTGTCACAGAAATTATCATGTTTTAGGAGCCTTGTGAGGTGCCCAGTGACCCAGACGCCCACTATAGACATGAATGTGGCCAGTGTCACATAGATATGATCATGCTTTAGGACACTTGTGAGGTGCCCAGTGACCCAGACGCCCACTGTAGACATGACTAGGGCCAGTATCACATAGAGATGATCACACTTTACAACCCTTGCGCGGTGCCCAGTGTGCCAGACATCCACTGTAGACATGACTGGGGCCTGTATCACATAGATATGATCATGCTTTAGGACCCTTGCGAGGTGCCCAGTAACCCAGATGCCCACTGTAGTCATGACTGGGGCCAGGATCAAAAAGAGATGATGATGCTTTAGGACCCTTGCCAGGTGCCCAGTGACCCAGACGCTCACTGTAGACATGACTGGGGCCAGTATCACATAGAGATGATCACACTTTAGTACCCTTGCGAAGTGCCCAGTGTGCCAGACACCCACTGTAGACATGACAGTGGCCAGTATCACGTAGAGATGATCATGCTTTAGGACCTTTTCGAGGTGCCCAGTGACCCAGACGCCCACTGTAGAAATGACTGGGGCCAGTATCACATAGAGATGATCATGCTTTAGGACCCTTGCCAGGTGCCCAGTAACCAAGACGCCCACTGTAGACATGACGGCGGCCATTATCACAAAGAGATGATCATGCATTAGGACCCTTGCCAGGTGCCCAGTGACCCAGACGCCCACTGTAGACATGACTGGGGCCAGTATCACAAAGAGATGATGCATTTGGACCAATGCCAGGTGCCCAGTGACCCAGACGCCCACTGTGGTCATGACAGGGGCCAGTATCACATGGAGATGATCATGCTTTAGGACCATTGCGAGGTGCCCAGTGACCGAGACACCCACTGTAGACATGACTGGGGCCAGTATCTGGTAGAGATGATCATGCTTTAGGATCCTTGCGAGGTGCCCAGTGATGCAAACGCCCACTGTAGACATGACTGGGACCAGTATCACATAGAGATGATCATGCTTTACGACCCTTTTGAGGTGCCCAGTGACCCAGACGCCCACTGTAGACATGACTCGGGCCAGTATCACGTAGAGATGATCAGGCTTTAGGACCCTTGTGAGGTGCCCAGTGCCCCAGACGCCCACTGTAGACATGACTGGGGCCAGTATCACAAAGAGATGATCACACTTCAGGACCCTTGTGAGGTGCCCAGTGTCCCAGTATCACACTGTAGACATGACGGGGGCCAGTATTCCAAAGAGATGATCATGCTTTAGGATCCTTGCGAGGTGCCCAGTAACCAAGACGCCCACTGTAGACATGACTGGGGCCAGTATCACGTAGAGATGATCATGCTTTAGGACTCTTGCGATGTGCCCAGTGTCCCAGACGCCCACTGTAGACATGACTGGGGCCAGTATCATAAAGAGATGTTCATGATTAGGACCCTTGCGAGGTGCCCAGTGACCCAGACGCTAACTGTAGACATGACAGGGGCCAGTATCACCTAGAGATGATAATGTTTTAGAACCCTTGCGAGGTGCCCATTGACTAAGGCGCCCACTGTAGACATGACTGGGGCCAGTGTCACATATAGATGCTCATGCTTTGGGACCCTTGCTAGCTGCCCAGTGACCAAGATGCCCACTGTAGACATGACTGGGGCCAGTGTAACAGATATGATCATGCTTTAGGACCTTTGCGAGGTGCCCAGTGACCCAGACGCCCACTGTAGACATGACTGGGGCCAGTGTCATATAGAGATGATCACGCTTTGGGACCCTTGCTAGGTGCCCAGTGACCAAGACGCCCACTGTAGACAGGACTGGGGCCAGTGTAACAGATATGATCATGCTTTAGGACCCTTGCGAGGTGCCCAGTGACTAAGGCGCCCACTGTAGACATGACTGGGGCCAGTGTCACATAGAGATGATCACGCTTTGGGACCCTTGCTAGGTGCCCAGTGACCAAGACGCCCACTGTAGACAGGACTGGGGCAAGTTTAACAGATATGATCATGCTTTAGGACCCTTGCGAGGTGCCCAGTGACCCAGACACCCACTGTAGACATGACTGGGACCAGTATCTGTTAGAGATGATCATGCTTTAGGACCCTTGCCAGGTGCCCAGTAACCAAGACGCCCACTGTAGACATGACTCGGCCAGTATCACATAGAGATGATCACAATGTAGGACCCTTGCGATGTGCCCAGTGTCCCAGACGCCCACTGTAGACATGACTGGGGCCAGTATCATAAAGAGATGATCATGCTTTAGGACCCTTGCAAGGTGCCCAGTAACCCAGACACCCACTGTAGACATGATTCCGGCCAGTATCACATAGAGATGATCACGCCGTAGGACCGTTGCTATGATATGATATGATATGATATGGCATTTGTAACGCGCCTATACACAAGTGTTTCAAGGCGCGAAGGTGCCCAGTGTCCCAGACGCCCACTGTAAACATGAATGTGGCCAGTGTCACATAGATATGATCATGCTTTATGAGCCCTGTGAGGTGCCCAGTGACCCAGACGCCCACTGTAGACATGACTCGGGCCAGTGTCACAGAAATTATCATGTTTTAGGAGCCTTGTGAGGTGCCCAGTGACCCAGACGCCCACTATAGACATGAATGTGGCCAGTGTCACATAGATATGATCATGCTTTAGGACACTTGTGAGGTGTCCAGTGACCCAGACGCCCACTGTAGACATGACTGGGGCCAGTATCACGTAGAGATGATCAGGCTTTAGGACACTTGCTAGGTGCCCAGTGATGCAAACGCCCACTGTAGACACGACTGGGGCCAGTGTCACATAGATATGATCATGCTTTAGGACCCTTTAGAGGTGCCCAGTGACCAAGACACCCACTGTAGACATGACTCGGGCCAGTGTCACACAGATATGATCACGCTTTAGAACCCTTGGGAGGTGCCCAGTGACCCAGACGCCCACTGTAGACATGACTGCAGCCAGTGTCAGATAGAGGTGATTACAATGTAGGACCCTTGCTAGGTGCCCAGTGTGCCAGACGCCCACTGTAGACATGACTGGGGACAGTATCACACGGAGATGATGATGCTTTAGGACGCTTGGGAGGTGCCCGTGACCCAGACACCCACTGTAGTCATGACTGGGGCCAGTGCACATAGATATGAACATGCTTTAGGACCCTTGCCAGGTGCCCAGTAATGCAGACGCCCACTATAGACATCACGGGGCCATTATCACAAAGAGATGATGCATTAGGACCCTTGCCAGGTGCCCAGTGACCCAGACGCCCACTGTAGACATGACTGGGGCCAGTATCACAAAGAGATGATGCATTAGGACCAATGCCAGGTGCCCAATGACCCAGACGCCCACTGTAGACATGACTGGTGCCAGTGTCACATAGAGATGATCATGCGATAGGACTCTTGCAAGGTGCCCAGTGACCCAGACGCCCACTGTAGACATGACTGGGGCCAGTATCACAAAGAGATGATGCAATAGGACCGTTGCGAGGTGCCCAGTGACCCAGGCGCCCACTGTAGATCTGACTGGGACCAGTGTCAAATAGAGATGATCACGCTTCAGGACCCTTGTGAGGTGCCCAGTGTCCCAGTATCACTCTGTAGACATGACTGGGGCCAGTTTCTGGTAGAGATGATCACACTTCAGGACCCTTGCGAGGTGCCCAGTGACCCAGACACCCACTGTAGACATGACTGGGGCCAGCATCACAAAGAGATGATGCTTTAGAACCCTTGCGAGGTGCCCAGTGATCCAGACATCCACTGTAGACATGACTGGGGCCAGTATCACAAAGAGATGATGCAATAGGACCGTTGCGAGGTGCCCAGTGAAACAAGGCGCCCACTGTAGACATGACTGCAGCCAGTGTCACATAGATATGATCATGCTTTGGGACCCTTGCTAGGTGCCCAGTGACCCAACGCCCACTGTAGAAATGGTTCGGGCCAGTATCACAAAGAGATGATCATGCTTTAGGACCCTTGCTAGGTGCCCAGTTACCCAGACGCACACTGTAGACATGATTCGGGCCAGTATCACAAAGGGATGATCATGCTTCAGGACCCTTGCCAGGTGCCCAGTGACCCAGACGCCCTCTGTAGACATGACGGGGGCCAGTATCACATAGATATGATCATGAGTTAGGACCCTTGCGAGGTGCCGAGAATCCCAAACGCCCACTGTAGAGATGAATGTGGCCAGTATCACAAGGAGATGATGATGCTTTAGGACACTTGCGAGGTGCCCAGTGACCCAGACGCCCACTGTAGTCATGACTGGGGCCAGTATCATACGGAGATGATGATGCTTTAGGACACTTGCGAGGTGCCCAGTGACCCAGACGCCCACTGTAGACATGACTGGGGCCAGTATCACGTAGAGATGATCATGCTTTAGGACCCTTGCTAGGTGCCCAGTGTGCCAGACGCCCACTGTAGACATGACTGGGGACAGTATCACACGGAGATGATGATGCTTTAGGACGCTTGGGAGGTGCCCGTGACCCAGACACCCACTGTAGTCATGACTGGGGCCAGTGCACATAGATATGAACATGCTTTAGGACCCTTGCCAGGTGCCCAGTAATGCAGACGCCCACTATAGACATCACGGGGCCATTATCACAAAGAGATGATGCATTAGGACCCTTGCCAGGTGCCCAGTGACCCAGACGCCCACTGTAGACATGACTGGGGCCAGTATCACAAAGAGATGATGCATTAGGACCAATGCCAGGTGCCCAATGACCCAGACGCCCACTGTAGACATGACTGGTGCCAGTGTCACATAGAGATGATCATGCGATAGGACTCTTGCAAGGTGCCCAGTGACCCAGACGCCCACTGTAGACATGACTGGGGCCAGTATCACAAAGAGATGATGCAATAGGACCGTTGCGAGGTGCCCAGTGACCCAGGCGCCCACTGTAGATCTGACTGGGACCAGTGTCAAATAGAGATGATCACGCTTCAGGACCCTTGTGAGGTGCCCAGTGTCCCAGTATCACTCTGTAGACATGACTGGGGCCAGTTTCTGGTAGAGATGATCACACTTCAGGACCCTTGCGAGGTGCCCAGTGACCCAGACACCCACTGTAGACATGACTGGGGCCAGCATCACAAAGAGATGATGCTTTAGAACCCTTGCGAGGTGCCCAGTGATCCAGACATCCACTGTAGACATGACTGGGGCCAGTATCACAAAGAGATGATGCAATAGGACCGTTGCGAGGTGCCCAGTGAAACAAGGCGCCCACTGTAGACATGACTGCAGCCAGTGTCACATAGATATGATCATGCTTTGGGACCCTTGCTAGGTGCCCAGTGACCCAACGCCCACTGTAGAAATGGTTCGGGCCAGTATCACAAAGAGATGATCATGCTTTAGGACCCTTGCTAGGTGCCCAGTTACCCAGACGCACACTGTAGACATGATTCGGGCCAGTATCACAAAGGGATGATCATGCTTCAGGACCCTTGCCAGGTGCCCAGTGACCCAGACGCCCTCTGTAGACATGACGGGGGCCAGTATCACATAGATATGATCATGAGTTAGGACCCTTGCGAGGTGCCGAGAATCCCAAACGCCCACTGTAGAGATGAATGTGGCCAGTATCACAAGGAGATGATGATGCTTTAGGACACTTGCGAGGTGCCCAGTGACCCAGACGCCCACTGTAGTCATGACTGGGGCCAGTATCATACGGAGATGATGATGCTTTAGGACACTTGCGAGGTGCCCAGTGACCCAGACGCCCACTGTAGACATGACTGGGGCCAGTATCACGTAGAGATGATCATGCTTTAGGACCCTTGCTAGGTGCCCAGTAACCAAGACGCCCACTCTAGACATGACTCGGGCCAGTGTCACATAGAAATTATCATGCTTTAGGAGCCTTGCGAGGTGCCCAGTGATGCAAACGCCCACTGTAGACATAACTGGGACCAGTGTCACATAGAGATGATCACACTTTAGGATCCTTGGGAAGTGCCCAGTGACCAAGATGCCCACTGTAGACTTGACTGCAGCCAATATCACATGGAGATGCTCATGCTTTAGGACCCTTGCGAGGTGTCCAGTGACCCAGACGCCCACTGTAGACATGACTGGGGCCAGTATCACGTAGAGATGATCAGGCTTTAGGACACTTTCTAGGTGCCCAGTGATGCAAACGCCCACTGTAGACACGACTGGGGCCAGTGTCACATAGATATGATCATGCTTTAGGACCCTTTAGAGGTGCCCAGTGACCAAGATGCCCACTCTAGACATGACTCGGGCCAGTGTCACACAGATATGATCACGCTTTAGAACCATTGGGAGGTGCCCAGTGACCCAGACACTCACTGTAGACATGACTGGAGCCAGTGTCACATAGAGGTGATTACAATGTAGGACCCTTGCTAGGTGCCCAGTGTGCCAGACGCCCACTGTAGACAGTATCACACGGAGATGATGATGCTTTAGGACGCTTGGGAGGTGCCCGTGACCCAGACACCCACTGTAGTCATGACTGGGGCCAGTGCACATAGATATGAACATGCTTTAGGACCCTTGCCAGGTGCCCAGTAATGCAGACGCCCACTGTAGACATCACAGGGCCATTATCACAAAGAGATGATGCATTAGGACCCTTGCCAGGTGCCCAGTGACCCAGACGCCCACTGTAGACATGACTGGGGCCAGTGTCACATAGAGATGATCATGCTTTAGGACACTTGCTAGGTGCCCAGTGACCCAGACGCCCACTGTAGACATGACTGGGCCAGTATTACGTAGAGATGATCAGGCTTTAGGACCCTTGCAAGGTGCCCAGTGATGCAAACGCCCACTGTAGATATGAATGGGGACAGTGTCACATAGAGATGATCATGCTTTAGGACATTTGCGAGATGCCCAGTGACCCAGACGCCCACTGTAGACATGACTGGGCCAGTATCACGTAGAGATGATCATGCTTTAGGACCCTTGCGAGGTGTCCAGTGACCCAGACGCCCACTGTAGATATGAATGGGGACAGTGTCACATAGAGATGATCATGCTTTAGGACACTTGCAAGGTGTCCAGTGACCCAGACGTAGACATGACTGGGCCAGTATCACGTAGAGATGATCAGGCTTTAGGACACTTGCGAGGTGCCCAGTGATGCAAACGCCCACTGTAGAGATGAATGTGGCCAGTATCACAAGGAGATGATGATGCTTTAGGACCCTTGCGAGGTGTCCAGTGACCCAGACGCCCACTGTAGACACGACTGGAGCCAGTGTCACATAGAGATGATCACAATGTTGGACCCTTGCGAGGTGCCCAGTGTGCCAGACGCCCACTGTAGACATGACTGGGGACAGTATCACACAGAGATGATGATGCTTTAGGACGCTTGGGAGGTGCCCGTGACCCAGACACCCACTGTAGTCATGACTGGGGCCAGTGCACATAGATATGAACATGCTTTAGGACCCTTGCCAGGTGCCCAGTAATGCAGACGCCCACTGTAGACATCACGGGGCCATTATCACAAAGAGATGATGCATTAGGACCCTTGCCAGGTGCCCAGTGACCCAAACGCCCACTGTAGACATGACTGGGGCCAGTATCACAAAGAGATGATGCATTAGGACCAATGCTAGGTGCCCAATGACCCAGACGCCCACTGTAGACATGAATGGGGCCAGTGTCACATAGATATGATCAAGCTTTAGGACATTTGCGAGGTGGCCAGTGACCCAGACGCCCACTGTAGACATGACTGGGGCCAGTATCACAAAGAGATGATGCAATAGGACCGTTGCGAGGTGCCCAGTGACCCAGGCGCCCACTGTAGACCTGACTGGGACCAGTGTCACATAGAGATGATCACGCTTCAGGACCCTTGTGAGGTGCCCAGTGTCCCAGTATCACTCTGTAGACTTGACTGGGGCCAGTATCTGGTAGAGATGATCACGCTTCAGGACCCTTGCGAGGTGTCCAGTGACCCAGACACCCACTGTAGACATGACTGGGGCCAGTATCACAAAGAGATGATGCTTTAGAACCCTTGCGAGGTGCCCAGTGATCCAGACATCCACTGTAGACATGACTGGGGCCAGTATCACAAAGAGATGATGCAATAGGACCGTTGCAAGGTGCCCAGTTAAACAAGGCGCCCACTGTAGACATGACTGTGGCCAGTGTCACATAGATATGATCATGCTTTGGGACCCTTGCTAGGTGCCCAGTGACCCAACGCCCACTGTAGAAATGATTCTGATTCGGGCCAGTATCACAAAGAGATGATCATGCATAAGGACCCTTGCGAGGTGCCCAGTGACCCAGACGCCCACTGTAGACATGACTGGGACGAGTGTCACATGAAGATGATCACGCCGTAGGACCCTTGCTAGGTGCCCAGCGACCCAGACGCCCACTGTAGACATGATTCTGGCCAGTATCACAAAGAGATGATCATGCTTTAGGACCCTTGCTAGGTGCCCAGTTACCCAGATGCACACTGTAGACATGGTTCGGGCCAGTATCACAAAGGGATGATCATGCTTCAGGACCCTTGCCAGGTGCCCAGTGACCCAGACGCCCTCTGTAGACATGACGGGGGCCAGTATCACATAGATATGATCATGAGTTAGGACCCTTGCGAGGTGCCGAGAGTCCCAAACGCCCACTGTAGAGATGAATGTGGCCAGTATCACAAGGAGATGATGATGCTTTAGGACACTTGCGAGGTGCCCAGTGACCCAGATGCCCACTGTAGTCATGACTGGGGCCAGTATCACACGGAGATGATGATGCTTTAGGACACTTGCGAGGTGCCCAGTGACCCAGACGCCCACTGTAGACATGACTGGGGCCAGTATCACATAGAGATGATCATGCTTTAGGACCCTTGCTAGGTGCCTAGTCACCCAGACGCCCACTGTAGACATGACTGGGGCCAGTATCACGTAGAGATGATCAGGCTTTAGGACACTTTCTAGGTGCCCAGTGATGCAAACGCCCACTGTAGACACGACTGGGGCCAGTGTCACATAGATATGATCATGCTTTAGGACCCTTTAGAGGTGCCCAGTGACCAAGACACCCACTGTAGACATGACTCGGGCCAGTGTCACACAGATATGATCACGCTTTAGAACCCTTGGGAGGTGCCCAGTGACCCAGACGCCCACTGTAGACATGACTGCAGCCAGTGTCAGATAGAGGTGATTACAATGTAGGACCCTTGCTAGGTGCCCAGTGTGCCAGACGCCCACTGTAGACATGACTGGGGACAGTATCACACGGAGATGATGATGCTTTAGGACGCTTGGGAGGTGCCCGTGACCCAGACACCCACTGTAGTCATGACTGGGGCCAGTGCACATAGATATGAACATGCTTTAGGACCCTTGCCAGGTGCCCAGTAATGCAGACGCCCACTATAGACATCACGGGCCATTATCACAAAGAGATGATGCATTAGGACCCTTGCCAGGTGCCCAGTGACCCAGACGCCCACTGTAGACATGACTGGGGCCAGTATCACAAAGAGATGATGCATTAGGACCAATGCCAGGTGCCCAATGACCCAGACGCCCACTGTAGACATGACTGGTGCCAGTGTCACATAGAGATGATCATGCGATAGGACTCTTGCAAGGTGCCCAGTGACCCAGACGCCCACTGTAGACATGACTGGGGCCAGTATCACAAAGAGATGATGCAATAGGACCGTTGCGAGGTGCCCAGTGACCCAGGCGCCCACTGTAGATCTGACTGGGACCAGTGTCAAATAGAGATGATCACGCTTCAGGACCCTTGTGAGGTGCCCAGTGTCCCAGTATCACTCTGTAGACATGACTGGGGCCAGTTTCTGGTAGAGATGATCACACTTCAGGACCCTTGCGAGGTGCCCAGTGACCCAGACACCCACTGTAGACATGACTGGGGCCAGCATCACAAAGAGATGATGCTTTAGAACCCTTGCGAGGTGCCCAGTGATCCAGACATCCACTGTAGACATGACTGGGGCCAGTATCACAAAGAGATGATGCAATAGGACCGTTGCGAGGTGCCCAGTGAAACAAGGCGCCCACTGTAGACATGACTGCAGCCAGTGTCACATAGATATGATCATGCTTTGGGACCCTTGCTAGGTGCCCAGTGACCCAACGCCCACTGTAGAAATGGTTCGGGCCAGTATCACAAAGAGATGATCATGCTTTAGGACCCTTGCTAGGTGCCCAGTTACCCAGACGCACACTGTAGACATGATTCGGGCCAGTATCACAAAGGGATGATCATGCTTCAGGACCCTTGCCAGGTGCCCAGTGACCCAGACGCCCTCTGTAGACATGACGGGGGCCAGTATCACATAGATATGATCATGAGTTAGGACCCTTGCGAGGTGCCGAGAATCCCAAACGCCCACTGTAGAGATGAATGTGGCCAGTATCACAAGGAGATGATGATGCTTTAGGACACTTGCGAGGTGCCCAGTGACCCAGACGCCCACTGTAGTCATGACTGGGGCCAGTATCATACGGAGATGATGATGCTTTAGGACACTTGCGAGGTGCCCAGTGACCCAGACGCCCACTGTAGACATGACTGGGGCCAGTATCACGTAGAGATGATCATGCTTTAGGACCCTTGCTAGGTGCCCAGTAACCAAGACGCCCACTCTAGACATGACTCGGGCCAGTGTCACATAGAAATTATCATGCTTTAGGAGCCTTGCGAGGTGCCCAGTGATGCAAACGCCCACTGTAGACATAACTGGGACCAGTGTCACATAGAGATGATCACACTTTAGGATCCTTGGGAAGTGCCCAGTGACCAAGATGCCCACTGTAGACTTGACTGCAGCCAATATCACATGGAGATGCTCATGCTTTAGGACCCTTGCGAGGTGTCCAGTGACCCAGACGCCCACTGTAGACATGACTGGGGCCAGTATCACGTAGAGATGATCAGGCTTTAGGACACTTTCTAGGTGCCCAGTGATGCAAACGCCCACTGTAGACACGACTGGGGCCAGTGTCACATAGATATGATCATGCTTTAGGACCCTTTAGAGGTGCCCAGTGACCAAGATGCCCACTCTAGACATGACTCGGGCCAGTGTCACACAGATATGATCACGCTTTAGAACCATTGGGAGGTGCCCAGTGACCCAGACACTCACTGTAGACATGACTGGAGCCAGTGTCACATAGAGGTGATTACAATGTAGGACCCTTGCTAGGTGCCCAGTGTGCCAGACGCCCACTGTAGACAGTATCACACGGAGATGATGATGCTTTAGGACGCTTGGGAGGTGCCCGTGACCCAGACACCCACTGTAGTCATGACTGGGGCCAGTGCACATAGATATGAACATGCTTTAGGACCCTTGCCAGGTGCCCAGTAATGCAGACGCCCACTGTAGACATCACAGGGCCATTATCACAAAGAGATGATGCATTAGGACCCTTGCCAGGTGCCCAGTGACCCAGACGCCCACTGTAGACATGACTGGGGCCAGTGTCACATAGAGATGATCATGCTTTAGGACACTTGCTAGGTGCCCAGTGACCCAGACGCCCACTGTAGACATGACTGGGCCAGTATTACGTAGAGATGATCAGGCTTTAGGACCCTTGCAAGGTGCCCAGTGATGCAAACGCCCACTGTAGATATGAATGGGGACAGTGTCACATAGAGATGATCATGCTTTAGGACATTTGCGAGATGCCCAGTGACCCAGACGCCCACTGTAGACATGACTGGGCCAGTATCACGTAGAGATGATCATGCTTTAGGACCCTTGCGAGGTGTCCAGTGACCCAGACGCCCACTGTAGATATGAATGGGGACAGTGTCACATAGAGATGATCATGCTTTAGGACACTTGCAAGGTGTCCAGTGACCCAGACGTAGACATGACTGGGCCAGTATCACGTAGAGATGATCAGGCTTTAGGACACTTGCGAGGTGCCCAGTGATGCAAACGCCCACTGTAGAGATGAATGTGGCCAGTATCACAAGGAGATGATGATGCTTTAGGACCCTTGCGAGGTGTCCAGTGACCCAGACGCCCACTGTAGACACGACTGGAGCCAGTGTCACATAGAGATGATCACAATGTTGGACCCTTGCGAGGTGCCCAGTGTGCCAGACGCCCACTGTAGACATGACTGGGGACAGTATCACACAGAGATGATGATGCTTTAGGACGCTTGGGAGGTGCCCGTGACCCAGACACCCACTGTAGTCATGACTGGGGCCAGTGCACATAGATATGAACATGCTTTAGGACCCTTGCCAGGTGCCCAGTAATGCAGACGCCCACTGTAGACATCACGGGGCCATTATCACAAAGAGATGATGCATTAGGACCCTTGCCAGGTGCCCAGTGACCCAAACGCCCACTGTAGACATGACTGGGGCCAGTATCACAAAGAGATGATGCATTAGGACCAATGCTAGGTGCCCAATGACCCAGACGCCCACTGTAGACATGAATGGGGCCAGTGTCACATAGATATGATCAAGCTTTAGGACATTTGCGAGGTGGCCAGTGACCCAGACGCCCACTGTAGACATGACTGGGGCCAGTATCACAAAGAGATGATGCAATAGGACCGTTGCGAGGTGCCCAGTGACCCAGGCGCCCACTGTAGACCTGACTGGGACCAGTGTCACATAGAGATGATCACGCTTCAGGACCCTTGTGAGGTGCCCAGTGTCCCAGTATCACTCTGTAGACTTGACTGGGGCCAGTATCTGGTAGAGATGATCACGCTTCAGGACCCTTGCGAGGTGTCCAGTGACCCAGACACCCACTGTAGACATGACTGGGGCCAGTATCACAAAGAGATGATGCTTTAGAACCCTTGCGAGGTGCCCAGTGATCCAGACATCCACTGTAGACATGACTGGGGCCAGTATCACAAAGAGATGATGCAATAGGACCGTTGCAAGGTGCCCAGTTAAACAAGGCGCCCACTGTAGACATGACTGTGGCCAGTGTCACATAGATATGATCATGCTTTGGGACCCTTGCTAGGTGCCCAGTGACCCAACGCCCACTGTAGAAATGATTCTGATTCGGGCCAGTATCACAAAGAGATGATCATGCATAAGGACCCTTGCGAGGTGCCCAGTGACCCAGACGCCCACTGTAGACATGACTGGGACGAGTGTCACATGAAGATGATCACGCCGTAGGACCCTTGCTAGGTGCCCAGCGACCCAGACGCCCACTGTAGACATGATTCTGGCCAGTATCACAAAGAGATGATCATGCTTTAGGACCCTTGCTAGGTGCCCAGTTACCCAGATGCACACTGTAGACATGGTTCGGGCCAGTATCACAAAGGGATGATCATGCTTCAGGACCCTTGCCAGGTGCCCAGTGACCCAGACGCCCTCTGTAGACATGACGGGGGCCAGTATCACATAGATATGATCATGAGTTAGGACCCTTGCGAGGTGCCGAGAGTCCCAAACGCCCACTGTAGAGATGAATGTGGCCAGTATCACAAGGAGATGATGATGCTTTAGGACACTTGCGAGGTGCCCAGTGACCCAGATGCCCACTGTAGTCATGACTGGGGCCAGTATCACACGGAGATGATGATGCTTTAGGACACTTGCGAGGTGCCCAGTGACCCAGACGCCCACTGTAGACATGACTGGGGCCAGTATCACATAGAGATGATTATGCTTTAGGACCCTTGCTAGGTGCCTAGTCACCCAGACGCCCACTGTAGACATGACTCGGGCCAGTGTCACATAGAAATGATCATGCTTTAGGAGCCTTGCGAGGTGCCCAGTGATGCAAACGCCCACTGTAGACATAACTGGGACCAGTGTCACATAGAGATGATCACACTTTAGGATCCTTGGGAAGTGCCCAGTGACCACGATGCCCACTGTAGACTTGACTGCAGCCAATATCACATGGAGATGCTCATGCTTTAGGACCCTTGCGAGGTGTCCAGTGACCCAGACGCCCACTGTAGACATGACTGGGGCCAGTATCACGTAGAGATGATCAGGCTTTAGGACACTTTCTAGGTGCCCAGTGATGCAAACGCCCACTGTAGACACGACTGGGGCCAGTGTCACATAGATATGATCATGCTTTAGGACCCTTTAGAGGTGCCCAGTGACCAAGACGCCCACTCTAGACATGACTCGGGCCAGTGTCACACAGATATGATCACGCTTTAGAACCCTTGGGAGGTGCCCAGTGACCCAGACACTCACTGTAGACATGACTGGAGCCAGTGTCACATAGAGGTGATTACAATGTAGGACCCTTGCTAGGTGCCCAGTGTGCCAGACGCCCACTGTAGACAGTATCACACAGAGATCATGATGCTTTAGGACGCTTGGGAGGTGCCCGTGACCCAGACACCCACTGTAGTCATGACTGGGGCCAGTGCACATGGATATGAACATGCTTTAGGACCCTTGCCAGGTGCCCAGTAATGCAGACGCCCACTGTAGACATCACAGGGCCATTATCACAAAGAGATGATGCATTAGGACCCTTGCCAGGTGCCCAGTGACCCAGACGCCCACTGTAGACATGACTGGAGCCAGTGTCACATAGAGATGATCATGCTTTAGGACATTTGCGAGATGCCCAGTGACCCAGACGCCCACTGTAGACATGACTGGGCCAGTATCACGTAGACATGATCATGCTTTAGGACCCTTGCAAGGTGCCCAGTGATGCAAACGCCCACTGTAGACACGACTGGAGCCAGTGTCACATAGAGTTGATCACAATGTTGGACCCTTGCGAGGTGCCCAGTGTGCCAGACGCCCACTGTAGACATGACTGGGGACATTATCACACAGAGATGATGATGCTTTAGGACGCTTGGGAGGTGCCCGTGACCCAGACACCCACTGTAGTCATGACTGGGGCCAGTGCACATAGATATGAACATGCTTTAGGACCCTTGCCAGGTGCCCAGTAATGCAGACGCTCACTGTAGACATCACAGGGCCATTATCACAAAGAGATGATGTTATAGGACCCTTGCCAGGTGCCCAGTGACCCAGACGCCCACTGTAGACATGACTGGGGCCAGTATCACAAAGAGATGATGCATTAGGACCAATGCCAGGTGCCCAATGACCCAGACGCCCACTGTAGACATGATTGGGCCAGTATCACGTAGAGATGATCATGCTTTAGGACCCTTGCGAGGTGTCCAGTGACCCAGACGCCCACTGTAGACATGACTAGGCCAGTATCACGTAGAGATGATAACGCTTTAGGACACTTGCGAGGTGTCCAGTGACCCAGACGTAGACATGACTGGGCCAGTATCACGTAGAGATGATCAGGCTTGAGGACACTTGCGAGGTGCCCAGTGATGCAAACGCCCACTGTAGACACGACTGGAGCCAGTGTCACATAGAGATGATCACAATGTTGGACCCTTGCGAGGTGCCCAGTGTGCCAGACGCCCACTGTAGACATGACTGGGGACAGTATCACACAGAGATGATGATGCTTTAGGACGCTTGGGAGGTGCCCGTGACCCAGACACCCACTGTAGTCATGACTGGGGCCAGTGCACATAGATATGAACATGCTTTAGGACCCTTGCCAGGTGCCCATTAATGCAGACGCCCACTGTAGACATCACGGGGCCATTATCACAAAGAGATGATGCATTAGGACCCTTGCCAGGTGCCCAGTGACCCAAACGCCCACTGTAGACATGACTGGGGCCAGTATCACAAAGAGATGATGCATTAGGACCAATGCCAGGTGCCCAATGACCCAGACGCCCACTGTAGACATGAATGGGGCCAGTGTCACATAGATATGATCATGCAATAGGACTCTTGCAAGGTGCCCAGTGTCATGATCTCTGCTTCCAAAAGGTCAGGGTTTTCCCAACTCCCTTGGAAGCAGATCCATAACCCAGGTTCCGAGTGCCAACCAGTCCCAATTGGGACCTTTTGGACCCAGTCCTGGCGCCAGTGGCACCAGGCTCATAAATATGCCCAGTCCCAGCGCTGGAAGCGCCGGGCTCATAATGCTTGGGTGGACTTACCTGCAGCAGACCATGCTGCTTACTTGCCTGCCAGTTGAGCCTCTGATCCTCTTCTGTTTGGAACTACTTTTCCTGTTGGGTGGGGCTGGAGCCACTCCCTAGATTTAGAACACTGGAACTCTTCTGGAAGGCAGGAACTCTTTTCGTACCAGGAACTCTTTTCTTACTTGGGCGTGGCTGTGGAAGGAGACACCTAAGCACTACAGGAGGCTATTTAAACCACACCCGGTGGATGAATCTTGCTTTGCGTTATTCTGCACCCTCTGCAGCAGGACGCTCATCGTGTCTTCTGCATCCAGTCCTGGGCCTAAGGAAAAAGGCTTACCATCCTGAATCGAGTCTTCAGCAACACCTATAAAGACAAGAAAGAACAGGTTAGCATTCCGGCATCTGAAAGGCAAAGGCTTACCATCCTGAATCCAGTCTTCAGCAACACCTATAAAGACAAGAAAGAACAGGTTAGCATTCCGGCATCGGAAAGGCAAAGGCTTACCTACTCTTGGTGCGCTCCGGAGGTCTTCATACTGCATTCCGGCATCTGAAAGACAAAAGCTTACCAACTCTTCGCACGCTCCGGAGGCCTTCGGCGCTGCATCCGCATCTGAAAGACAAAACAAGGTGCGTTTAAAGACATTGGGGAACTTTAATACTCACGTGCCATTACTCCTTTCCACATCTAATCCAGTGGGTATTCCGGCACCCTGCAGCCGCTCCGAACTCGTACCTGCAAAATAAAAAGACAGTTAGAGCGCATCGTGAAGCAGGCAACAAGCGCTTACTCACGTGCTTCCAGGCGCTTCTATTCATCACACGGGCTCCATCTTCAACTCACTTCAGCCCGTCATCCGCCATCGCCGGAACCCTGCAAAACAAGAGACATCATTACTAAAGACTTTAAAAAGACATTTGAATGACTCGAAACTTACCGTTCGTGCAGTAAACGACGGACAGCAGTCCTCTGAAGTCAAGAGGCCTGCGCTACCTATCCAGTGAAGAAACTGGCTACCGCACCCTGCCCCGAGGCAGATGGAGAGCTCGGCATTCACTTACCTAAGGTGAGAGCGTTAACCTTTGGGGTCTACAGGAGAGGAGAAGAGGAAAGAGATAGGGACACCCCAATAACCCCAGTTCATTAACCCCATATTTTCTATCTGCAGACATCTTACTCTACACGTCAGGCATACAGTGCACAGAGGTCCAGCCCAAAGAGCCAACCGGGTGCTACACATCACCTTTGAAGATACGGTAGTCGCCCAGTCAAGACCGGCGCCTCTGCGAGAATCAGGTGAGCGTTACAGAACGCAAAGCCTACCGCAAAACTCTCGCCCAGGCGCTATGGAAACCTCGGATACTGACCCCCTAGCCCGGTTACTTGGGGAACTAAGGGCAGAAGTGCATGCAACTCGTCAGGAAACGAATGCTCTAAGAAGGGAACTAATTATTTCCAAGGAGAGAACAGACAATCTTGCTAGACAAGTGCTACAGTCACAAGCCGGACAGACCCCGTTACCCGCATCAGGGGCAAATCTTCCTTCAACATCCTCTATGAATCCAGTGCAGATCAACCTACCTGGGAATGTACCTCTGGCTCCGCCCGAGCAATTTTTTGGTGACCCAAAGAGGTTTGCAGTATTTATCAATCAGTGCCGGTTGCACTTCTTATGCCGGCCAGCAGCCTTTCCAACTGATCAAGCTAAAGTAGCTTTTGTACTTTCGTACCTTAGTGGCAATGCGGCAGACTGGTCGATCCCTCTAGTTCATCAAGATGATCCGGTTCTCCATGATTTTCAAGCCTTTCAGCTTAGTATGGAAAAACTGTTCGCAAGACATTCACAGGGACAGGCCTTGGACAATGAGCTTCTTTCGTTGCGACAGGGTAATCAAGACCTTTTGGCTTATATTGCATCTTTCAATAGACTAATAGTGGAAACTCAATGGCCTGAGGACAAAAGGATTACGCTGTTTTATAGAGGTCTACGTGGAGAGCTCAAAGACGTTTTAGCCCAAGTAGTGAATCCCCCACAAGACTGTTCGGATTACATAGACTTGGTCGTTCAAATAGATCACAGACTGCAGAACAGGAAGGCCGATCGTTCCAAGTTTGATGCTCGAGTATTTTCCAAACCGCCAACTCCTTCCAAAGGAGTAGACTCCGGGGAATCCATGCAAATAGGGGGTCTGAAAGGTCCTCTAACACAACGGGAGCGGGAAAGGAGGAAACAGTTGCAATTATGCCTATATTGCGGAAACTCAGGGCACTTTCTTCGAGACTGTCCGGTGAAACCTGCCAAGAAGGCAGTAGGAGCTGCAGTTACCAAAGTTACAAACTCTGAGCAGGGAAACGACCTCGCCCGACAAGAATAGAGGTCCTCTTGCCGAGCGTAAAAACCAGTTCCGTGACCTCGCATTTCGTGATACCTATGGTCCTCATTAGCCCTGATAATCCGGATCGATTACATGCAATTGAAGCTTACGTCGACAGCGGTGCCATCGGCAATTATGTGGATCATGAAATGGTTTTGAGGATGAATCTAACTCTTTGTCCCAAGGCTGTAAAGGACGTCATTACAACGGTGGATGGTACGGAGATAGCCTCCGGGCCAGTAACGCATACCACTCAAGAAGTGACGCTAGTAAGTCAAGATGGACACCATGAGAAGATCGTGTTCGATGTGATCAAGGCCCCTCAGTTTCAGATTATTCTAGGAATACCTTGGTTAGAGAAACACAATCCTCTGATCGATTGGCGAGCAAGAACGGTCCAGTTTCCAGAATGTGTCTCTACTTGTCACCCTCCACCTGGTGTTGCACTGGCCGCAATTTCTTCAGAGACTCCCCAGTTACCTCCCGAATACCTAGAATACCAAGATGTTTTCCGGAAGGATCAGGCTAACTCTCTACCTCCTCATAGGTCTTATGACTGCCAGATAGACCTGATACCTGGATCTACTCCTCCTTGTAGTAGAATTTATGCCCTCACCGAGCCTGAGAACCTTCACCTTCGACAATACCTGGATCAATACCTGGCAAATGGGTTTATTCGTCCTTCCAAGTCCCCTGCTTCTTCAGCTTTGTTCTTCGTTCCAAAAAAGGAAGGAGACCTTAGAACTTGTATCGATTATCGCTCCCTGAACCAGATCACCGTTAAGAATAGATATCCGTTACCTTTGATCCCTGAACTCCTGGACCAAGTCAGAAAAGCATGCATATATACAAAGCTGGATCTTAGAGGAGCTTACCACTTGGTACGAGTAAAAGAGGGCGATGAATGGAAGACGGCCTTCCGCACCAAGTATGGGCTATTTGAATATCAGGTCATGCCCTTCGGACTTTGCAATGCCCCGGCCGCCTTTCAATATTTTATGAACGATGTCCTCAGAGAGCTCATAGATGTATGTGTTGTTGTTTACATTGACGACATCCTCGTTTATTCTTCATCGGAATCTGAACATCGGAAACACGTGAAAATGGTCCTCGAAAGATTGCGTCAACACAAACTTTTCGCTAAGTTGGAAAAATGTGTTTTCAACGTGACTGAAGTTGAATTCTTGGGATTCATATTATCACCTGGCGGGGTGCGTATGGATTCAAAGAAGGTTGATGCAGTTCTCAAATGGCCATCACCATCCTCCGTAAAAGGTGTGCAAAGCATGTTAGGCTTCGCTAACTTTTACCGCAGGTTTATCCCCGAGTTCTCTCGAATAGTCCAGCCCATCACTGCCTTGTTAAAGAAAAACAAACGTTTTGAATGGTCTACCGAGGCGGAACAAGCGTTCCAGGATTTGAAGACTAAATTTATCTCTGCACCAATCTTAAAACACCCTCGCCCCGAACTCCCCTACATCGTGGAAACTGATGCTTCAAGCCTTGCCATGGGGGCAGTTCTATCACAAAAGGACCCGGTAACCAATCAGTTGCATCCCGTGGCATTTTGGTCCCGCAAATTCTCGCCTCCTGAAGTCAATTACACGATTACTGACAAGGAACTTCTGGCTATCAAGTCTGCCTTTAAGGCTTGGCGGCATTATCTGCTGGGGGCCCGACACCGTTACTGTGATTACGGATCACCGAAACCTGCAATATTTGAAAACCGCAAAAGCCCAATCCTCTAGACAACTCCGTTGGGCATTATTCTTTGCCGAGTTTGACTTCATAATTACCTATCGACCAGGTACAAAGAACGGTAAAGCCGATGCCCTTTCTCGGATGGGAGTGGAAGAACACTTGATCAACCCTAAACCTGTACCAATCATTCCCGAACAAAGAATTCTGGGTGTAATCGCCACAGAATCCATAGAGGAAGTTAAGGATAAAGCCAGGCAACTTGTAACTCCAGCAGATATACAGAATTGGCATCTGCAGGGAAAGGACTTTGCAGTAAAGGACAACTTATTGTATTTCCAAGAACGATTATACCTACCCAGCACAGATTTACAGAAAAAAGTAATCTCTTGTTATCACGACTCTTTAATGGAAGGTCATCCCGGTATAGCCAAGACCTCAGAAAAGATCAAGCGCTACTTCTGGTGGCCGTCTTGGAAAAAAGATATCAGAGACTTTATAATGTCCTGTGGAGTATGCGCCCAAAACAAGAGTCAAAAGGAAAGACCAGCAGGCCTCTTACGCCCTATTGACATCCCACCTCGCCCTTGGCATACGCTTTCTATGGACTTCATCACCGATCTACCTCCATGCTCCGGATACAATACGATTCTAGTAATCGTGGACTTATTCTCCAAGATGGCGCATTTCATTCCGCTCAAAGGCTTGCCAACAGCAGCAACTCTGGCCCGAGAATTTCTCGAAAACATCGTCCGACTGCACGGTTTTCCTTCGGTTCTAATTTCGGATCGAGGTAGTCAATTTATTTCTCATTTTTGGCAAAGTTGCTGTCGGTCGGCTCAAATTGATGTGAGACTATCGACCAGTCACCACCCTCAGACCGACGGACAAACCGAGAGGACCAATCAAACTCTGGAACAGTATTTACGCTGCATGCTGCAACAAACTGAAAAAACTTGGAAAGATATCCTTTGGATAGCTGAGTATGCCTACAATAACTCTGTCCACTCGGGAACTGGGAAAACCCCGTTTTTTCTTTTGTACGGCAGTCACCCTCGAACCTCGGAGTTGGATCCCCTCCAAGATCTTGAAACACCAGCAGTAGACTACCTGCATTCTACAATCACCCAAGCCTTTAAGGAAGCTGTTTCTCACCTTCAAAGGGCTAAAGAACAATACAAGAAAGGAGCAGATCAACATCGGAAGGAAGCCCCTCACTATCAAGTAGGGGATCAAGTCTGGTTATCCACCAAATATCTATCTCTAAAAGGGCCACGCACATTCAACCCAAGATACCTTGGTCCCTATTCCATCACTACCATAGTAAACCCAGTAGCGGTCAAGTTAGACTTGCCCCCGCACATGAAGATACATCCGGTCTTCCACGTCTCTCTATTAAAACCCGTGCAACCTCAAACCCGACTAACCAAATCTCCAAAACCTATCCTAGTGGATGGAGAACTCGAGTTTGAAGTCAAAAGCATTCTGGACTCCAAGATCTCCAAATCTAAACTATTCTACCTGATTGACTGGAAAGGCTACGGCCCCCAAGAGAGATCCTGGGAACCTGCTGAATATGTCCACGCTCCTCGCCTAATCAAAAGATTTCACCGAACATTTCCTGACAAGCCAAAACCCCCGGAGAAGCCCGGTTTGGGAGGGGCCTTGAGGGGGGGTACTGTCATGATCTCTGCTTCCAAAAGGTCAGGGTTTTCCCAACTCCCTTGGAAGCAGATCCATAACCCAGGTTCCGAGTGCCAACCAGTCCCAATTGGGACCTTTTGGACCCAGTCCTGGCGCCAGTGGCACCAGGCTCATAAATATGCCCAGTCCCAGCGCTGGAAGTGCCGGGCTCATAATGCTTGGGTGGACTTACCTGCAGCAGACCATGCTGCTTACTTGCCTGCCAGTTGAGCCTCTGATCCTCTTCTGTTTGGAACTACTTTTCCTGTTGGGTGGGGCTGGAGCCACTCCCTAGATTTAGAACACTGGAACTCTTCTGGAAGGCAGGAACTCTTTTCTTACCAGGAACTCTTTTCTTACTTGGGCGTGGCTGTGGAAGGAGACACCTAAGCACTACAGGAGGCTATTTAAACCACACCCGGTGGATGAATCTTGCTTTGCGTTATTCTGCACCCTCTGCAGCAGGACGCTCATCGTGTCTTCTGCATCCAGTCCTGGGCCTAAGGAAAAAGGCTTACCATCCTGAATCCAGTCTTCAGCAACACCTATAAAGACAAGAAAGAACAGGTTAGCATTCCGGCATCTGAAAGGCAAAGGCTTACCATCCTGAATCCAGTCTTCAGCAACACCTATAAAGACAAGAAAGAACAGGTTAGCATTCCGGCATCGGAAAGGCAAAGGCTTACCTACTCTTGGTGCGCTCCGGAGGTCTTCATACTGCATTCCGGCATCTGAAAGACAAAAGCTTACCAACTCTTCGCACGCTCCGGAGGCCTTCGGCGCTGCATCCGCATCTGAAAGACAAAACAAGGTGCGTTTAAAGACATTGGGGAACTTTAATACTCACGTGCCATTACTCCTTTCCACATCTAATCCAGTGGGTATTCCGGCACCCTGCAGCCGCTCCGAACTCGTACCTGCAAAATAAAAAGACAGTTAGAGCGCATCGTGAAGCAGGCAACGAGCGCTTACTCACGTGCTTCCAGGCGCTTCTATTCATCACACGGGCTCCATCTTCAACTCACTTCAGCCCGTCATCCGCCATCGCCGGAACCCTGCAAAACAAGAGACATCATTACTAAAGACTTTAAAAAGACATTTGAATGACTCGAAACTTACCGTTCGTGCAGTAAACAACGGACAGCAGTCCTCTGAAGTCAAGAGGCCTGCGCTACCTATCCAGTGAAGAAACTGGCTACAGCACCCTGCCCCGAGGCAGATGGAGAGCTCGGCATTCACTTACCTAAGGTGAGAGCGTTAACCTTTGGGGTCTACAGGAGAGGAGAAGAGGAAAGAGATAGGGACACCCCAATAACCCCAGTTCATTAACCCCATATTTTCTATCTGCAGACATCTTACTCTACACGTCAGGCATACAGTGCACAGAGGTCCAGCCCAAAGAGCCAACCGGGTGCTACACATCACCTTTGAAGATACGGTAGTCGCCCAGTCAAGACCGGTGCCTCTGCGAGAATCAGGTGAGCGTTACACCCAGTGACCCAGACGCCCACTGTAGACATGAATGGGGCCAGTGTCACATAGATATGATCAAGCTTTAGGACATTTGCGAGGTGCCCAGTGACCCAGACGCCCACTGTAGACATGACTGGGGCCAGTATCACAAAGAGATGATGCAATAGGACCGTTGCGAGGTGCCCAGTGACCCAGGCGCCCACTGTAGACCTGACTGGGGCCAGTATCACAAAGAGATGATGCTTTAGAACCCTTGCGAGGTGCCCAGTGATCCAGACATCCACTGTAGACATGACTGGGGCCAGTATCACAAAGAGACGATGCAATAGGACCGTTGCAAGGTGCCCAGTTAAACAAGGCGCCCACTGTAGACATGACTGTGGCCAGTGTCACATAGATATGATCATGCTTTGGGACCCTTGCTAGGTGCCCAGTGACCCAACGCCCACTGTAGAAATGATTCGGGCCAGTATCACAAAGAGATGATCATGCATAAGGACCCTTGCGAGGTGCCCAGTGACCCAGACGCCCACTGTAGACATGACTGGGACGAGTGTCACATGAAGATGATCACGCCGTAGGACCCTTGCTAGGTGCCCAGCGACCCAGACGCCCAC
The DNA here is from genome assembly GCF_040938575.1 of Ambystoma mexicanum. Classification (NCBI taxonomy): domain Eukaryota; kingdom Metazoa; phylum Chordata; class Amphibia; order Caudata; family Ambystomatidae; genus Ambystoma; species Ambystoma mexicanum. The sequence continues at coordinate 22,998,272 of NC_090935.1, forward strand.
TGTAGACATGATTCTGGCCAGTATCACAAAGAGATGATCATGCTTTAGGACCCTTGCTAGGTGCCCAGTTACCCAGATGCACACTGTAGACATGGTTCGGGCCAGTATCACAAAGGGATGATCATGCTTCAGGACCCTTGCCAGGTGCCCAGTGACCCAGACGCCCTCTGTAGACATGACGGGGGCCAGTATCACATAGATATGATCATGAGTTAGGACCCTTGCGAGGTGCCGAGAGTCCCAAACGCCCACTGTAGAGATGAATGTGGCCAGTATCACAAGGAGATGATGATGCTTTAGGACACTTGCGAGGTGCCCAGTGACCCAGACGCCCACTGTAGTCATGACTGGGGCCAGTATCACACGGAGATGATGATGCTTTAGGACACTTGCGAGGTGCCCAGTGACCCAGACGCCCACTGTAGACATGACTGGGGCCAGTATCACATAGAGATGATCATGCTTTAGGACCCTTGCTAGGTGCCTAGTCACCCAGACGCCCACTGTAGACATGACTCGGGCCAGTGTCACATAGAAATGATCATGTTTTAGGAGCCTTGCGAGGTGCCCAGTGATGCAAACGCCCACTGTAGACATAACTGGGACCAGTGTCACATAGAGATGATCACACTTTAGGATCCTTGGGAAGTGCCCAGTGACCAAGATGCCCACTGTAGACTTGACTGCAGCCAATATCACATGGAGATGCTCATGCTTTAGGACCCTTGCGAGGTGTCCAGTGACCCAGACGCCCACTGTAGACATGACTGGGGCCAGTATCACTTAGAGATGATCAGGCTTTAGGACACTTTCTAGGTGCCCAGTGATGCAAACGCCCTCTGTAGACACAACTGGGGCCAGTGTCACATAGATATGATCATGCTTTAGGACCCTTTAGAGGTGCCCAGTGACCAAGACGCCCACTCTAGACATGACTCGGGCCAGTGTCACACAGATATGATCACGCTTTAGAACCCTTGGGAGGTGCCCAGTGACCCAGACACTCACTGTAGACATGACTGGAGCCAGTGTCACATAGAGGTGATTACAATGTAGGACCCTTGCTAGGTGCCCAGTGTGCCAGACGCCCACTGTAGACAGTATCACACGGAGATGATGATGCTTTAGGACGCTTGGGAGGTGCCCGTGACCCAGACACCCACTGTAGTCATGACTGGGGCCAGTGCACATGGATATGAACATGCTTTAGGACCCTTGCCAGGTGCCCAGTAATGCAGACGCCCACTGTAGACATCACAGGGCCATTATCACAAAGAGATGATGCATTAGGACCCTTGCCAGGTGCCCAGTGACCCAGACGCCCACTGTAGACATGACTGGAGCCAGTGTCACATAGAGATGATCATGCTTTAGGACATTTGCGAGATGCCCAGTGACCCAGACGCCCACTGTAGACATGACTGGGCCAGTATCACGTAGAGATGATCATGCTTTAGGACCCTTGCGAGGTGTCCAGTGACCCAGACGCCCATTGTAGACATGACTGGGCCAGTATCACGTAGAGATGATAACGCTTTAGGACACTTGCGAGGTGTCCAGTGACCCAGATGTAGACATGACTGGGCCAGTATCACGTAGAGATGATCAGGCTTTAGGACACTTGCGAGGTGCCCAGTGATGCAAACGCCCACTGTAGACACGACTGGAGCCAGTGTCACATAGAGTTGATCACAATGTTGGACCCTTGCGAGGTGCCCAGTGTGCCAGACGCCCACTGTAGACATGACTGGGGACATTATCACACAGAGATGATGATGCTTTAGGACGCTTGGGAGGTGCCCGTAACCCAGACACCCACTGTAGTCATGACTGGGGCCAGTGCACATAGATATGAACATGCTTTAGGACCCTTGCCAGGTGCCCAGTAATGCAGACGCCCACTGTAGACATCACAGGGCCATTATCACAAAGAGATGATGTTATAGGACCCTTGCCAGGTGCCCAGTGACCCAGACGCCCACTGTAGACATGACTGGGGCCAGTATCACAAAGAGATGATGCATTAGGACCAATGCCAGGTGCCCAATGACCCAGACGCCCACTGTAGACATGAATGGGGCCAGTGTCACATAGATATGATCATGCAATAGGACTCTTGCAAGGTGCCCAGTGACCCAGACGCCCACTGTAGACATGAATGGGGCCAGTGTCACATAGAGATGATCAAGCTTTAGGACATTTGCGAGGTGGCCAGTGACCCAGACGCCCACTGTAGACATGACTGGGGCCAGTATCACAAAGAGATGATGCAATAGGACCGTTGCGAGGTGCCCAGTGACCCAGGCGCCCACTGTAGACCTGACTGGGACCAGTGTCACATAGAGATGATCACGCTTCAGGACCCTTGTGAGGTGCCCAGTGTCCCAGTATCACTCTGTAGACATGACTGGGGCCAGTATCTGGTAGAGATGATCACGCTTCAGGACCCTTGCGAGGTGCCCAGTGACCCAGACACCCACTGTAGACATGACTGGGGCCAGTGTCACAAAGAGATGATGCTTTAGAACCCTTGCGAGGTGCCCAGTGATCCAGACATCCACTGTAGACATGACTGGGGCCAGTATAACAAAGAGATGATGCAATAGGACCGTTGCGAGGTGCCCAGTGAAACAAGGCGCCCACTGTAGACATGACTGGGGCCAGTGTCACATAGATATGATCATGCTTTGGGACCCTTGCTAGGTGCCCAGTGACCCAACGCCCACTGTAGAAATGATTCGGGCCAGTATCACAAAGAGATGATCATGCATAAGGACCCTTGCGAGGTGCCCAGTGACCCAGACGCCCACTGTAGACATGACTGGGACGAGTGTCACATGAAGATGATCACGCCGGAGGACCCTTGCTAGGTGCCCAGCGACCCAGACGCCCTCTGTAGACATGATTCTGGCCAGTATCACAAAGAGATGATCATGCTTTAGGACCCTTGCTAGGTGCCCAGTTACCCAGATGCACACTGTAGACATGATTCGGGCCAGTATCACAAAGGGATGATCATGCTTCAGGACCCTTGCCAGGTGCCCAGTGACCCAGACGCCCTCTGTAGACATGACGGGGGCCAGTATCACATAGATATGATCATGAGTTAGGACCCTTGCGAGGTGCCGAGAGTCCCAAACGCCCACTGTAGAGATGAATGTGGCCAGTATCACAAGGAGATGATGATGCTTTAGGACACTTGCGAGGTGCCCAGTGACCCAGACACCCACTGTAGTCATGACTGGGGCCAGTATCACACGGAGATGATGATGCTTTAGGACACTTGCGAGGTGCCCAGTGACCCAGACGCCCACTGTAGACATGACTGGGGCCAGTATCACATAGAGATGATCATGCTTTAGGACCCTTGCTAGGTGCCTAGTCACCCAGACGCCCACTGTAGACATGACTCGGGCCAGTGTCACATAGAAATGATCATGCTTTAGGAGCCTTGCGAGGTGCCCAGTGATGCAAACGCCCACTGTAGACATAACTGGGACCAGTGTCACATAGAGATGATCACACTTTAGGATCCTTGGGAAGTGCCCAGTGACCACGATGCCCACTGTAGACTTGACTGCAGCCAATATCACATGGAGATGCTCATGCTTTAGGACCCTTGCGAGGTGTCCAGTGACCCAGACGCCCACTGTAGACATGACTGGGGCCAGTATCACGTAGAGATGATCAGGCTTTAGGACACTTTCTAGGTGCCCAGTGATGCAAACGCCCACTGTAGACACGACTGGGGCCAGTGTCACATAGATATGATCATGCTTTAGGACCCTTTAGAGGTGCCCAGTGACCAAGACGCCCACTCTAGACATGACTCGGGCCAGTGTCACACAGATATGATCACGCTTTAGAACCCTTGGGAGGTGCCCAGTGACCCAGACACTCACTGTAGACATGACTGGAGCCAGTGTCACATAGAGGTGATTACAATGTAGGACCCTTGCTAGGTGCCCAGTGTGCCAGACGCCCACTGTAGACAGTATCACACGGAGATGATGATGCTTTAGGACGCTTGGGAGGTGCCCGTGACCCAGACACTCACTGTAGACATGACTGGAGCCAGTGTCACATAGAGGTGATTACAATGTAGGACCCTTGCTAGGTGCCCAGTGTGCCAGACGCCCACTGTAGACAGTATCACACGGAGATGATGATGCTTTAGGACGCTTGCCAGGTGCCCAGTAATGCAGACGTCCACTGTAGACATCACAGGGCCATTATCACAAAGAGATGATGCATTAGGACCCTTGCCAGGTGCCCAGTGACCCAGACGCCCACTGTAGACATGACTGGAGCCAGTGTCACATAGAGATGATCATGCTTTAGGACATTTGCGAGATGCCCAGTGACCCAGACGCCCACTGTAGACATGACTGGGCCAGTATCACGTAGAGATGATCATGCTTTAGGACCCTTGCAAGGTGTCCAGTGACCCAGACGCCCACTGTAGACATGACTGGGCCAGTATCACGTAGAGATGATAACGCTTTAGGACACTTGCGAGGTGTCCAGTGACCCAGATGTAGACATGACTGGGCCAGTATCTGGTAGAGATGATCATGCTTTAGGACACTTGCGAGGTGCCCAGTGATGCAAACGCCCACTGTAGACACGACTGGAGCCAGTGTCACATAGAGTTGATCACAATGTTGGACCCTTGCGAGGTGCCCAGTGTGCCAGACGCCCACTGTAGACATGACTGGGGACATTATCACACAGAGATGATGATGCTTTAGGACGCTTGGGAGGTGCCCGTGACCCAGACACCCACTGTAGTCATGACTGGGGCCAGTGCACATAGATATGAACATGCTTTAGGACCCTTGCCAGGTGCCCAGTAATGCAGACGCCCACTGTAGACATCACAGGGCCATTATCACAAAGAGATGATGTTATAGGACCCTTGCCAGGTGCCCAGTGACCCAGACGCCCACTGTAGACATGACTGGGGCCAGTATCACAAAGAGATGATGCATTAGGACCAATGCCAGGTGCCCAATGACCCAGACGCCCACTGTAGACATGAATGGGGCCAGTGTCACATAGAGATGATCATGCTTTAGGACATTTGCGAGATGCCCAGTGACCCAGACGCCCACTGTAGACATGACTGGGCCAGTATCACGTAGAGATGATCACGCTTTAGGACCCTTGCGAGGTGTCCAGTGACCCAGACGCCCACTGTAGACATGACTGGGCCAGTATCACGTAGAGATGATAACGCTTTAGGACACTTGCGAGGTGTCCAGTGACCCAGACGTAGACATGACTGGGCCAGTATCACGTAGAGATGATCAGGCTTTAGGACACTTGCGAGGTGCCCAGTGATGCAAACGCCCACTGTAGACACGACTGGAGCCAGTGTCACATAGAGATGATCACAATGTTGGACCCTTGCGAGGTGCCCAGTGTGCCAGACGCCCACTGTAGACATGACTGGGGACAGTATCACACAGAGATGATGATGCTTTAGGACGCTTGGGAGGTGCCCGTGACCCAGACACCCACTGTAGTCATGACTGGGGCCAGTGCACATAGATATGAACATGCTTTAGGACCCTTGCCAGGTGCCCTGTAATGCAGACGCCCACTGTAGACATCACGGGGCCATTATCACAAAGAGATGATGCATTAGGACCCTTGCCAGGTGCCCAGTGACCCAAACGCCCACTGTAGACATGACTGGGGCCAGTATCACAAAGAGATGATGCATTAGGACCAATGCCAGGTGCCCAATGACCCAGACGCCCACTGTAGACATGAATGGGGCCAGTGTCACATAGATATGATCATGCGATAGGACTCTTGCAAGGTGCCCAGTGTCATGATCTCTGCTTCCAAAAAGTCAGGGTTTTCCCAACTCCCTTGGAAGCAGATCCATAACCCAGGTTCCGAGTGCCAACCAGTCCCAATTGGGACCTTTTGGACCCAGTCCTGGCGCCAGTGGCACCAGGCTCATAAATATGCCCAGTCCCAGCGCTGGAAGCGCCAGGCTCATAATGCTTGGGTGGACTTACCTGCAGCAGACCATGCTGCTTACTTGCCTGCCAGTTGAGCCTCTGATCCTCTTCTGTTTGGAACTACTTTTCCTGTTGGGTGGGGCTGGAGCCACTCCCTAGATTTAGAACACTGGAACTCTTCTGGAAGGCAGGAACTCTTTTCTTACCAGGAACTCTTTTCTTACTTGGGCGTGGCTGTGGAAGGAGACACCTAAGCACTACAGGAGGCTATTTAAACCACACCCGGTGGATGAATCTTGCTTTGCGTTATTCTGCACCCTCTGCAGCAGGACGCTCATCGTGTCTTCTGCATCCAGTCCTGGGCCTAAGGAAAAAGGCTTACCATCCTGAATCCAGTCTTCAGCAACACCTATAAAGACAAGAAAGAACAGGTTAGCATTCCGGCATCTGAAAGGCAAAGGCTTACCATCCTGAATCCAGTCTTCAGCAACACCTACAAAGACAAGAAAGAACAGGTTAGCATTCCGGCATCGGAAAGGCAAAGGCTTACCTACTCTTGGTGCGCTCCGGAGGTCTTCATACTGCATTCCGGCATCTGAAAGACAAAAGCTTACCAACTCTTCGCACGCTCCGGAGGCCTTCGGCGCTGCATCCGCATCTGAAAGACAAAACAAGGTGCGTTTAAAGACATTGGGGAACTTTAATACTCACGTGCCATTACTCCTTTCCACATCTAATCCAGTGGGTATTCCGGCACCCTGCAGCCGCTCCGAACTCGTATCTGCAAAATAAAAAGACAGTTAGAGCGCATCGTGAAGCAGGCAACAAGCGCTTACTCACGTGCTTCCAGGCGCTTCTATTCATCACACGGGCTCCATCTTCAACTCACTTCAGCCCGTCATCCGCCATCGCCGGAACCCTGCAAAACAAGAGACATCATTACTAAAGACTTTAAAAATACATTTGAATGACTCGAAACTTACCGTTCGTGCAGTAAACGACGGACAGCAGTCCTCTGAAGTCAAGAGGCCTGCGCTACCTATCCAGTGAAGAAACTGGCTACCGCACGCTGCCCCGAGGCAGATGGAGAGCTCGGCATTCACTTACCTAAGGTGAGAGCGTTAACCTTTGGGGTCTACAGGAGAGGAGAAGAGGAAAGAGATAGGGACACCCCAATAACCCCAGTTCATTAAACCCATGTTTTCTATCTGCAGACATCTTACTCTACACGTCAGGCATACAGTGCACAGAGGTCCAGCCCAAAGAGCCAACCGGGTGCTACACATCACCTTTGAAGATACGGTAGTCGCCCAGTCAAGACCGGCGCCTCTGCGAGAATCAGGTGAGCGTTACAGAACGCAAAGCCTACCGCAAAACTCTCGCCCAGGCGCTATGGAAACCTCGGATACTGACCCCCTAGCCCGGTTACTTGGGGAACTAAGGGCAGAAGTGCATGCAACTCGTCAGGAAACGAATGCTCTAAGAAGGGAACTAATTATTTCCAAGGAGAGAACAGACAATCTTGCTAGACAAGTGCTACAGTCACAAGCCGGACAGACCCCGTTACCCGCATCAGGGGCAAATCTTCCTTCAACATCCTCTATGAATCCAGTGCAGATCAACCTACCTGGGAATGTACCTCTGGCTCCGCCCGAGCAATTTTCTGGTGACCCAAAGAGGTTTGCAGTATTTATCAATCAGTGCCGGTTGCACTTCTTATGCCGGCCAGCAGCCTTTCCAACTGATCAAGCTAAAGTAGCTTTTGTACTTTCGTACCTTAGTGGCAATGCGGCAGACTGGTCGATCCCTCTAGTTCATCAAGATGATCCGGTTCTCCATGATTTTCAAGCCTTTCAGCTTAGTATGGAAAAACTGTTCGCAAGACATTCACAGGGACAGGCCTTGGACAATGAGCTTCTTTCGTTGCGACAGGGTAATCAAGACCTTTTGGCTTATATTGCATCTTTCAATAGACTAATAGTGGAAACTCAATGGCCTGAGGACAAAAGGATTACGCTGTTTTATAGAGGTCTACGTGGAGAGCTCAAAGACGTTTTAGCCCAAGTAGTGAATCCCCCACAAGACTGTTCGGATTACATAGACTTGGTCGTTCAAATAGATCACAGACTGCAGAACAGGAAGGCCGATCGTTCCAAGTTTGATGCTCGAGTATTTTCCAAACCGCCAACTCCTTCCAAAGGAGTAGACTCCGGGGAATCCATGCAAATAGGGGGTCTGAAAGGTCCTCTAACACAACGGGAGCGGGAAAGGAGGAAACAGTTGCAATTATGCCTATATTGCGGAAACTCAGGGCACTTTCTTCGAGACTGTCCGGTGAAACCTGCCAAGAAGGCAGTAGGAGCTGCAGTTACCAAAGTTACAAACTCTGAGCAGGGAAACGACCTCGCCCGACAAGAATAGAGGTCCTCTTGCCGAGCGTAAAAACCAGTTCCGTGACCTCGCATTTCGTGATACCTATGGTCCTCATTAGCCCTGATAATCCGGATCGATTACATGCAATTGAAGCTTACGTCGACAGCGGTGCCATCGGCAATTATGTGGATCATGAAATGGTTTTGAGGATGAATCTAACTCTTTGTCCCAAGGTTGTAAAGGACGTCATTACTACGGTGGATGGTACGGAGATAGCCTCCGGGCCAGTAACGCATACCACTCAAGAAGTGACGCTAGTAAGTCAAGATGGACACCATGAGAAGATCGTGTTCGATGTGATCAAGGCCCCTCAGTTTCAGATTATTCTAGGAATACCTTGGTTAGAGAAACACAATCCTCTGATCGATTGGCGAGCAAGAACGGTCCAGTTTCCAGAATGTGTCTCTACTTGTCACCCTCCACCTGGTGTTGCACTGGCCGCAATTTCTTCAGAGACTCCCCAGTTACCTCCCGAATACCTAGAATACCAAGATGTTTTCCGGAAGGATCAGGCTAACTCTCTACCTCCTCATAGGTCTTATGACTGCCAGATAGACCTGATACCTGGATCTACTCCTCCTTGTAGTAGAATTTATGCCCTCACCGAGCCTGAGAACCTTCACCTTCGACAATACCTGGATCAATACCTGGCAAATGGGTTTATTCGTCCTTCCAAGTCCCCTGCTTCTTCAGCTTTGTTCTTCATTCCAAAAAAGGAAGGAGACCTTAGAACTTGTATCGATTATCGCTCCCTGAACCAGATCACCGTTAAGAATAGATATCCGTTACCTTTGATCCCTGAACTCCTGGACCAAGTCAGAAAAGCATGCATATATGCAAAGCTGGATCTTAGAGGAGCTTACCACTTGGTACGAGTAAAAGAGGGCGATGAATGGAAGACGGCCTTCCGCACCAAGTATGGGCTATTTGAATATCAGGTCATGCCCTTCGGACTTTGCAATGCCCCGGCCGCCTTTCAATATTTTATGAACGATGTCCTCAGAGAGCTCATAGATGTATGTGTTGTTGTTTACATTGACGACATCCTCGTTTATTCTTCATCGGAATCTGAACATCGGAAACACGTGAAAATGGTCCTCGAAAGATTGCGTCAACACAAACTTTTCGCTAAGTTGGAAAAATGTGTTTTCAACGTGACTGAAGTTGAATTCTTGGGATTCATATTATCACCTGGCGGGGTGCGTATGGATTCAAAGAAGGTTGATGCAGTTCTCAAATGGCCATCACCATCCTCCGTAAAAGGTGTGCAAAGCATGTTAGGCTTCGCTAACTTTTACCGCAGGTTTATCCCCGAGTTCTCTCGAATAGTCCAGCCCATCACTGCCTTGTTAAAGAAAAACAAACGTTTTGAATGGTCTACCGAGGCGGAACAAGCGTTCCAGGATTTGAAGACTAAATTTATCTCTGCACCAATCTTAAAACACCCTCGCCCCGAACTCCCCTACATCGTGGAAACTGATGCTTCAAGCCTTGCCATGGGGGCAGTTCTATCACAAAAGGACCCGGTAACCAATCAGTTGCATCCCGTGGCATTTTGGTCCCGCAAATTCTCGCCTCCTGAAGTCAATTACACGATTACTGACAAGGAACTTCTGGCTATCAAGTCTGCCTTTAAGGCTTGGCGGCATTATCTGCTGGGGGCCCGACACTGTTACTGTGATTACGGATCACCGAAACCTGCAATATTTGAAAACCGCAAAAGCCCAATCCTCTAGACAACTCCGTTGGGCATTATTCTTTGCCGAGTTTGACTTCATAATTACCTATCGACCAGGTACAAAGAACGGTAAAGCCGATGCCCTTTCTCGGATGGGAGTGGAAGAACACTTGATCAACCCTAAACCTGTACCAATCATTCCCGAACAAAGAATTCTGGGTGTAATCGCCACAGAATCCATAGAGGAAGTTAAGGATAAAGCCAGGCAACTTGTAACTCCAGCAGATATACAGAATTGGCATCTGCAGGGAAAGGACTTTGCAGTAAAGGACAACTTATTGTATTTCCAAGAACGATTATACCTACCCAGCACAGATTTACAGAAAAAAGTAATCTCTTGTTATCACGACTCTTTAATGGAAGGTCATCCCGGTATAGCCAAGACCTCAGAAAAGATCAAGCGCTACTTCTGGTGGCCGTCTTGGAAAAAAGATATCAGAGACTTTATAATGTCCTGTGGAGTATGCGCCCAAAACAAGAGTCAAAAGGAAAGACCAGCAGGCCTCTTACGCCCTATTGACATCCCACCTCGCCCTTGGCATACGCTTTCTATGGACTTCATCACCGATCTACCTCCATGCTCCGGATACAATACGATTCTAGTAATCGTGGACTTATTCTCCAAGATGGCGCATTTCATTCCGCTCAAAGGCTTGCCAACAGCAGCAACTCTGGCCCGAGAATTTCTCGAAAACATCGTCCGACTGCACGGTTTTCCTTCGGTTCTAATTTCGGATCGAGGTAGTCAATTTATTTCTCATTTTTGGCAAAGTTGCTGTCGGTCGGCTCAAATTGATGTGAGACTATCGACCAGTCACCACCCTCAGACCGACGGACAAACCGAGAGGACCAATCAAACTCTGGAACAGTATTTACGCTGCATGCTGCAACAAACTGAAAAAACTTGGAAAGATATCCTTTGGATAGCCGAGTATGCCTACAATAACTCTGTCCACTCGGGAACTGGGAAAACCCCGTTTTTTCTTTTGTACGGCAGTCACCCTCGAACCTCGGAGTTGGATCCCCTCCAAGATCTTGAAACACCAGCAGTAGACTACCTGCATTCTACAATCACCCAAGCCTTTAAGGAAGCTGTTTCTCACCTTCAAAGGGCTAAAGAACAATACAAGAAAGGAGCAGATCAACATCGGAAGGAAGCCCCTCACTATCAAGTAGGGGATCAAGTCTGGTTATCCACCAAATATCTATCTCTAAAAGGGCCACGCACATTCAACCCAAGATACCTTGGTCCCTATTCCATCACTACCATAGTAAACCCAGTAGCGGTCAAGTTAGACTTGCCCCCGCACATGAAGATACATCCGGTCTTCCACGTCTCTCTATTAAAACCCGTGCAACCTCAAACCCGACTAACCAAATCTCCAAAACCTATCCTAGTGGATGGAGAACTCGAGTTTGAAGTCAAAAGCATTCTGGACTCCAAGATCTCCAAATCTAAACTATTCTACCTAATTGACTGGAAAGGCTACGGCCCCAAGAGAGATCCTGGGAACCTGCTGAATATGTCCACGCTCCTCGCCTAATCAAAAGATTTCATCGAACATTTCCTGACAAGCCAAAACCCCCGGAGAAGCCCGGTTTGGGAGGGGCCTTGAGGGGGGGTACTGTCATGATCTCTGCTTCCAAAAGGTCAGGGTTTTCCCAACTCCCTTGGAAGCAGATCCATAACCCAGGTTCCGAGTGCCAACCAGTCCCAATTGGGACCTTTTGGACCCAGTCCTGGCGCAAGTGGCACCAGGCTCATAAATATGCCCAGTCCCAGCGCTGGAAGCGCCGGGCTCATAATGCTTGGGTGGACTTACCTGCAGCAGACCATGCTGCTTACTTGCCTGCCAGTTGAGCCTCTGATCCTCTTCTGTTTGGAACTACTTTTCCTGTTGGGTGGGGCTGGAGCCACTCCCTAGATTTAGAACACTGGAACTCTTCTGGAAGGCAGGAACTCTTTTCTTTAACAGGAACTCTTTTCTTACTTGGGCGTGGCTGTGGAAGGAGACACCTAAGCACTACAGGAGGCTATTTAAACCACACCCGGTGGATGAATCTTGCTTTGCGTTATTCTGCACCCTCTGCAGCAGGACGCTCATCGTGTCTTCTGCATCCAGTCCTGGGCCTAAGGAAAAAGGCTTACCATCCTGAATCCAGTCTTCAGCAACACCTATAAAGACAAGAAAGAACAGGTTAGCATTCCGGCATCTGAAAGGCAAAGGCTTACCATCCTGAATCCAGTCTTCAGCAACACCTATAAAGACAAGAAAGAACAGGTTAGCATTCCGGCATCGGAAAGGCAAAGGCTTACCTACTCTTGGTGCGCTCCGGAGGTCTTCATACTGCATTCCGGCATCTGAAAGACAAAAGCTTACCAACTCTTCGCACGCTCCGGAGGCCTTCGGCGCTGCATCCGCATCTGAAAGACAAAACAAGGTGCGTTTAAAGACATTGGGGAACTTTAATACTCACGTGCCATTACTCCTTTCCACATCTAATCCAGTGGGTATTCCGGCACCCTGCAGCCGCTCCGAACTCGTACCTGCAAAATAAAAAGACAGTTAGAGCGCATCGTGAAGCAGGCAACAAGCGCTTACTCACGTGCTTCCAGGCGCTTCTATTCATCACACGGGCTCCATCTTCAACTCACTTCAGCCCGTCATCCGCCATCGCCGGAACCCTGCAAAACAAGAGACATCATTACTAAAGACTTTAAAAAGACATTTGAATGACTCGAAACTTACCGTTCGTGCAGTAAACGACAGACAGCAGTCCTCTGAAGTCAAGAGGCCTGCGCTACCTATCCAGTGAAGAAACTGGCTACCGCACCCTGCCCCGAGGCAGATGGAGAGCTCGGCATTCACTTACCTAAGGTGAGAGCGTTAACCTTTGGGGTCTACAGGAGAGGAGAAGAGGAAAGAGATAGGGACACCCCAATAACCCCAGTTCATTAACCCCATATTTTCTATCTGCAGACATCTTACTCTACACGTCAGGCATACAGTGCACAGAGGTCCAGCCCAAAGAGCCAACCGGGTGCTACACATCACCTTTGAAGATACGGTAGTCGCCCAGTCAAGACCGGCGCCTCTGCGAGAATCAGGTGAGCGTTACAGAACGCAAAGCCTACCGCAAAACTCTCGCCCAGGCGCTATGGAAACCTCGGATACTGACCCCCTAGCCCGGTTACTTGGGGAACTAAGGGCAGAAGTGCATGCAACTCGTCAGGAAACGAATGCTCTAAGAAGGGAACTAATTATTTCCAAGGAGAGAACAGACAATCTTGCTAGACAAGTGCTACAGTCACAAGCCGGACAGACCCCGTTACCCACATCAGGGACAAATCTACCTTCAAAATCCTCTATGAATCCAGTGCAGATCAACCTACCTGGGAATGTACCTCTGGCTCCGCCCGAGCAATTTTCTGGTGACCCAAAGAGGTTTGCAGTATTTATCAATCAGTGCCGGTTGCACTTCTTATGCCGGCCAGCAGCCTTTCCAACTGATCAAGCTAAAGTAGCTTTTGTACTTTCGTACCTTAGTGGCAATGCGGCAGACTGGTCGATCCCTCTAGTTCATCAAGATGATCCGGTTCTCCATGATTTTCAAGCCTTTCAGCTTAGTATGGAAAAACTGTTCGCAAGACATTCACAGGGACAGGCCTTGGACAATGAGCTTCTTTCGTTGCGACAGGGTAATCAAGACCTTTTGGCTTATATTGCATCTTTCAATAGACTAATAGTGGAAACTCAATGGCCTGAGGACAAAAGGATTACGCTGTTTTATAGAGGTCTACGTGGAGAGCTCAAAGACGTTTTAGCCCAAGTAGTGAATCCCCCACAAGACTGTTCGGATTACATAGACTTGGTCGTTCAAATAGATCACAGACTGCAGAACAGGAAGGCCGATCGTTCCAAGTTTGATGCTCGAGTATTTTCCAAACCGCCAACTCCTTCCAAAGGAGTAGACTCCGGGGAATCCATGCAAATAGGGGGTCTGAAAGGTCCTCTAACACAACGGGAGCGGGAAAGGAGGAAACAGTTGCAATTATGCCTATATTGCGGAAACTCAGGGCACTTTCTTCGAGACTGTCCGGTGAAACCTGCCAAGAAGGCAGTAGGAGCTGCAGTTACCAAAGTTACAAACTCTGAGCAGGGAAACGACCTCGCCCGACAAGAATAGAGGTCCTCTTGCCGAGCGTAAAAACCAGTTCCGTGACCTCGCATTTCGTGATACCTATGGTCCTCATTAGCCCTGATAAACCGGATCGATTACATGCAATTGAAGCTTACGTCGACAGCGGTGCCATCGGCAATTATGTGGATCATGAAATGGTTTTGAGGATGAATCTAACTCTTTGTCCCAAGGCTGTAAAGGACGTCATTACTACGGTGGATGGTACGGAGATAGCCTCCGGGCCAGTAACGCATACCACTCAAGAAGTGACGCTAGTAAGTCAAGATGGACACCATGAGAAGATCGTGTTCGATGTGATCAAGGCCCCTCAGTTTCAGATTATTCTAGGAATACCTTGGTTAGAGAAACACAATCCTCTGATCGATTGGCGAGCAAGAACGGTCCAGTTTCCAGAATGTGTCTCTACTTGTCACCCTCCACCTGGTGTTGCACTGGCCGCAATTTCTTCAGAGACTCCCCAGTTACCTCCCGAATACCTAGAATACCAAGATGTTTTCCGGAAGGATCAGGCTAACTCTCTACCTCCTCATAGGTCTTATGACTGCCAGATAGACCTGATACCTGGATCTACTCCTCCTTGTAGTAGAATTTATGCCCTCACCGAGCCTGAGAACCTTCACCTTCGACAATACCTGGATCAATACCTGGCAAATGGGTTTATTCGTCCTTCCAAGTCCCCTGCTTCTTCAGCTTTGTTCTTCGTTCCAAAAAAGGAAGGAGACCTTAGAACTTGTATCGATTATCGCTCCCTGAACCAGATCACCGTTAAGAATAGATATCCGTTACCTTTGATCCCTGAACTCCTGGACCAAGTCAGAAAAGCATGCATATATACAAAGCTGGATCTTAGAGGAGCTTACCACTTGGTACGAGTAAAAGAGGGCGATGAATGGAAGACGGCCTTCCGCACCAAGTATGGGCTATTTGAATATCAGGTCATGCCCTTCGGACTTTGCAATGCCCCGGCCGCCTTTCAATATTTTATGAACGATGTCCTCAGAGAGCTCATAGATGTATGTGTTGTTGTTTACATTGACGACATCCTCGTTTATTCTTCATCGGAATCTGAACATCGGAAACACGTGAAAATGGTCCTCGAAAGATTGCGTCAACACAAACTTTTCGCTAAGTTGGAAAAATGTGTTTTCAACGTGACTGAAGTTGAATTCTTGGGATTCATATTATCACCTGGCGGGGTGCGTATGGATTCAAAGAAGGTTGATGCAGTTCTCAAATGGCCATCACCATCCTCCGTAAAAGGTGTGCAAAGCATGTTAGGCTTCGCTAACTTTTACCGCAGGTTTATCCCCGAGTTCTCTCGAATAGTCCAGCCCATCACTGCCTTGTTAAAGAAAAACAAACGTTTTGAATGGTCTACCGAGGCGGAACAAGCGTTCCAGGATTTGAAGACTAAATTTATCTCTGCACCAATCTTAAAACACCCTTGCCCCGAACTCCCCTACATCGTAGAAACTGATGCTTCAAGCCTTGCCATGGGGGCAGTTCTATCACAAAAGGACCCGGTAACCAATCAGTTGCATCCCGTGGCATTTTGGTCCCGCAAATTCTCGCCTCCTGAAGTCAATTACACGATTACTGACAAGGAACTTCTGGCTATCAAGTCTGCCTTTAAGGCTTGGCGGCATTATCTGCTGGGGGCCCGACACCGTTACTGTGATTACGGATCACCGAAACCTGCAATATTTGAAAACCGCAAAAGCCCAATCCTCTAGACAACTCCGTTGGGCATTATTCTTTGCCGAGTTTGACTTCATAATTACCTATCGACCAGGTACAAAGAACGGTAAAGCCGATGCCCTTTCTCGGATGGGAGTGGAAGAACACTTGATCAACCCTAAACCTGTACCAATCATTCCCGAACAAAGAATTCTGGGTGTAATCGCCACAGAATCCATAGAGGAAGTTAAGGATAAAGCCAGGCAACTTGTAACTCCAGCAGATATACAGAATTGGCATCTGCAGGGAAAGGACTTTGCAGTAAAGGACAACTTATTGTATTTCCAAGAACGATTATACCTACCCAGCACAGATTTACAGAAAAAAGTAATCTCTTGTTATCACGACTCTTTAATGGAAGGTCATCCCGGTATAGCCAAGACCTCAGAAAAGATCAAGCGCTACTTCTGGTGGCCGTCTTGGAAAAAAGATATCAGAGACTTTATAATGTCCTGTGGAGTATACGCCCAAAACAAGAGTCAAAAGGAAAGACCAGCAGGCCTCTTACGCCCTATTGACATCCCACCTCGCCCTTGGCATACGCTTTCTATGGACTTCATCACCGATCTACCTCCATGCTCCGGATACAATACGATTCTAGTAATCGTGGACTTATTCTCCAAGATGGCGCATTTCATTCCGCTCAAAGGCTTGCCAACAGCAGCAACTCTGGCCCGAGAATTTCTCGAAAACATCGTCCGACTGCACGGTTTTCCTTCGGTTCTAATTTCGGATCGAGGTAGTCAATTTATTTCTCATTTTTGGCAAAGTTGCTGTCGGTCGGCTCAAATTGATGTGAGACTATCGACCAGTCACCACCCTCAGACCGACGGACAAACCGAGAGGACCAATCAAACTCTGGAACAGTATTTACGCTGCATGCTGCAACAAACTGAAAAAACTTGGAAAGATATCCTTTGGATAGCCGAGTATGCCTACAATAACTCTGTCCACTCGGGAACTGGGAAAACCCTGTTTTTTCTTTTGTACGGCAGTCACCCTCGAACCTCGGAGTTGGATCCCCTCCAAGATCTTGAAACACCAGCAGTAGACTACCTGCATTCTACAATCACCCAAGCCTTTAAGGAAGCTGTTTCTCACCTTCAAAGGGCTAAAGAACAATACAAGAAAGGAGCAGATCAACATCGGAAGGAAGCCCCTCACTATCAAGTAGGGGATCAAGTCTGGTTATCCACCAAATATCTATCTCTAAAAGGGCAACGCACATTCAACCCAAGATACCTTGGTCCCTATTCCATCACTACCATAGTAAACCCAGTAGCGGTCAAGTTAGACTTGCCCCCGCACATGAAGATACATCCGGTCTTCCACGTCTCTCTATTAAAACCCGTGCAACCTCAAACCCGACTAACCAAATCTCCAAAACCTATCCTAGTGGATGGAGAACTCGAGTTTGAAGTCAAAAGCATTCTGGACTCCAAGATCTCCAAATCTAAACTATTCTACCTAATTGACTGGAAAGGCTACGGCCCCCAAGAGAGATCCTGGGAACCTGCTGAATATGTCCACGCTCCTCGCCTAATCAAAAGATTTCACCGAACATTTCCTGACACGCCAAAACCCCCGGAGAAGCCCGGTTTGGGAGGGGCCTTGAGGGGGGGTACTGTCATGATCTCTGCTTCCAAAAGGTCAGGGTTTTCCCAACTCCCTTGGAAGCAGATCCATAACCCAGGTTCCGAGTGCCAACCAGTCCCAATTGGGACCTTTTGGACCCAGTCCTGGCGCCAGTGGCACCAGGCTCATAAATATGCCCAGTCCCAGCGCTGGAAGCGCCGGGCTCATAATGCTTGGGTGGACTTACCTGCAGCAGACCATGCTGCTTACTTGCCTGCCAGTTGAGCCTCTGATCCTCTTCTGTTTGGAACTACTTTTCCTGTTGGGTGGGGCTGGAGCCACTCCCTAGATTTAGAACACTGGAACTCTTCTGGAAGGCAGGAACTCTTTTCTTACCAGGAACTCTTTTCTTACTTGGGCGTGGCTGTGGAAGGAGACACCTAAGCACTACAGGAGGCTATTTAAACCACACCCGGTGGATGAATCTTGCTTTGCGTTACTCTGCACCCTCTGCAGCAGGACGCTCATCGTGTCTTCTGCATCCAGTCCTGAGCCTAAGGAAAAAGGCTTACCATCCTGAATCCAGTCTTCAGCAACACCTATAAAGACAAGAAAGAACAGGTTAGCATTCCGGCATCTGAAAGGCAAAGGCTTACCATCCTGAATCCAGTCTTCAGCAACACCTATAAAGACAAGAAAGAACAGGTTAGCATTCCGGCATCGGAAAGGCAAAGGCTTACCTACTCTTGGTGCGCTCCGGAGGTCTTCATACTGCATTCCGGCATCTGAAAGACAAAAGCTTACCAACTCTTCGCACGCTCCGGAGGCCTTCGGCGCTGCATCCGCATCTGAAAGACAAAACAAGGTGCGTTTAAAGACATTGGGGAACTTTAATACTCACGTGCCATTACTCCTTTCCACATCTAATCCAGTGGGTATTCCGGCACCCTGCAGCCGCTCCGAACTCGTACCTGCAAAATAAAAAAAAGACAGTTAGAGCGCATCGTGAAGCAGGCAACAAGCGCTTACTCACATGCTTCCAGGCGCTTCTATTCATCACACGGGCTCCATCTTCAACTCACTTCAGCCCGTCATCCGCCATCGCCGGAACCCTGCAAAACAAGAGACAACATTACTAAAGACTTTAAAAAGACATTTGAATGACTCGAAACTTACAGTTCGTGCAGTAAACAACGGACAGCAGTCCTCTGAAGTCAAGAGGCCTGCGCTACCTATCCAGTGAAGAAACTGGCTACAGCACCCTGCCCCGAGGCAGATGGAGAGCTCGGCATTCACTTACCTAAGGTGAGAGCGTTAACCTTTGGGGTCTACAGGAGAGGAGAAGAGGAAAGAGATAGGGACACCCCAATAACCCCAGTTCATTAACCCCATATTTTCTATCTGCAGACATCTTACTCTACACGTCAGGCATACAGTGCACAGAGGTCCAGCCCAAAGAGCCAACCGGGTGCTACACATCACCTTTGAAGATACGGTAGTCGCCCAGTCAAGACCGGTGCCTCTGCGAGAATCAGGTGAGCGTTACACCCAGTGACCCAGACGCCCACTGTAGACATGAATGGGGCCAGTGTCACATAGATATGATCAAGCTTTAGGACATTTGCGAGGTGGCCAGTGACCCAGACGCCCACTGTAGACATGACTGGGGCCAGTATCACAAAGAGATGATGCAATAGGACCGTTGCGAGGTGCCCAGTGACCCAGGCGCCCACTGTAGACCTGACTGGGACCAGTGTCACATAGAGATGATCACGCTTCAGGACCCTTGTGAGGTGCCCAGTGTCCCAGTATCACTCTGTAGACTTGACTGGGGCCAGTATCTGGTAGAGAT
Source organism: Ambystoma mexicanum (assembly GCF_040938575.1). Taxonomy (NCBI): domain Eukaryota; kingdom Metazoa; phylum Chordata; class Amphibia; order Caudata; family Ambystomatidae; genus Ambystoma; species Ambystoma mexicanum. The sequence continues at coordinate 23,017,785 of NC_090935.1, forward strand.
GATCACGCTTCAGGACCCTTGCGAGGTGCCCAGTGACCCAGACACCCACTGTAGACATGACTGGGGCCAGTGTCACAAAGAGATGATGCTTTAGAACCCTTGCGAGGTGCCCAGTGATCCAGACATCCACTGTAGACATGACTGGGGCCAGTATCACAAAGAGACGATGCAATAGGACCGTTGCAAGGTGCCCAGTTAAACAAGGCGCCCACTGTAGACATGACTGTGGCCAGTGTCACATAGATATGATCATGCTTTGGGACCCTTGCTAGATGCCCAGTGACCCAACGCCCACTGTAGAAATGATTCGGGCCAGTATCACAAAGAGATGATCATGCATAAGGACCCTTGCGAGGTGCCCAGTGACCCAGACGCCCACTGTAGACATGACTGGGACGAGTCTCACATGAAGATGATCACGCCGTAGGACCCTTGCTAGGTGCCCAGCGACCCAGACGCCCACTCTAGACATGATTCTGGCCAGTATCACAAAGAGATGATCATGCTTTAGGACCCTTGCTAGGTGCCCAGTTACCCAGATGCACACTGTAGACATGGTTCGGGCCAGTATCACAAAGGGATGATCATGCTTCAGGACCCTTGCCAGGTGCCCAGTGACCCAGACGCCCTCTGTAGACATGACGGGGGCCAGTATCACATAGATATGATCATGAGTTAGGACCCTTGCGAGGTGCCGAGAGTCCCAAACGCCCACTGTAGAGATGAATGTGGCCAGTATCACAAGGAGATGATGATGCTTTAGGACACTTGCGAGGTGCCCAGTGACCCAGACGCCCACTGTAGTCATGACTGGGGCCAGTATCACACGGAGATGATGATGCTTTAGGACACTTGCGAGGTGCCCAGTGACCCAGACGCCCACTGTAGACATGACTGGGGCCAGTATCACATAGAGATGATCATGCTTTAGGACCCTTGCTAGGTGCCTAGTCACCCAGACGCCCACTGTAGACATGACTCGGGCCAGTGTCACATAGAAATGATCATGTTTTAGGAGCCTTGCGAGGTGCCCAGTGATGCAAACGCCCACTGTAGACATAACTGGGACCAGTGTCACATAGAGATGATCACACTTTAGGATCCTTGGGAAGTGCCCAGTGACCAAGATGCCCACTGTAGACTTGACTGCAGCCAATATCACATGGAGATGCTCATGCTTTAGGACCCTTGCGAGGTGTCCAGTGACCCAGACGCCCACTGTAGACATGACTGGGGCCAGTATCACGTAGAGATGATCAGGCTTTAGGACACTTTCTAGGTGCCCAGTGATGCAAACGCCCACTGTAGACACGACCGGGGCCAGTGTCACATAGATATGATCATGCTTTAGGACCCTTTAGAGGTGCCCAGTGACCAAGACACCCACTGTAGACATGACTCGGGCCAGTGTCACAGAGATATGATCACGCTTTAGAACCCTTGTGAGGTGCCCAGTGACCCAGACGCCCACTGTAGACATGACTGGGGCCAGTATCACGTAGAGATGATCAGGCTTTAGGACACTTGCTAGGTGCCCAGAGATGCAAACGCCCACTGTAGACACGACTGGGGCCAGTGTCACATAGATATGATCATGCTTTAGGACCCTTTAGAGGTGCCCAGTGACCAAGACACCCACTGTAGACATGACTCGGGCCAGTGTCACACAGATATGATCACGCTTTAGAACCCTTGGGAGGTGCCCAGTGACCCAGACACCCACTGTAGTCATGACTGGGGCCAGTGCACATAGATATGAACATGCTTTAGGACCCTTGCCAGGTGCCCAGTAATGCAGACGCCCACTGTAGACATCACAGGGCCATTATCACAAAGAGATGATGTTATAGGACCCTTGCCAGGTGCCCAGTGACCCAGACGCCCACTGTAGACATGACTGGGGCCAGTATCACAAAGAGATGATGCATTAGGACCAATGCTAGGTGCCCAATGACCCAGACGCCCACTGTAGACATGAATGGGGCCAGTGTCACATAGATATGATCATGCGATAGGACTCTTGCAAGGTGCCCAGTGACCCAGACGCCCACTGTAGACATGAATGGGGCCAGTGTCACATAGATATGATCATGCTTTACGACCCTTTTGAGGTGCCCAGTGACCCAGACGCCCACTGTAGACATGACTGGGGCCAGTATCACAAAGAGATGATGCAATAGGACCGTTGCGAGGTGCCCAGTGACCCAGGCGCCCACTGTAGACCTGACTGGGACCAGTGTCACATAGAGATGATCATGCTTCAGGACCCTTGTGAGGTGCCCAGTGTCCCAGTATCACTCTGTAGACATGACTGGGGCCAGTATCTGGTAGAGATGATCACGCTTCAGGACCCTTGCGAGGTGCCCAGTGACCCAGACACCCACTGTAGACATGACTGGGGCCAGTGTCACAAAGAGATGATGCTTTAGAACCCTTGCGAGGTGCCCAGTGATCCAGACATCCACTGTAGACATGACTGGGGCCAGTATCACAAAGAGATGATGCAATAGGACCGTTGCGAGGTGCCCAGTGAAACAAGGCGCCCACTGTAGACATGACTGGGGCCAGTGTCACATAGATATGATCATGCTTTGGGACCCTTGCTAGGTGCCCAGTGACCCAACGCCCACTGTAGAAATGATTCGGGCCAGTATCACAAAGAGATGATCATGCATAAGGACCCTTGCGAGGTGCCCAGTGACCCAGACGCCCACTGTAGACATGACTGGGACGAGTGTCACATGAAGATGATCACGCCGTAGGACCCTTGCTAGGTGCCCAGCGACCCAGACGCCCTCTGTAGGCATGATTCTGGCCAGTATCACAAAGAGATGATCATGCTTTAGGACCCTTGCTAGGTGCCCAGTTACCCAGATGCACACTGTAGACATGATTCGGGCCAGTATCACAAAGGGATGATCATGCTTCAGGACCCTTGCCAGGTGCCCAGTGACCCAGACGCCCTCTGTAGACATGACGGGGGCCAGTATCACATAGATATGATCATGAGTTAGGACCCTTGCGAGGTGCCGAGAGTCCCAAACGCCCACTGTAGAGATGAATGTGGCCAGTATCACAAGGAGATGATGATGCTTTAGGACACTTGCGAGGTGCCCAGTGACCCAGACGCCCACTGTAGTCATGACTGGGGCCAGTATCACACGGAGATGATGATGCTTTAGGACACTTGCGAGTTGCCCAGTGACCCAGACGCCCACTGTAGACATGACTGGGGCCAGTATCACGTAGAGATGATCATGCTTTAGGACCCTTGCTAGGTGCCTAGTGACCCAGGCGCCCACTGTAGACATGACTCGGGCCAGTGTCACATAGAAATTATCATGCTTTAGGAGCCTTGCGAGGTGCCCAGTGATGCAAACGCCCACTGTAGACATAACTGGGACCAGTGTCACATAGAGATGATCACGCTTTAGGATCCTTGGGAAGTGCCCAGTGACCAAGACGCCCACTGTAGACTTGACTGCAGCCAATATCACATGGAGATGCTCATGCTTTAGGACCCTTGCGAGGTGTCCAGTGACCCAGACGCCCACTGTAGACATGACTGGGGCCAGTATCACGTAGAGATGATCATGCTTTAGGACACTTGCTAGGTGCCCAGTGATGCAAACGCCCACTGTAGACACGACCGGGGCCAGTGTCACATAGATATGATCATGCTTTAGGACCCTTTAGAGGTGCCCAGAGACCAAGACACCCACTCTAGACATGACTCGGGCCAGTGTCACACAGATATGATCACGCTTTAGAACCCTTGGGAGGTGCCCAGTGACCCAGACACCCACTGTAGACATGACTGGAGCCAGTGTCACATAGAGGTGATTACAATGTAGGACCCTTGCTAGGTGCCCAGTGTGCCAGACGCCCACTGTACACAGTATCACACGGAGATGATGATGCTTCAGGATGCTTGGGAGGTGCCCGTGACCCAGGCACCCACTGTAGTCATGACTGGGGCCAGTGCACATAGATATGAACATGCTTTAGGACCCTTGCCAGGTGCCCAGTAATGCAGACGCCCACTGTAGACATCACAGGGCCATTATCACAAAGAGAAGATGCATTAGGACCCTTGCCAGGTGCCCAGTGACCCAGGCGCCCACTGTAGACATGACTGGAGCCAGTGTCACATAGAGATGATCATGCTTTAGGACATTTGCGAGATGCCCAGTGACCCAGACGCCCACTGTAGACATGACTGGGCCAGTATCACGTAGAGATGATCATGCTTTAGGACCCTTGCGAGGTGTCCAGTGACCCAGACGCCCACTGTAGACATGACTGGAGCCAGTGTCACATAGAGATGATCATGCTTTAGGACATTTGCGAGATGCCCAGTGACCCAGACGCCCACTGTAGACATGACTGGGCCAGTATCACGTAGAGATGATCAGGCTTTAGGACCCTTGCAAGGTGCCCAGTGATGCAAACGCCCACTGTAGACATGAATGGGGCCAGTATCACCTAGAGATGATCATGCTTTAGGACATTTGCGAGATGCCCAGTGACCCAGACGCCCACTGTAGACATGACTGGGCCAGTGTCACATAGAGATGATCATGCTTTAGGACCCTTGCGAGGTGTCCAGTGACCCAGACGCCCACTGTAGACATGACTGGGCCAGTATCACGTAGAGATGATCAGGCTTTAGGACACTTGCAAGGTGCCCAGTGATGCAAACGCCCACTGTAGGCACGACTGGAGCCAGTGTCACATAGAGATGATCACAATGTTGGACCCTTGCGAGGTGCCCAGTGTGCCAGACGCCCACTGTAGACATGACTGGGGACATTATCACACAGAGATGATGATGCTTTAGGACGCTTGGGAGGTGCCCGTGACCCAGACACCCACTGTAGTCATGACTGGGGCCAGTGCACATAGATATGAACATGCTTTAGGACCCTTGCCAGGTGCCCAGTAATGCAGACGCCCACTGTAGACATCACAGGGCCATTATCACAAAGAGATGATGTTATAGGACCCTTGCCAGGTGCCCAGTGACCCAGACGCCCACTGTAGACATGACTGGGGCCAGTATCACAAAGAGATGATGCATTAGGACCAATGCCAGGTGCCCAATGACCCAGACGCCCACTGTAGACATGAATGGGGCCAGTGTCACATAGATATGATCATGCGATAGGACTCTTGCAAGGTGCCCAGTGACCCAGACGCCCACTGTAGACATGAATGGGGCCAGTGTCACATAGATATGATCATGCGATAGGACCCTTGCCAGGTGCCCAGTGACCCAAACGCCCACTGTAGACATGACTGGGGCCAGTATCACAAAGAGATGATGCATTAGGACCAATGCTAGGTGCCCAATGACCCAGACGCCCACTGTAGACATGAATGGGGCCAGTGTCACATAGAGATGATGCAATAGGACCGTTGAGAAGTGCCCAGTGACCCAGGCGGCCACTGTAGACCTGACTGGGACCAGTGTCACATAGAGATGATGCAATAGGACCCTTGCCAGGTGCCCAGTGACCCAGACGCCCACTGTAGACATGACTGGAGCCAGTGTCACATAGAGATGATCATGCTTTAGGACATTTGCCAGGTGCCCAATGACCCAGACGCCCACTGTAGACCTGACTGGGACCAGTGTCACATAGAGATGATCACGCTTCAGGACCCTTGTGAGGTGCCCAGTGTCCCAGTATCACTCTGTAGACATGACTTGGGCCAGTATCTGGTAGAGATGATCACGCTTCAGGACCCTTGCGAGGTGCCCAGTGACCCAGGCACCCACTGTAGACATGACTGGGGCCAGTATCACAAAGAGATGATGCAATAGGACCGTTGTGAGGTGCCCAGTGAAACAAGGCGCCCACTGTAGACATGACTGGGGCCAGTGTCACATAGATATGATCATGCTTTGGGACCCTTGCTAGGTGCCCAGTGACCCAACGCCCACTGTAGAAATGATTCGGGCCAGTATCACAAAGAGATGATCATGCATAAGGACCCTTGCGAGGTGCCCAGTGACCCAGACGCCCACTGTAGACATGACTGGGACGAGTGTCACATGAAGATGATCACGCCGTAGGACCCTTGCTAGGTGCCCAGCGACCCAGACGCCCTCTGTAGACATGATTCTGGCCAGTATCACAAAGAGATGATCATGCTTTAGGACCCTTGCTAGGTGCCCAGTTACCCAGATGCACACTGTAGACATGATTCGGGCCAGTATCACAAAGGGATGATCATGCTTCAGGACCCTTGCCAGGTGCCCAGTGACCCAGACGCCCTCTGTAGACATGACGGGGGCCAGTATCACATAGATATGATCATGAGTTAGGACCCTTGCGAGGTGCCGAGAGTCCCAAACGCCCACTGTAGAGATGAATGTGGCCAGTATCACAAGGAGATGATGATGCTTTAGGACACTTGCGAGGTGCCCAGTGACCCAGACGCCCACTGTAGTCATGACTGAGGCCAGTATCACATGGAGATGATGATGCTTTAGGACACTTGCGAGGTGCCCAGTGACCCAGACGCCCACTGTAGACATGACTGGGGCCAGTATCACGTAGAGATGATCATGCTTTAGGACCCTTGCTAGGTGCCTAGTGACCCAGACGCCCACTGTAGACATGACTCGGGCCAGTGTCACATAGAAATTATCATGCTTTAGGAGCCTTGCGAGGTGCCCAGTGATGCAAACGCCCACTGTAGACATAACTGGGACCAGTGTCACATAGAGATGATCACGCTTTAGGATCCTTGGGAAGTGCCCAGTGACCAAGAGCCCACTGTAGACATCACAGGGCCATTATCACAAAGAGATGATGCTTTAGGACCCTTGCCAGGTGCCCAGTAATGCAGACGCCCACTGTAGACATCACAGGGCCATTATCACAAAGAGATGATGCATTAGGACCCTTGCCAGGTGCCCAGTGACCCAGACGCCCACTGTAGACATGACTGGGGCCAGTATCACAAAGAGATAATCATGCTTTAGGACACTTGCTAGGTGCCCAGTGATGCAAACGCCCACTGTAGACATGAATGGGGACAGTGTCACATAGAGATGATCATGCTTTAGGACATTTGCGAGATGCCCAGTGACCCAGACGCCCACTGTAGACATGACTGGGCCAGTATCACGTAGAGATGATCAGGCTTTAGGACACTTGCGAGGTGCCCAGTGATGCAAACGCCCACTGTAGGCACGACTGGAGCCAGTGTCACATAGAGATGATCACAATGTTGGATCCTTGCGAGGTGCCCAGTGTGCCAGACGCCCACTGTAGACATGACTGGGGACAGTATCACACGGAGATGATGATGCTTTAGGACGCTTGGGAGGTGCCCGTGACCCAGACACCCACTGTAGTCATGACTGGGGCAGTGCACATAGATATGAACATGCTTTAGGACACTTGCCAGGTGCCCAGTAATGCAGACGTCCACTGTAGACATCACGGGGCCATTATCACAAAGAGATGATGCATTAGGACCCTTGCCAGGTGCCCAGTGACCCAGACGCCCACTGTAGACATGACTGGGGCCAGTATCACAAAGAGATGATGCATTAGGGCCAATGCCAGGTGCCCAATGACCCAGGCACCCACTGTAGACATGACTGGGGCCAGTATCACAAAGAGATGATGCATTAGGACCCTTGCGAGGTGCCCAGTGTCCCAGACGCCCACTGTAGGCATGAATGGGGCCAGTGTCATATAGATATGATCATGATGTAGGACCCTTGCAAGGTGCCCAGTGTCCCAGACGCCCACTGTAGACATGACTGGGGCCAGTATCACAAAGAGATGATGCAATAGGACACTTGCGAGGTGCCCAGTGTCCCAGACGCCCACTGTAGACATGACTGGGGCCTGTATCACAAAGAGATGATGCAATAGGACCCTTGCGAGGTGCCCAGTGACCCAGATGCCCTCTGTAGACATGACGCGGGCCAGTATCACATAGAGATGATCATGCGTTAGGACCCTTGCGAGGTGCCCAGTGACCAAGACGCCCGCTGTAGACATGACTGGGGCCAGTATCACAAAGAGATGATCACAATGTTGGACCCTTGCTAGGTCCCCAGTGTGCCAGACGCCCACTGTAGACATGACTGGGGACAGTATCACATGGAGATGATGATGCTTTAGGATGCTTGGGAGGCGCCCGTGACCCAGACACCCACTGTAGTCGTGACTGGGGCCAGTGCACACAGATATGAACATGCTTTAGGACGCTTGCCAGGTGCCCAGTAATGCAGACGCCCACTGTAGACATCACGGGCCATTATCACAAAGAGATGATGCATTAGGACCCTTGCCAGGTGCCCAGTGACCCAGACGCCCACTGTAGACATGACTGGGGCCAGTATCACAAAGAGATGATGCATTAGGGCCAATGCCAGGTGCCCAATGACCCAGACACCCACTGTAGACATGACAGGAGCCAGTGTCACATACAGATGATCACAATGATGGACCCTTGCGAGGTGCCCAGTGTGCCAGACGCCCACTGCAGACATGACTGGGGACAGTATCACACGGAGATGATGATGCTTTAGGACGCTTGGGAGGTGCCCGTGACCCAGACACCCACTGTAGTCATGACTGGGGCAGTGCACATAGATATGAACATGCTTTAGGACGCTTGCCACGTGCCCAGTAATGCAGACGCCCACTGTAGACATCACGGGGCCATTATCACAAAGAGATGATGCATTAGGACCCTTGCCAGGTGCCCAGTGACCCAGACGCCCACTGTAGACATGACTGGGGCCAGTATCACAAAGAGATGATGCATTAGGGCCAATGCCAGGTGCCCAATGAGCCAGACACCCACTGTAGACATGACTGGGGCCAGTATCACAAAGAGATGATGCATTAGGACCCTTGCGAGGTGCCCAGTGTCCCAGACGCCCACTGTAGACATGACTGGGGCCAGTATCACAAAGAGATGATGCATTAGGACCCTTGCGAGGTGCCCAGTGTCCCAGACGCCCACTGTAGGCATGAATGGGGCCAGTGTCATATAGATATGATCATGATGTAGGACCCTTGCAAGGTGCCCAGTGTCCCAGACGCCCACTGTAGACATGACTGGGGCCAGTATCACAAAGAGATGATGCAATAGGACCCTTGCGAGGTGCCCAGTGTCCCAGACGCCCACTGTAGACATGACTGGGGCCTGTATCACAAAGAGATGATGCAATAAGACCCTTGCGAGGTGCCCAGTGACCCAGATACCCTCTGTAGACATGACGGGGGCCAGTATCACATAGAGATGATCATGCGTTAGGACCCTTGCGAGGTGCCCAGTGACCCAGATGCCCTCTGTAGACATGACGGGGGCCAGTATCACATAGAGATGATCATGCGTTAGGACCCTTGCGAGGTGCCCAGTGACCAAGACGCCCACTGTAGACATGACTCGGGCCAGCGTCACACAGATATGATCACGCTGGCCCGAGTCATGTCTACAGTAATAAAGAATAATTCTTCCAAAAGAACATGAGTAATTTGTTCGCTCTGGGTTTAGAACCCTTGGGAGGTGCCCAGTGACTCAGACACCCACTGTAGACATGACTGGAGCCAGTGTCACATAGAGATGATCACAATGTTGGACCCTTGCTAGGTGCCCAGTGTGCCAGACGCCCACTGTAGACATGACTGGGGACAGTATCACATGGAGATGATGATGCTTTAGGATGCTTGGGAGGCGTCCGTGACCCAGACACCCACTGTAGTCGTGACTGGGGCCAGTGCACATAGATATGAACATGCTTTAGGACGCTTGGCAGGTGCCCAGTAATGCAGACGCCCACTGTAGACATCACGGGGCCATTATCACAAAGAGATGATGCATTAGGACCCTTGCGAGGTGCCCAGTAACCCAGATGCCCACTGTATACATGACTGGGGCCAGTATCACAAAGAGATGATGCATTAGGACCAATGCCAGGTGCCCAATGACCCAGACACCCACTGTAGACATGACTGGAGCCAGTGTCACATACAGATGATCATGCTTTAGAACCCTTGCGAGGTGCCCAGTGTGCCAGACATCCACTGTAGACATGACTGGGGCCAGTATCACAAAGATATGATGCAATAGGAACGTTGCGAGGTGCCCAGTGACCGAGGCGCCCACTGTAGGCATGAATGGGGCCAGTATCACGTAGAGATGATCATGCTTTAGAACCCTTGCGAGGTGCCCATTGTGCCAGACATCCACTGTAGACATGACTGGGGCCAGTATCTGGTAGAGATGATCATGCTTTAGAACCCTTGCGAGGTGCCCAGTGTGCCAGACATCCACTGTAGACATGACTGGGGCCAGTATCACAAAGAGATGATGCAATAGGACTGTTGCGAGGTTCCCAGTGAAACAAGGTGCCCACTGTAGACATGACTGGGACCAGTGTCACATAGAGATGATCACGCTTTGGGACCCTTGCAAGGTGCCCAGTGACCCAGACGCCCTCTGTAGACATGACGGGGGCCAGTATCACATAGAGATGATCATGAGTTAGGACCCTAACGAGGTGCCTAGTGACCCAGATGCCCACTGTAGACATGACTGGGCCAGTATCACAAAGAGATGATGCAATAGGACCGTTGCAAGGTGCCCAGTGACCCAGACGCCCACTGTAGACATGACTGGGGCCAGTGTCACAAAGAGATGCTCATACTTTGGGACCTTTGCCAGGTGCCCAGTAACCCAGACACCCACTGTAGACATGACTCGGGCCAGTATCACATAGATATGATCATGCTTTAGGACCCTTGCGAGGTGCCTAGTAACCCAGATGCCCACTGTAGTCATGACTGGGGCCAGGATCAAAAAGAGATGATGATGCTTTAGGACCCTTACGAGGTGCCCAGTAACCCAGATGCCCACTGTAGTCATGACTGGGGCCAGTATCACAAAGAGATGATCATGCTTTAGGACCTTTGCGAGGTGCCCAGTGTCCCCGACGCCCACTGTAGACATGACTGGGGCCAGTATCACAAAGAGATGATCACACTTCAGGACCCTTGTGAGGTGCCCAGTGTCCCAATATCACACTGTAGACATGACGGGGGCCAGTATTCCAAAGAGATGATCATGCTTTAGGAGCCTTGCAAGGTGCCCAGTAACCAAGACGCCCACTGTAGACATGACTGGGACCAGAATCACATAGAGATGATCATGCTTTAGGATCCTTGGGAGGTGCCCAGTAACCAAGACGCCCACTGTAGACATGACTGGGGCCAGTATCACATAGAGATGATCATGCTTTAGGACCCTTGCGATGTGCCCAGTGTCCCAGACGCCCACTGTAGACATGACTGGAGCCAGTGTCACATAGAGATGATCACGCTTTGGGACCCTTGAGAGGTGCCCAGTGACCCAGACGGCCACTGTAGACATGACTGAGGCCAGTGTCACAAAGAGATGATCATGCTTTAGGACCCTTGCGAGGTGCCCAGTAACCAAGACGCCCACTGTAGATATGACTGGGGCCAGTATCACAAAGAGATGATGCATTAGGACCCTTGCGGGTGCCCAGTAACCAAGACGCCCACTGTAGACATGACTGGGGCCAGTATCACAAAGAGATGATCATGCTTTAGGACCCTTTGTTAGATGCCCAGTGTCCCAGATGCCCACTGTAGACATGACCGGGCCAGGGTCATATGTGATATGATATGATAGTTTATTTATATAGCGCCTATACACAATGTGTTTCATAGCGCTTCAAGGCAAGGAGGGGGAACAAGGGAAAATACAATGACATTCTTACAGGCCATGAACAGTAAGGATGTGAAATTAACTATCGTACTCGGCCTGACGACATTTCAGATAGTGCAAGAGCTAAGACATAGATAAGGAAGGGAGGGGGAGAGTGGGAAGGAAATGGAAACAGACAGGCGACTACTGTACTAGGCCTGACGACATTTCTGGTAGAGCCGGAGAAAACAAAAGGGGAGGAAGAGGGGGGCAGAAAGCGAGGGGAGGAACAAAACAAGCGACTATCATACTAGGCCTGACGACATTTCAGATAGTGCTGGAGGGGGCGTGGGGAGGAAAAAACAGTAATGGGAGGGTGGAGGAAACAGACAAGGTTGCTATCATATTAGGTCCAGGGAACAATTCTGATTCCTCGCAAGGGTCCTAAAGCATGATCATCTCCATGTGATACTGTAGACATGAATGGGGCCAGTGTCACAAAGGGATGCTCATGCTTTAGGACATTTTCCAGATGGCCAGTAACCCAGACACCCACTGTAGGCATGACTGGGCCCAGTATCATAAAGAGATGATCACACTTTAGGACCCTTGCTAGGTGCCCAGTGACCCAGACGCCCACTGTAGACATGACTGGGCCAGTATCATAAAGTGATGATCACACTTTAGGACCCTTGCTAGGTGCCCAGTGACCCAGACGCCCACTGTAGACATGACTGGGCCTGTATCATAAAGTGATGATCACACTTTAGGACCCTTGTGAGGTGCCCAGTGACCCAGACGCCCACTGTAGATATGACTGCGCCAGTATCATAAAGAGATGATCACACTTTAGGACCCTTGCTAGGTGCCCAGTGACTCAGACGCCCACTGTAGACATGACTCGGGCCAGTGTCACATGGAGATGATCACACTTTAGGACCCTTGCTAGGTGCCCAGTGACCCAGACGCCCACTGTAGACATGACTGGGGCCAGTATTACGTAGAGATGATCATGCTTTAGGACCCTTGTGAGGTGCCAGTAACCCAGACGTCCACTGTAGACATGACTGGGACCATTATCACAAAGAGATGATCATGCTTTAGAACCCTTGTGAGGTGCCCAGTGACCCAGACGCCCACTGTAGACATAACTGGGGCCAGTATCACAAGGAGATGATGCATTAGGACCCTTCCTAGAGGCCAGTGACCCAGACGCCCACTGTAGACATGACTGGGACCATTATCACAAAGAGATGATCATGCTTTAGGACCCTTGTGAGGTGCCCCGTGATCCAGACGCCCACTGTAGACAGGACTGGGGCCAGTGCACATAGAGATGATCACGCTTTAGGACCCTTGTGAGGTGCCCAGTAACCAAGACGCCCACTGTAGACATGGCTGGGGCCAGGGTCACAAAGAGATGATGCATTAGGACCCTTGCGAGGTGCCCAGTGTCCCAGTGTTAGGCAGAATCCTGTGCAGTGCGCTTAGGGACCACTACACACAATTAAGACTACAAGTGGTAATACAATTTCACCTTTGGTACAAGCCTGTACTACACTGTTAAAGTAGTAGCAGTAGCGGAGCAGCCAGAGTTATCTCAAGAGGAAATTAGCAGTAGTAGAGATTACACCAACGACCACAATTACTGTGACTCAAGCAAACACTGACTCAAGGTTTTTGGTTAAAAAGTAAAAGTACATTTATTTCTAGACCATCTGTTCGAAAAACACTTCACTTCTATTTATTTAAAATCACACGTAAAATACACTACACACAACCACTTCACTTTGTGCAACACAATTCAAGGTAAGTACCTTTGGTTTTGACAGACCGGTGTTGGGAAACAAAGACGTTACCGGTGGGACAGATGCAATCACTTTTTGACAGTAATGACAGTTCGGTCTTACTAAAGATACGCGTACCCACGGGAAGAAATGTTACCGGAGTTAAAACACACTTAGCACATGAATCAACACAAGAGAGTTGGGGATAAAAATCATAGGCAATACTTTTGTCAACGCAGATAGAATCAGAGGACACTTTCCTACAAGTGAATAAAAGTCAATAGGCCTGCGCCATTGTCAAGTGGAACAGGTTCCTGTTGTCGAGGATCACACGGTTAGTACAGTTCACGATTATCAAGCCTTTAGTGAGGAAAAAGGGGTTCACCCCAGTTCCTCGAGGTCGGACACAGTAACTTATTCAAAGTGAAGAAGAGCTGGTGCTACTTCAGTTGTTCCTGGTAGTTCCTGCAGATTCACGGTTCCTGTGGCTTCAGTCATGGAGACAAGAAGGAGGACGTCTGGAGCGATCTGCACTACCCAGGGATGTGGCCAAGAGCAGCAAAAGCAACAGTAAATAAAAGGCGCGCTCCTTTAAAATACAGGAGAGGCTCTTCAGGTGGCTATCGGGACCACTACAGCTGTGTGCAGCGATTTCGACCAAGAAGAGGATCCTCTGCCTGTGGAAGATGAGCTGGTTGATCCCACCAGGCTCAATGGAAGAAGACTCCGGTCTGGATGTTCTCTTGTCGTTGAAGGGTAGATAGTTCAGGACTGCAGAAGGGCTGCACTGGGAATCGGTAGTTGCAGCAGCCGTCTTCTTCTACGCTTCTCTTCGGTTCCTTGCAGTTCCACTGGCGGCTCTGACTTCCAGCCCAAGAGTCCTGCCTTTTATGCAAAAATCCCCCATTCACACAGCCTGGCTGTCAATCACACAGCAGGGGGGTTGTCCGGCCCGGACAACCACCCCAGCCAATCATGACAAAGCGACTTGGGTTTCCAAGGATACCGTGTGCAGGGGATGACTACACCCCTCCCTCACATTCAGCCCACCTAGACACCCAAGGTCCAAAAGGAGGGCTTCTTGAGAGAAGCCCGCCAAAAGACGGTGAACAAAGAAGGCAAACCTGGTTTGCCGCACAAAGTAAAACACAAGAAGGACTTTAACAAAATGAAATGGCGAATAAACCCGACTGGAGCCAAAAGAAAGAGCATTTGGTCAAGCGGGTTTATGTTCAAGGATAATATAATAGCCTGGAACAGTACCACGTTTATATAGTATAATCGTGGTAGAAAAGTGTAATGCTCACCTTGCATCCACAGGGACGCCACCCGACTGGTCTGGAGCACTTCTGGGCTGGGTGCACCTCCCCCGGGGGCTCGCGCTGCTGTGGGCTTAGTCTTGTATTTCGATAAGGTACGCTCTCCGTCCTGCTGTTCTGTGCAGGGGCGCGTCGTGGCTGGGCACCTTTCTGCTGAATTGCTTCACTGGTGTGGGCCCGGGAGTCCAGGCCGGCTGCGACTCCACTCTTGAGGTAAGTCTTTAGTTTTTCATAGCATGAGTGTCTGCAATTGTTGTTGCCCTTCTCCTTCTCTTGCTGATGCAGAAGGGGTGATGGAGACGTCGAGCTGATGGAGAGGGGCTGGGCTCGAGTAGGTAAGAGAATGCGTGAAGCGCGGCGCTATGAGCGTCTTTGAATAAGGCTAACCTGTGCTATCCTTCCTTACAGGTCGCCGAGAAGTTCCCGGAAGAAATGTGGTCAGATGGAAGCGGAGCGTAGAATGGAAGATGTTTGGTCAGCGGTAGATTTCCAGGAGAGCTTCAGTAAGTAAGCAGAGCTTGGAGGCGATGAAATCGAAAGATGAACGCTTACTAACTGTCCTCTTGTTGTATCTCCTCTCTAGAGTATTGCTAGTGGAAGAAGACGAGTTCCAGGGAAGATTCCGGATTGATACAGGAGCTGGATGCAGAATAGGAAATGATGAATACCGGTGTTCTTCTTCCTTCTTCTCGAAGATGCAGGCCAAGGATGCTGGGAGCAGGACACGGTGAACGTCACGCTGCAAGCGTAGAACAACGCGAAGCGCGTGCCTCAGCTCGGGTGTGGCTTAAATAGCCAGCAGGTATCCCAGGTGCCTTCAGAGCAGACCACGCCCTGGAAGCTAGACTGCATGATGCAGTTTCACGTTGATCTTTGTGGGGGCAGCCATGTTGGTCCATTGCCCAATGGAAACTCCACCTGCCATATGAGCCTGCTGCCAACCGCGCCAGGACTGGCTCCAGGACAGCCGAGAGGGGCATGATTGGGCCCTTGGGGCCTTGCAGGAATACTGTGGCGAGGGCCAGAGGCCCTGAGTTCCCAGGCCAGGGGTTAAGGTCGTGACAGCAAGTTAGGGTAGATACTACTGCCACCAGCCAAGTCTAAATGTTAAAAGAGCAAAACGAAGCTCAGAGAGGGACAGACAAAAAGGGATAGGAGTTAACCCTTTCCAGTACTCCATGTACTGGGTCTGTAGTTTTAAATGACTATGTAAAGTAAATGGCAACTTTACCTGTTTTCTGGGGGACAGTAGTCAGCCCCAGAAAAATGGAGTCAGGGGGAAGTCTCAAAGACAACCCGGAAGGTGCTGTGTAACACACATAAAAGTGGGGTTCATGGAGTGGTGTCCTCCAGAGCCCACGATCACACAAACATTAGAAATACACATGGCAAAACACATGTAAGAGTGGGAAAAAGGCTCACACTCTTACCAAGTGGAAAAAGTAAACTCCAGAAATCCAGCAAAGCTGCTGGGGGCCTCACTAGGTGAGGGAAATTAGCCATAGAATGAGAATTCCCCCTAACACTCGCCCCCCCCCCAGACTAAGGGACAGGAGGATTTAATCCACTCCTGGATGGATCTCATACCTCTAGTCGGTTATAAATATCCTAGAGAGACCATCAGCCTTATGGTGGTGACTTCCTGCTCTGTGCTCAATGTAAAAATCAAACCCTTGCAGGCAGATTGACCATCTGAGAAGTTTAGGGTTTTCCCCTTTCATTTGCATCAGCCATCTCAAGGGTTGGTGGTAAGTCTGAATAATGAAGGTAGAACCATACAAGTATGGCCTAAACCTCTTCAGCGACCACACAATATCAAAACATTCACGTTCTATTGGTGCCCACCTTGTCTCAGGATCCTTTAACTTCCTGCTGATGAAACAAATGGGATGTTCCCTACCTTTCTCATCCAGTTGACTAAGGACTGCACCTATACCTACATTAGAAGCATCAGTTTGTACAATGAAGGGTTGGTGATAGTCAGGAGCTCTTTGGACTGGAGCTTGACAAAGGGCTTTCTTCAGGCCTTCAAAGGCTTGATTGCACTCCTCATTCCACCTGACCTTTTTATGAAATTTGGTGGAGGAGATGACATTCAAGGGAGAAGCTATGGTCCCATAGTTCTCTATGAAGTTCCTGTAGTACCCAGTGAGACCTAGGAAGGCTCTCACTTGGGTTTGAGTAGTAGGGGTGGCCCAGTTTTGTACTGCTTGTACTTTGCTAGGCAATGGCCTTATTTCACCTCCTCCTACCTCATGTCCAAGGTAGACCATTGTGCTCTGACCAATTTGACATTTACTTGCCTTTATGGTCAGATGGGCCTGTTCAAGAGCCTGCAAAACATATCCTAGGTGATCAATGTGTTCTTTCATGTAGGGCTGAACACTGCAATGTCATCCAAGTATGCCCTGCAGAAGTCCTCCGTCCCATTCAGAACTTGATTGACCATCCTCTGAAATGTAGCAGGTGCATTCTTTAGGGGCCTGTTTGACGACTTGTAGTACACACACAGCATTTCAGTTGGTTTATGCTGTTTTTTAATGAAATGAGCTACCAAGGGTTTATTGTCTGTTTGATTTTTTATGCACGATTTGTGCTCACAGATTCGCTGTCTCACCAGTCGTTTCGTCTTTCCGATGTATACTAAATTGCACAGGCATATTATTGCATAAACTGCCAAGGTGGTTAAGCAGTTGGTGAAATCCAGCAATTGAACCACTCGTGTGCCTAAAGTAATGCTTTTCATGTGGGCAAACTGAACAATAACCACATTTGTGGTGACCTGTCACAGGGTGTAAACCCCATTGTGTGTTCTGGGTGTGTTTAGATGTGTTGATTGTAATGGATAAGTATGGACCAGATTATCTTTCAAATTTATTTGCCTTTTGAAGGCAAACCGTGTTTTTGAAGCATTGAAATCTTCTGTTTTGATCATGTCCCAATGTCTAAGAATTGTTTTTCGAAGGGAAGGACTGATAGGACTGAAAGTGCTGACGCATGTGATCTTGTCAGAGGATGTTTTCTGCATAGAATGCAGACAAGTCTCTCTATTCATGTGCTGTGCTCTCTTATATGCCCTCTGTATTGTGGGCTTTGGATAGCCTTTATCTTTCAATCTAGTCTTCAATGCCAATCCGTGAGATTTATAATCGGCTATCTGAGAGCAGTTTTTATGAATGCGTAGAAACTGGCTGAAGGGAAGTCCCTCTTTTAGACTTTTGGGATGGAAGCTGGAATATTTTAACAGTGCATTTTTGTCTGTAGGCTTTTTGTAAAGCACAGTTTCTAATGTTCCATGGTCTGTTTTAATGATTTCTAAGTCTAGAAACGGAACCTTAGTCTTGTTATATTCAATGGTGAATTGGATACAAGGGTTTTGGGCGTTAAGCCATTTGTGAAATTCCATGAGTAGTATTATTGAGCCTCTCCAGATCATGCATACTTTATCAATGTATCTATACCAAGTTCGAATGTTGGAGCTGAAGGGATTGTTGCAATGATAAATGGAATTGATCTCAAAATGGTCCCTATAAAGGTTCCCCAGGTCGGGGGCAAACATAGCCCCCATGACCTATCTTTGTTTTTTTCGATATAAAAGTCTCCCACTTGATAGTGTCGACCCCCATTATCAAAAAACAGGGAGTACCCATTTTCTTAATTCTCCTTTGAATCAGCCAAGTGCTGTCTAAGCTCAGGAGAGCAGGCATCATAGATTGCCTCCAACATCACAAGATTCCTCAAACCTTCATAAGTGTCCACTTTGTAACCCTTAACCCAACCATCTAAGTTCTTCAAACATTCACACACCCAGGTAGCCCAAGGGGTACCATTATGCTTTTTGAGGGTCCTAAACCTCTTAAGGTACTGGGATAGGGGTCTTCCCAAAACTAGCTTCACACACTCATAATCCTGCTTATCCTCTTCCATCAACTCCATTACAGCATCACTTGCAACAGGGGGAAGCCTAGAGAAAAGCCAAGGAATCAACTGATTCCCTGAGATACCCTGAATCCCATGACTGTACTCAAACAGTGCTAACCAATCCAAAACATCAAGTTTAGTCTCATACATACCAATCATTTCCTTTGGCATACGGGGTCTCTTAGGGCTGGAAGACCTAGAAGACTCTGGGAGAAAAGCATTTTCTAAAGACAATTTCTTCATTTCTAGAGCATGAGCCATGAGCCTTATTTCTTGATGTTTCATGGCAGTTTGTGCATGTTAGGTAAGATTTCCACAGAGCTGGTAAATCTTCCTTTCCTGGTTCAACTCCAGAACTTTTTGCTTTTCTAGTGGGATATTTTTCATTAATACCTGTGAGTGGGAACCTTTTTCCACACTCACCTGTCTTTAACTCATTTTATGGGTGTCATTTTTAAGACTCTCCATAGTGTCTTTTTAAAGTTATCATGTTTTTTAATTTTTTTATTTTTTTATTTTAATTGTAACAATTACAATACAAAAAGAAGCAACTCCAACTTTCACATAAATATACAAGAAAACAACCACTCAAACAACGACATTCTTTGCAATAACTTAAATAAATAAAGGAGTGACGACAGACTGCTTTCAGGTAGAACTAATCTTCACTCAGGATGTTTTCCACAAACTCGCAAACTGCACATGTGAGCGTAACGTTAGATCCAGATAGGATCCAGAACCACCATCTGTCCATGTCTCCATCTACTGGGGCAAAGAGGCCAAGGTGGCGAGATAGTTGCTGCGTTAGTTTAGGACACTCAGTGATCAGATGTTTTACTGATTCAACTGATTTATCACAGAACCTACAAAGGTTATTCTCGATGTTGGTAGCTCTTCGTCTCCATTGGATCTCCTTGGTTGTGTATGCGTTCAGATGCAGTCTCATGAATTGATTACAGTGTATTCTTGAGGGAAATTTTAGAAGATATCTAGGTAAATGATCCAGACGGTTTGTTAATGGCCCCAAATCAAGCGACGAAGACGAAAGATTTCTTTGTTCTACGTTCTGGATCCAGTTCCACTTTCTTAGTTTCTGTTTCGCGATTTGGGGCCTTGCTATAAGTGTTTCCCACTTTATATCTGCATAATCTAGAATTGTTTTTAATCCGCTGGACCACTTTAACAAGATACCACAATATTGCTGTTGGGCTATGTTTGAGAAGATTTGATAAGCCGGTGCTTGATCCATTATCGACATCTTCCGTAACATGGCCAACGATTTCCAGATAACTATGTTGTACATTGATTCAATTCCAAGTTCATATCTTATGGAAATCCTTGAAACGCCCTTTGGAAGCTTAAGGATACGTCTCCAAAATAAGCCTTCAAGGGTTGGCCACAGATGATAGTCTATGTTCCAGCCGGCCTCAGCTCCAAACGTGATTGAAGGGATCACATTTTGAGTATAAAAAGTTAGTACAGGTTTTAAGGTAAATTTCCCATACTCAGCATGAAGCTTAGCCCCTTGCAGCGCGAAGGTCAGCATACGTTGTTTTAGATCAGACATCCAGTCATGTTCTCTAATTGAGGTGTTGAATACGATGCCCAGATATCGAACAGTTGGTGTAAGTTGTATCTGTAAAGCGTTGAGTTTCCATTTGAAGTTCTTAATTAATCCTTTAGAAGTGTTTCCAATTGACATGATCTTTTTTTTCTCCACGTTAATTTGCAGCGAATTGTCGCTTAGATACTTTTCAAGGGCCAATAGGAGTCTCTGGAGGCCAATTGGTGTAGAGTGCATTAGGACAATGTCGTCCGCATAAATTGTCCAACTAATACTATTGTTTTCGATCTTTGGGGGAAAACATCGAGTCTGCGTGAAGGCCTCTGATATATCAGATATAAATAATTTGAATAGCAGGGCTGCCAGGGGGCAGCCCTGTTTTACTCCCTTATTTGCACTTATTCTCTCAGTGTGTTCACCAGCTTCGTTGATTTGCATTCTAACTGAGGTTTTATTGTGGAGAGCCATAATAGGCTGCAATAATTCAAGCGGACACGACCAGGTCATCAGTTTTTTCCACAGTTTTGAGCGGTCCAGTGAATCGAACGCTTGTTTCATATCAATGAATGCAATAAACAGATTTTTGCCTTGTTGTAGAGCTTTTAGTTTGAACAGGTTCAGTATGGTCAGATTAACTTAATTCCCCACGTCCTTAGTGAACCCTCTCTGTCGTATATCTAAGTGACCTGAGCTGGTGGCCCACTTTGACAGCTTCCGCTGTAGGAAGGACGCAAATATCTTCCCCAAGATGTCCAAAAGGGCAATTGGACGATAGTTCGCAGGATCGTCTTGGCAACCCTTTTTAAAAATAGGAACTATGATGGCCAAGTTCCAAGATTCAGGGATCAGCTTAGTGGTAGCTATCGCGTGGAATAGATGGTAAATAAAGGTTGTCCAATGCTTGTTGTTAGCTTTCAGTGTGACATTGGTAAGGCCATTCGGTCCTGCCGCTCGAGTTTTTTAACTGTTTAATTGCTGATGATATATCCTCTCTTGTTTCGATTACGTTCCAAGACTAGACCACTTCGAACGTTTCGTCCATCGGCCGGTTTGCATTATTTCCAAAAACCTTAGCAAAGTGTTGTTCCCAGCTGGTCTTAGAAATACCATGATGAGTCTTTGCTTGCTGAAATATTGCTTTGTTATTTATGATGTTCCATAGGTCCTTTGTCTGATGGCAAATAATGAGCTTCAGGATTCGTTCTCCTCGTTCTTGATCTCTCATTGTAGTAAAGCATTTCGGCCAGTTGCGGTACTTCACCTTAAGATGTTTCATTTGCGCCAAAATATTTGGATCTGACTCTTTTTTAAATTTTCTCAGGTCACGTTGCAGTTGTTTTTTTTTAAGAGACACCAAAGGACTAAATTCATATTTTTTTAAATATGAGCAACTGTTTGGTTGTTTGATAGGCTACCAACAGAGCAGCGTCACTGAATTTGTCACATGGAGCTACCTCTTCAGAGGTCACCATTTCATTTAGACTCCTCAGTTGCTTGATGTTTATTTTCAGTCGATTGCCTCTTTGATTAACTTCAATTGGCTGGATGAATAGCTCTTCATTTCTTGGCGAGAGCGCCTTTAAAGTTAGTTCAAGCGCATTGTGATCGCTGAGATCTGATTTCAGAACCTTCAGCTGCACAGTATCATTTGACAGGGTGTTTGATGCCCAAAAGTAGTCGATGATTTTTTCAGTGCCATCACGCTGCCATGTTATGTTCGGGGGACAATCTCCTTTTGAGTGTCCGTTGAGCATATAGAAATTCCTGGTACTCATTGCTGACTGAAATTGATAACCTCTGCAAGAGGTTTGAACTTGATGCTTGAGTTTAGTCGTTTTCAAGTCGTTGTCGAACCACGAGAAATTCAAGTCACCACAAACTATTACTTGTAGGTCGGACAGCAGTTCCATGGTATCATCAATCAATTTTGTTATTGATTGAATGAAATGGCATGAAGAAATCATCGCTATGTTCCAGTAGGTGTTAATAAGTAATAGGTGCTTGAGTGTTGCGGTCGGTCCATGACTGTATTGGAGAATTGTTCCCTGCACGAACAAATTTGGAGAAAACGAATGTAAAATCTCCCATCCAGAGGCGTTATTTATCATGGTCATAAGCCCAGAGAAAGGTCGACCAAACTGATTTTTCCCAGCTGGATTTAACATGATAGAATACCCATCTCTGTGAGGTGCCTCCCGCAACCAGGTTTCCTGAAGACATACTGCAAAGTATTTTTCCAGAGAAAGTTCAAAATTCTGGAACAAATGCCGAAAACCTCTGGTGTTCCATGATATGAGCACATTCGCATCCTCCTTGGTGTTGTGTGATAGCTAAGTTCTGTTGATATGGGTCTGTGAAGCAAATTTAAGGGGGGCGTTTTGATTGCCAACTGATCTTTCTTTGATGTTAAATTGTTTCCTTAGAGCTTCTCTACGTTGTTCATGGGTTTGCTCGCGATCACGTGGCGCATCTTTTCCACTTTCTTCTCTCTGTTGTTTGGCTTCTAATGTCAGGTCGAAGCCATACGACAGCAGCTCATCTTTTGCAGCAAGCAAGGCATTTTCAATTGCCTGGGAGGTGATGTGCAAGTAAACCATATCCAGGGAGTCTTCGTTGATGTATTCCACAATGGTTATATCATTAGACGTTATCGTTCTTAAGGATGGAAAGTTATGTAATAGTTGCATCACATTTCTGCGATTTAAATTGACCTCATTTGAATCCGAGAAAATATTCCCGAGTCTGATTTTCCAGAGCTTTTGTTCCTGTACAGGTTTCGCATGCACAATTTCTGTTGGATGTCTTTGCTTTTGCTTTTGCCATTGCGCCGCCGTCATTTTAGCATTTAGCTTTGAGGAGGTCAATTTTTTTTGTTGTGCTGCAACATCATCATGTTTTTGATTGCGGGTTTGTGAGATGTCGCTTGAGGTGTTGGAATTTGCGCTAGTGGAGATCTTGTTTGGTTCACCGTCTTTGGGTCTATGCGCCTGAGGGATTTTTCTCAGACCTTGGGGAATATTTGTAACAGGACGAGGACTTTCATCGGCCTGTTCTGACCGTTTCTGTTCGTACGATTCAACTGAGTATGTGGAAAGATCACATAGGCCGGTAACACTTAAATCAGTTATCTTTGAACCAGAGTCGGATTCACATCTTCGTCTTTTATTTGGATTTGAAGGTTCAACCACATTTGTTTTTGGAGTTTCTTTCGACACAGGATTTCTGGGAGGTACACGTTCTTTCTCATCTTGTTGAGCATTTGATGGATAGCGTGAAAAGAGTCCCAGCTTTTGTGGTGTTGAAAGGTTCCTCACAAACTGTTTTGTTTTTGTTCTCGCAATACTCATTTTAGTTTGCCGCTTATTTACTGTTGTTTTATTGCCTGGGGCTTTAGTAGGTTTTACACGTGGTTTGGATGGCACCGAAGGAACAAACAGTTTTGCAACCCCAGTGAAGATGTCAAAAGTGCTAACAGTTCCAATGGAGAGTGGCGCGGAAGCATTATTTATGCTTTGATCTTACTCCGCAATGGCCACGGATGATTTGCCATTTCGAGGTGGTACACCCGAAGTCAGTTCTGCTTTATTCAGGTGAGTGGGATCAGACTGATCATCCAATGTAGATGTCACAAGTGGCTCGGACGTCACAGTAATTTCGCTGTTTACTGTTCAACTCGGGTTGAGGTGTATCAGAACTCTTGGCGGAGGCGGCACTGGCCGTAGGAATGTCCTTTAGGCCGCCGTGCTCTACGTTTTTCCTAAAATTGGTATTTGTACTCTCTGGGCCAATTGGAAGTCTCTCCTTGAGTGGACTTTCCATGTCCACCTTACTCAGTGGTCAAGAGTGCCGACACCACTTCATTATTTCCAAGATCGCCTCCATTTGATCATTTTTATCCGTGTGGTCCTTCATTGCGAGGTCACCTCGTCGGATTTGCCATTGAAAAGAGATCTCCGCTTCACGTTTGACTCTAGACATTAGATGAGTGTTATTTTCTTCCAATGACAAGACTTTGTTTAATAAATTGTGCAGCAAGGCATTTTGATCCTTTACAGTCTCGTTTATTGTTTCAAAGAGTTTTATAAATGGGATCAAGACTAATGATGAAGCCGCCAGAACATTATTGTGAATCTGAATCCCAGCTGCTACCGATACGTTTTCTTTGTTCTGGGTAGTTGACTCAGACTCTGAAGTTGACGGTTCGTCATGTTTGCTAGAGCCCCATTCATTTGTTGAGGATTGATGGGCTGCATTAGTACTCCAATGAAAATGCAGGTTTTCAGTCGGTTCCTTTAAGGAACGCAGCTGTGATTTCCTTGTCGGGGTGAAGCCCATATTTTGGATGTTCTGTGCTTCTTTATGGTGAGGTGTACTTGTCCAAGATTTGAGCATGACGTTTGAATTTTGAGCGGGCTTCACTCCTTTCTCACTATAGGTTGGCGGCTTTTCTTTTGTAATTGAAGTGCTTTGCGGAGCCATAGAAAAGCTGTGAATTAATTTGTTTTTTACAGCTTGGTAGTCCGGTGTCAACCGTTCCTTCAGCCGGGCTTCTCGCCCTGCCAAATCCACTCCCAGATTTTTTTTATGAATTATCATGGGCAGGGAGGGCAGGAGGGGCCGAGGTGCATAGGTTTTCAATGGACGTACGGAGTCTCTTCTTTGCAAAACCGACTCGATTGCGGAAACCGTATTCCCAGCAGCGACTCTGCTGACTGAAGAGTCGTGTAGTGTTTCGTTATTTAAAGGCGGAATGAAGGAAAAGTTTGTTTGATTTTCTAACCTGTTTGGTATTTTTAGAGCAAGAAGTTCTGTGTCCGTGACATCGAACAGGGATAAAAAGGAAGCAGTGTCAATTTCGACCATCACGTAAGACTCGAGTGGCTGAAGACCATTTGCCAGATTTGCCACTGTAGGTGAGTCATGTTCAGGTGACGCTATGTGCGGTGTCACATCCTCCAAGATCTTATTGCACACAATTGCCGGTTCATTAGAGGGGGGATCTTGGGTCAAGACGTCGGCCATCACGACTTGTTCATTTTAATCAGTTTCGTCGCCATGTACCTCAAGCGGCAGCAGAGTTGCAGTGTCTGGAACGACAGGAGCCACTGCTTTTCCAATCAGCTTAATCGCTTTGTTAACAGCGGCGCTTTCAAGATTTACGATCTCATCATTAGTCATAGGGGTGGCTTGAGGGCGCGCTTTCTGGCTTTGCACAGCTTGCACATCGACCGGTAACACTTCGGTTGTATCGGCGGCGAAGGAAGGTGCTTTTGCTTCAAGGCCGCTGATGCCATCAGCATGGATTCGTACGGACTATAGTGGAGACTTGCGGCCACAGCTTGGGCCAGGTGACGGGAGGGGGAAGGGAGAGGAGGTGGAGAAGAGGAAGAGCAGACTATGACAGAAGAGAAGGAGGGGGGGCAGAGAGGATGTGGTTAGGGAAGGGAGAGGAGGGGGAGTGTTGATGGAGACACCAACTACTGGCATTGCTGGTTTAGTTGAAAAAGAAAGTTTGCCACGATTTCGGGCGTTCAGAGTTGTTTGCCGCGTCTGCGGACGTAAGTCAATTACCATGATTTCTTCTTACTGGTGGGCAGATAAAGAGAGTAGCAGTTGACAGATCCACGCATCCTCAGCGATGTAGACGGACTGGAGGCAGACTGGACTCTGCACCGGAATCCGCGCCGGGCTCCGCGCCGGGCTCTGTGCGCTGGAGAAGTTTTTAAACAGTAAGACCAGTAGAGGTAGAGATAGGACTGAGCACGTAGTGCAGCTCCTCAGGGTAACAACACACAGCAAGGCCTGGAGGCAGACTGGACTCTGCACCGGACTAGGTTATCATGTCTAACAACTTATTGGCAATAAGTGCCTGTTGTTGCTGGGTTGCTCCAGGGGCTCCCCATTTTACTTTTTTGTGCTAACCTTGAGTGAACTACAGTTCCCAAGGGTAGAAAGGATCTTTGGATCCCTTTTATATTTTATTCTGTGAAACCAGCACACCCCACCTTATGTGGAGTGCTGGGGAGATACAATGTATCCCCTTTCACATTTAAACTGTAACAATTCTGTTACAGTGACAAGCTTACCTTTAATGGCTGGTGGCAGTGATAACTTTTACTAATTTGGTGCACCTTTACCGCAGGCTGTAATCACAGCTGCAGTAAAGGCACCTAATGGTGCTCATTTTACCAAAATGGCACCTGTCTTCTTTTTCTGCCATTTTAGTGTTTCTTGTCGTTTCTTGTTCCTTCCCCTGACCTCCAGGGTGGGAAATTCCTTTGTTTGAGTTTTGTCTTTGGCGGGAGTCCCCTGGACACCCCGCCCAGGCTCCAGTCAGTCTGTAAGCACAGGAAGTGGGGGAGGAGTCCAAAACTTCCCCCTCCTTTGTCTTACACCTTCCTTCAACTGGGAAAAATCCCAGTGGAGGGCTGGCTGTCCTGATTGGACAGCCAGACGCCCCTTTCTTGTAAAATGCGGGGCGAGAATGCCGAGGTTGTGCTGTAGTTCCTGATAAATACTGGAAACCTGGAAGCTGAAGTCATGTCGACCACTGGAACAGAAAACCATAGAGGATGACGAAGGAAAAGCGGCGAGAATGAGTTCCAGCGACCGGCGAGCCTGCTGTGTAACCAGAGCCTGCTGCAGCCCTTCCTTCCGATCGAACTGGGGTCTCCGGAAACGAGGACCCTAACCCAGAGCCTGGTGAGACCCACTAGACTCAAGACGACCTGCATTTTGTGCCATCACACGGGTTGCTGCAACCTTGCGTTCTTGCAATACCCCAATACCCTGGGACCTTCATCCACTGTGCGGTACATGGTCTTCCGAATTCCGAATCTCGCTGAAACTTCGTGGGCATCCTGGTGTATCTCCAGAGACACGAATCGAGTCCAAAAAGTCCTCTTAGAAGAGTACTGGACCTTTTAAAAGATGATAATTCAACCGCGATTTTCTGTCTTCTTCTGTGCTCCTTGAAAAGGCGCCAAACCTACAGAACCGCATTCAGCCGCAAGAGAAATCCTGCATAGAGCCTTCTTCATCGATCCCTGCTGCAAAGTCCCTTCTGAGGTCTTGTGTTCAGTCCCAAGGACAAGGAATCCACTGACCGGGTATTTGGCTGCAGTCCCTGAAGTTCTCCTGCTAGAATCTCTTCTTCATTGCTGAGGTACTGTGTTGGCTTGGGTATATACTTACCTTCAGCTCGTTGGGATTTCTGTGTAGTCCTGGGGTGTTTTCTGTGATTGGGAGGTCCCTCGTCCAGTACACCCAGTCCAACTGCTAGAATCCTGCTGGGGTGTCTTCTGTGAAGCCCCTGGACCCTCTTCTAACCCTAGAAGTAAAGTACTCACCTGTTTGCCCAGTTTTCCTAAGGAACTCTGACTTTTGCTACTAAAGAACTTATTCTAACACTGCCTGTTGGTCACTAGTCCTAGTGACCCCCCTTCTGCCACTGAGAACACTCATGCTCCAAGAATAAGGGAAAGACTTTGCAATGATGGGGACTTCTGCCTAGAAAAGAAATCAAGTGTTTTACTTACTTGTAAAGAGTTGGTGGGTAACTGTAATTCTCAGAGTGAACAATTACAAAAGTTCTTAATGACCTTGAATGTGTGATGCACTATTCTTAAAAGTATGGTTAACATCTTTCCTTCCTTAGCCACTGTGTTGCCAGTCTAAAAGAAAGTAGATGTAAAGGTATTTATCTCTCCTGTGATTAGGTTGTGCCTCTTTACAAAAGTAATGTGTTGGTTTCACCAGATTATTCCTGTAGGGTAATTGTATGAGTGTCCTCTGACTGTTGGTATTACAAGGTTAGTCCTGTTAGGATAACTGTATGAGTGTCCCCCAACTGGGTCTTGCTTCCCCTGACTTGCTGCTAGCCTGTCCTTAATAAGTCTACAATAGGTTGTTGCCTACCTAGAATAACTATTCAGTAAAGTGTGACATTGGGTTTTACTTTCCCCTTCATTGTGAAGTTAAAGTAAGTGGGTTTTACTTACCTTGTGTTAGCTGTGTGCCATCCAAAACAAGTTACCAGAGTTATTGCTTACCTGAATCTGGGGTTCCCTGATTTCCAAAGCATCTGTAATTGTATATTACATCTTTAGGTTTTACTCACCTGGTATAACTGTGTGTTATGACAAAAGTAGTTATAGGTTTTTACTGAACCTAGAATAAGTGTTTCACTATGCACCAAATGTATATTGTCCAGTTGACTGTTTATGTGATTTGTTCCAAGAGTCACTGTACAAGTGGAAGGGCCTACTGTCCTTGTATTACCAAAAGTAATCTAAAAGTAACCATTGGTCTTTTACTCCCAAAGAATAGGCTTGACCTATACTAAATGTGTATAACAAGGATTTGACTTCCCTAGAACTACTGTTAGGTGTTCCAAATAAGGTTTATACTTGGGTCTGTGTACTTTAAAGTATAGTGTTGTGTTTTATATTGTGATTTCATACTATGTGTTAGTACTCACTTAACCCCTAGATTTATCTGGGACTACCTGTATTTAAATAATTCCTTTATTTTTACAATACATAGGGCTTCATTACGACCCTGGCGCTAAGGGATTACCGGTACCGGTAAGGTTACCAGTACCGGTAATCCCTTAGCGCCTGATTATGAGGTCCCTTTGCGGGTTCCGACCTTAACAGTTGGTTTTACCAGCCGTTAAGGAATGGACCCGCAAAGGGACCTTGGTGCTAATTACGGTACCGCAAGAAAAGAAAATCGAGGAAAAATTGGAACCTGGATCTAAAGGAAATAAGAACAAGGTGAGAACATCCTTCACAGTAACAATTGATAATCCAAGGTCGACAGCCAACGAGCGCAAATCCAAACGTAAAAGAGAGAAAAAGAAGGATCAAAAGAAAGAAAACTGGGCTTGTGTAGCAAGATCGCTTGCAGGTGAGGATAACCAATAGGTGACACAGAACAACGACGCAGGAACTAACGTCTTGATAACATGGAATGCAAGAGGGTTTAAGCATTTGTTTAATAACGCCCTGGAATCCATAAGGGAGGCGGAAATAATCTGCCTCCAGGAAACTTGGCTCCAGACGTGTTCAATAGGTGAGGGCTTTGATTTAAGAATAAATCCAGCAGGAAAAGGTGAAAACTGAAGACCTTACGCTGGGTTGTTAATGTTATGTTAGGTTATGTTATGTTATATTGCATTTGTATAGCGCCTTATGTACCATTGGTATGATCTCAAGGCACTGGTAAACCGCAGTTCAAGTCAGTTGAGAGAGAGAGAGTCTTAAAGTGCGTGGGCGCACCAGGTATGTGTGCAGCCGGTCTAGTTGCTGCATGATAGCTGCTTCCTAGCGGTAGGTGTGGTTGCTGAGGAGATCAGTTGGATGTGTTCAGTCTGGAGGGTGGACACCCAGACTGAGTTATGGCTGCGTTAGGCCTGAGGAGACGCCTAAAATAGCCGGTGTGTGCTAGCTATCTGTGTTTTATTAGGATGATGGGTAGTTTGATGAGTCATGTTAGTATGAGAACAGCTTTACCGAATGTGTCATAGTACTGCTGTGTTCTAGTTGAATGGTGGTGTATAGCAGAGAGTAAGCGTAGTAGTGTGATATTCTGGTAATCAGTGAAGTGTATGCAATTAGGCACAATCTACCTACTAAATGTAACTTTTAACACAGTGACGCTATTAGGGTACATTCAATGTTGTTGGTGATACTATCTTAATTCAACTCTAATACCGTGACTCTAATACGGGAAGCTTCTAGGTTCAACTTTAACACAGTGACGCTAATGGCGCATACTCAATGATCTTGGGAGTACCTTCTAGGTTCAAGATTAACACAGAGATGCTACAAAGGGGCGTTTTCTAAGTTCAGCTTTAACACAGTGGCGCTATTAGGGCACACTTTCTAAGTTCAGCTTTAACACAGTGACGTTATTAGGGCACACTTTCTAAGTTCAACTTTAACACAGTGACGCTATTATGTACACTTTCTAAGTTCAACTTTAAGATAATGTCGCTATTAGGGCACACACATTGATGTTGGGACTATCTTCTAGATTTAACATTGACACAGTGACGCTAATTAGGGTACGCTTTCCAAGTTCAACTTTAACACAGCGACTCTATTAGGACGCACTTTCTAAGTTCAACTTTAACACAGTGACGCTATTAGGTACACTTTCTAGATTCAAATTTAAGATAATATCGCTATTAGGGCACACACATTGATGTTGGGAATATCTTCTAGATTTAACATTGACACAGTGACGCTAATTAGGGTACGCTTTCCAAGTTCAACTTTAACACAGCGACTCTATTAGGACGCACTTTCTAAGTTCAACTTTAACACAGTGACGCTGTTAGGTACACTTTCTAAGTTCAACTTTAACACAGTGACGCTATTAGGTACACTTTCTAGATTCAAATTTAAGATAATATCGCTATTAGGGCACACACATTGATGTTGGGAATATCTTCTAGATTTAACATTGACACAGTGACGCTAATTAGGGTACGCTTTCCAAGTTCAACTTTAACACAGCGACTCTATTAGGACGCACTTTCTAAGTTCAACTTTAACACAGTGACGCTGTTAGGTACACTTTCTAAGTTCAACTTTAACACAGTGACGCTATTAGGTACACTTTCTAAGTTCAACTTTAACACAGTGACGCTATTAGGTACTCTTTCTAGATTCAAATTTAAGATAATGTCGCTATTAGGGCACACACATTGATGTTGGGAATATCTTCTAGATTTAACATTGACACAGTGACGCTAATTAGGGTACGCTTTCCAAGTTCAACTTTAACACAGTGACTCTATTAGGACGCACTTTCTAAGTTCAACTTTAACACAGTGACGCTATTAGGTACACTTTCTAAGTTCAACTTTAACACAGTGACGCTATTAGGTACACTTTCTAGATTCAAATTTAAGATAATGTCGCTATTAGGGCACACACATTGATGTTGGGAATATCTTCTAGATTTAACATTGACACAGTGACGCTAATTAGGGTACGCTTTCCAAGTTCAACTTTAACACAGTGACTCTATTAGGACGCACTTTCTAAGTTCAACTTTAACACAGTGACGATTTTTAAGGCACACTTATTAGATTCAACTTTACCATGGTGACGCTATTGGGGCACACTTTCTAAGTTCGAATTTAACACATTGACGCCACTAGGGCACACTTTCTAAGTTTAATTCTAACACAGTGACGCTACTGGGGCACACTCTCTAGATTCAACCTTAACACAAGGACGCTATTAGGGCACACCTTCCAAGTTCATCTCTAACACAGTGACGCTATTAGGGCGGGCACACTCTCTAGATTCAACATTAACACAGCGACGCTATTAGGGCACACCTTCCAAGTTCATCTCTAACACAGTGGCGCTATTAGGGCGGGCACACTCTCTAGATTCAACATTAACACAGCGACGCATTTAGGGCACACCTTCCAAGTTCATCTCTAACACAGTGACGCTATTAGGGTGGGCATACTCTCTAGATATCATTCACAAGTCCATCTACATGCGGGACATGCCACCATTCACAACTCCCTTCAGGTGTGGCACATGCTATTGTTCGCAATTCCATCTATCATTTACAGTACCAACTAAGGGAGCTATATGCTAGCAGTCATAATTCTGTCTATTCTGAGGTACATGCTATCATCTACAACTCCATCCAAGTGTGGGACATGATATCACTCATGATTCCATCCAAGTGTGGCTCTTGGTAACATTGTTGCACCTGTCTTAGTGTGAGGCTGGTTAATCTTCATCATTGTCTCTGGGAGTGGCACAAGTTAACAATGGTAAGTATGTTAGTATGTTATGCAGGACAACATTTACAGTCCAACCTTTATTTTAGCTTGGTGGTCAAATCTCTCTAGGTGTGCATGGTGTGAGTCTATGGCAGTTTACGTTAAGGAAAGATAAGGTAGAGTGGCGGGGGCTTTCTGGAGTAGAGTGATTGCTCTACACCCCACCCATGCCACACTTACAGTTTTGTTGGTGTCTGTTCACTGCTGGCTTCGCTTGCTTCCCCTGCGGACACCTGCAGACACGTTCTGGAGCCGCCATTGCAGGAGCCGCCCTTTGCCTTGGGGTCCTAAGCCGCAGGGGCTGCCGGGAAGAGGGCTGCCCTGGGAAGGTCAGTTATGACCAGGTGTATGTACCAATCAGGGCGGGTTGGAGGGGGGAGGTTGGGACTGGGAAAAGGACTACACCCCACAGACTGCACCCTTTGGATGCAGCCCAGACCAGAAAAACAGCCTCAGAAGCCAAAACAAACACTAGACAGACACCAGATTAGCACACAGTGCTCACCAAAAAATATAAATACATAAATGGTTAAGTAAATGGTTAAAAATAACAGCAACTTATTAATAACTAGTAGTGGAAATCCAAATCGGTATGTAAAATGGTCGGACCTAAAAGAAGACTCCCAGACAAATGAATCCCACAAAATTTTAGTTATAAACATCTACTGGGACCCAAATAAAATGAACACAAGAGGTCTATTAGACTGCATAGGGCCACTCATTGATGACATGCAAAATCGAGTGTCTAATCCACTAATATTGATCTGTGGTGATCTTAACATTTACGGCCCAATTCATAGATTTCGGCACAGAATCCAGGCGCAGCGAAAAACTGCATTTTCGTGCACCGCCTATTCACGGATTTCCCGAGCCATCACCAGCCATGGCACAGTGAACATCCAGCAGCACCAGTCATGCCCCCAACACCGCCCCTTGTGCAGGAAAAAGCCATTGAAATCTCCCCTACATTGTATTTGCATGAAAAACTGCATGTACCCCGCTCGCACCAGCCAAATCGTGTGAAAAGGGCCTAGCGAAACCCCGCAAAATGGCGTTCCCTGCTCACGCAAGCCAAATTGAGTGAAAATGTCCTCGCGCACCCCCGTGAATAAGCGTACCCCGCTTGCGCCAGGCAAATCGCGTGAAAAGGGCCTACAGTAACCCTGCGAAATGGCGTTCACCGCTCGCCAGCCAAGCCAAATACGGCAAAATGTCCTCGCACACCCCCGTGAATAAGCGTACCCCGCTTGCGCCAGGCAAATCATGTGAAAAGGACCTACCGTAACCCAGCGAAATGGTGTTCCCCGCTTGCGCCAGCCAAATCGCGTGAAAATGTCCTACCGTAACCCTGTGAATATGTGTACCCCGCTGGCGCCAGCCAAATCGTGTGTAATCCCCAAAATCGCACACCTCAGTCACACCTGTCAAATTGCGTGAAAAAGCCTGCGTGTGCTGGCATCATCCGCAAACGCACACTGCAGGCAGCCCACACAACAAGGGACCCCCTTCACCTGTGAGCATGCCAGCAGGCAGCCCACACCACAAGGGACCACACCATCACCCGTGAGCAGGCCGGCAGGCAGCCCACACCACAAGGGATCCCCCCTTCACCCGTGAGCATGCCGGCAGGCATCCCACACCACAAGGGACCCCTCCATCACCTGTGAGCATGCAGGCAGGCAGCCCACACCACAAGGGACCACACCATCACCCGTGACCATGCCAGCAGGCAGCCCACATGGCACCATACACCACAGGCAGGCCCCAACTTATGTCCCCCC
Organism: Ambystoma mexicanum; assembly: GCF_040938575.1. Lineage (NCBI taxonomy): Eukaryota > Metazoa > Chordata > Amphibia > Caudata > Ambystomatidae > Ambystoma > Ambystoma mexicanum. Next base: position 23,051,684 of record NC_090935.1, read on the forward strand.
ACCAGTAACGGCAACCTGAAGGCAGGCCCCGACTCATGTCCCCCCACCCCCACCAGTGACGGCAACCTGCAGGCAGGCCCTGACTCAGATCCCCCCACCAGTGACGGCAACCTGCTGGCAGGCCCAGACTCATGTCTCCCCACCCCCACCAGTGACGGCAACCTGCAGGCAAGCCCCGACTAATTTCCCCACACCAGTGATGCAATCTGTAGGCAGGTCCCGACTCATGTCCCCCCACCAGTGACGGCAACCTGCAGGCAGGCCCCGTCTCATGTCCCCACAACCCCACCAGTGACAGCAACCTGCAGGCAGGCCCCGACTCATGTCCCCCCACCAGTGACGGCAACCTGCAGGCAGGCCCTGACTCATGTTCCCCCACCAGTGACGGCAACCTGCAGGCAGGCCCTGACTCATGTTCCCCCACCAGTGACGGCAACCCCCCCACCAGTGACAGCAAACTGCAGGCAGGCCCTGACACACGTCCGCCCCAACACATTTCCCAACATGCAACCATGTATGAAATGTTCACATAAATTTCACCACACACTTCCCCCCCACAGTGCAACTCAACACCCATCTATTGGCCCCACTCCCCAGTACACGCCCCATGGCGTGGGAATCACAAATGCACACATGCATGCACCCATATACATGTCCAACATAGCCACACAGCAGTGACACATGACAGAGCTAATGACGATTGACACATGCACCAAATCATTGAGAACAGACACCACTTAGATTGTACTGAAGGAAAATGTATTACAAAATGAAAATGAAAAACACACCAAATGAAAAATAAACGTGAGAATGAAAATGAAATGAATGTAAATGAAAATGAAATGCAAATCAAAAAGGACTCCAAAAAACGAAAATCAAGAAAGTGGTCCATGTCCAAAGTAAGTCCTCATGTGCAAAATGTAAATAAAAAAATAAACCATTACCCCATGGTGAATATAAATTTAAAACCCTTTAAAAAAGTAACTATATACAAAAAGTGGAGCAATGTCCATGGACTCCAAATAATAATAAAAAGAAAGGAAAAGCTAACACTACAGAACTATATAGAAGGGCAGCGGGCTAGTCCTACGACTCACCAATGTTTCCAAGAGTCTGGGCCAGGGCATCTTCAAACCCCCTGTCTATATCCCGAGGCGGGACTGAGCTCTATCCTCGAGGGTTCTCAGGGACTCTGCCATGCTCCTCTCCAACTCCCCGCCCCCCTCTCTGCCCGACGCATGGAGTTCTCCGCCCTGGTCATGGTGCGTCATGCCCTCTGTGCCTGCCGCCGCTCTGCACCAATTTGATGGCCCATCCGCTGCCACACGGAAGACACACTTGTTCCTGGGTCCTCCTGCGCGTCAGCCGATGCCTGCCCCCGTTATCTTGTTGGCCCCGAGTCCTGACGCCTTGCATGTCGAACCTGCTGCTGCCTTGAAGCCCTGTGCCTGCTCCACCAGGACTGCCTCCGGGATGATGACAAGCCCCGGGGCAGTCGTGCATGTGCCCTGCTCCAAGTTGCCTGCACAACCTCCATTGCCAGTGTTCTTGTTGCTGGGGTGAACACCTCTGCCGAACCTCCGACTCTCGACAGTGGCAGGGATGGGATCTCCACCAGACTGGCCGCTGTGGATGAGACAGGTCCACAGGGGGCCCTGGTGGCAACTGGTCCAGAAGACGGCAGGGAGGACGACTGGCGCATAGTGGAGGAAGAGGAGGAGGGGGTTGCAGCAAGGCCCAGCACATGTAGCAAAGCTGTGACAATGAGCTGTGCTAGCCAGGTCAGGCTGGCACAGATCACCTCGTGATGACGTGCGTGGTCCTGCCTGGAACCACACACGTCATCAGAAATGACGGTTGTGCGCATCGTCACACCGACTAGCACAGGCTAAACCCTGTCACGGATTGCCTGGTCTGCAGGTAGAGGAAGGTCAGTTGACGTGGACACATCCTTTACCTGTGGAACGGTCTGGACTGAGGCATGCCTGCGGGTGCCCACTGATGCAGTCGCAGGATCAGGGACAGGATTAGGCACAGGCCCCTCCGCGGTGACCTGCGCTTCCTCCTGCCCCTGCCCCTTGACTGCACCAATTGCACCTGTGGCATCACCCCCTCCAGGCCCCATGTGCTGGTCTGATGCAGCCTCCTCCGCCCCCTTGCCCACCACCGTCATGGATGCCTCTGCACCGTCTTCCGTATTGGATTGCCCTTGTGGGGGCTCACCTGTCCCTTCCGCTGCCGAGGAGCCCCTGTCCAACCTTGCCCTCTTGGGCCTCCCCTCAGCAGCTGCGGCCGTAGATGTTGTAGCCTGGGAGGATGACTGGGCCATGTGTCTCAGCCTGGTGGAGGCATCCCCGCCACAGTGCTTCACAGCGCCGTCTCTGCCCTCTTCCTCCATTGCCGCTGTAGATAGGGAGACATTGAAAACAAGTATCAGTGCACCAAACAAATGTCTGCCATACAGAAAGCAAAGGTTGCCAGTCATTTGGTCGACTACAAACTGGTCGACTGCAATTTGGTCGACGCCATTTGGTCGAAAACCAAATGGTTGATTTTTTTTTTTTTTTATTTTCACCGCTTTTTTGGTTTTTTTGGGCCCCCCCCCCAACCCCCTTTTTGTTCTTTTTTTTTTTTTCAACACAAAAACCCACAAAACACATATAAATAATAAAAAAAAAAATCGACCTTTTCGTTTTCGACCAAATGGCGTCGACCAAATTGCAGTGGACCAGTTTGTAGTCGACCAAATGACTGGACACCAAAGCAAATGCACATGAGTGGCACTGTCAAACGTCACAACCATCATGACCCTCCACAACACACAAGTCAGTGCAAGCAATACACATGCACAGCCAAGCATACCCGTGCATCAGACATTCGCATCAGAAGAGGGGCTGAACCTCACATGCATCATGGCACATGCACATCACATACACACACATCAACAGACAGGCATGCATCAGGCCATGTAGACCTCCCGTCGCAGTGCACTCGTGGACAACTTGGCCAAATGAGTCAATCACACATTGACATGCAGATGGGGAGCATGTGCAAGTGGATCTAGGTCACCTGGCCTAAGCACCACCCACCTTCTTAGCCGGCCTCTTCCTTCCTGCTCTTAACTCTTAGATCAAGGGCGTCACTCGCCTGGGTGTCCGAAGTGAAGAGCAGATGAAGAAAAGGGCAATTCCTGTTTGGACCAGGAGGATCCAGGGCCCGACCCCCTGCTCAGACAGCAGTTAAGCATGCACCAACATGATTACTCTCTCTGGCCCCACAGGCCATCCCCACCCCCTCTGGTCCCCCCGTGACGTTCCCTTGTGCCCCCCTCCTTTCTCGCACACAGGTGTTGCCTGTTTGTTTTATTCTTCTACCCTGTTCCCACGGCCCGCCCTCCAGTCTACTTCTGCAGGAGTCTGTCCTGATACATTCTGGCTTCACCATCACCGTTTTTTGGTAATGCTGGATTTGACTTTTATGGACTTTATTGATTCACGGTGCGTCACCCTTTCTCAACTCTCATGCTGGACTTCCTTTGCATCTTGTACTCATGGTGGCCCTGAATCATGCTGTTCCCATCTTCATCTTGTATCCTGGCTTGCAACATTATGTGTTACTACTGACTTCTGCAATTGTAGTCACTCTCCCCTCTTACTTCTCCACTCTTTTTCACTGCTCACTCTCTCTCCTCCTCTCCCTTTCTCCCATTTCCTATTGCCTCCCTCCTCCCCTTACTTCCTTCTATGCACTTACTCTATCGGAATTGTCCCTGGACCTAGTATGATAGCAACCTCGTCTGTCTCCTCCTCCCTACCCTTACTTGTTCCCCCCAGCACTATCTGAAATGTCGTCAGGCCTAGTACGATAGTCGCTTGTTTTGTTCCTCCTGTCAAGGCAACAGGCCCCAGAACACAAAAACCACACCATCTAGTGATGGGGGCAATGGGTCACTTGACTCACTTATGTCCCTTTGGGACCCATAAACACAGGGGCCCTGGCTGGACTCAGTCCTGGCGCCTTTGGCGCCAGGCTCATATAGAGATGTGAGCAGGAACATTTACTTCAGTGCAGGAGTGCTTTTACTTTATTTCAGTGCAGGAGTGCTTTTACTTTATTTCAGTGCAGGAGTGCTTTTACTTTATTTCAGTGCAGGAGTGCTTTTACATTATTTCAGTGCAGGAGTGCTTTTATTTTACAAGAACTTTCCCGGAGCAGATACATCCTCATGTGCTCACTCATCGGGTGTGGCTCCCTAGGCCTGGTCTTCATGTGCTGACTCATCGGGTGTGGCTCCCTAGTCCTGGTCTTCATGTGCTGACTCATCGGGTGTGGCAGGGTGTGACAGGCAGGCTGAACCTGGTGGGCGTGGCTTCACAAGCGCAGCTATATAAGCTGCTCCATCCTTAAGGCCGGTGCTTTGCGTTACTGTGCACTCACGTGCAACGTGACACTCACTGCCGCTTGGACCAGTTTACTTACCTTTGAAACCAGGCGTTCCTCTGCATACTCACCTCCAGGAAACCGGTGCTTCATCGCTTCATCTGCAGACTCATCTCCTGACATCCAGTGATCTTGATCCCAACGCCACAGCACCGCGCTCCGCATCCACGAACTTGGACCCTGTGAAGAAGAAGAAAGACAAGGTTAGAACATCCGTCCTAGAGCCGTGCCGCATTTGAACCCCATGCGCCCCCTAGTTAACAACCTACCAGCTACTGCACCACTGCAGCTTCGTTCCTCTGTCCGCCCAGTTGCCGCCTCGAGCTCCACAGCTTCTGCCGGGCCGACAACATCACCTGCAAGGGAAGAAAGCAAAAGAGCAAACATCAAAAGTGGAACGGACGACAATACAAGATAATAAACTTTAAAATACAACAAAAACAGATGAGGAAAGACAAAGGCAAACAGGAACACTTACCTGAAGTATAGTGGCTTAGTCGCAGCAGGACTGTACTACCACGTGCAAGGGACCAGTGAAGGAACTTGGTCCAGATAATAAAAGTGCCTCTGCCAGAAGCACCAGGACGGAGTGCTCGCCAAAACTAATGAACAGGTCAGCTTTCCAGGGACAGCGCATCCCACGGGTACCACGGTTTGGGAGAAGGGGTCTGGAAGGGGATCAGGCGCACAAGCTGGCATACTCACGCCCCCTATTCTCCACGCAGGAGCAGTCCCGAGCTGCACCACCTATTACCACCAGTCAGCACATAGCCCGAGTGACCTCACCCCCGGGAGGGCTGCAACCATGCCCCAATGCTTCCGCAGAGACCAGGTGAGCATAACAGAACGCGAAGCCTCTTCGAATCTCTGCCTGGGCGTTATGGAAACTTCTGAAACGGACCAGTTGGCCCGATTACTGGGAGAGTTGCGGGCTGAAGTTCATGCCTCAAGACAGGAAACCAATGCCATAAGGAGGGATCTAATTGTGAACCGGGAGCGGACAGATGAACTAGCAAGGCAAATGCTCCAGGCAAAGGCAGGCCAGGTCCCACTGCCGGGGTATGCCCCTCCTGCCATGCCTCCAAAGCCCACGCCAGTACAGGTGGTTCTTCCAGGGGGGTTTCCCTGGCCCCACCAGAACGCTTCACAGGCGATCCGAAAAAGTACGCCAACTTTATCAATCAATGTCGCCTACATTTTTTGTGCAGACCTGGGGCATTACCCAACGATCAAGCAAGAGTGACATTTGTACTCTCATATTTGGGAGGTAATGCAGCAGACTGGTCAATACCCTTGGTAAACCAGGATGATCCTTTGTTTCGAGACTTTGTTGGTTTCCAGCGTGAAATGGAGAAACTATTTACACAGCATACTCAAGGGCGGGCTCTGGACAATGAAATGTTATGACTACGGCAGGGTAATCAAGACCTACTAACATATATTGCTTCCTTCAATCGTATGATAGCACAAACTAACTGGCCAGAGGAGAAAAGAACTACGCTCTTTTACCGAGGCTTGCGAGGGGAACTTAAGGACATATTAGCCCAAGTAGTAAATCCCCCGGAAAGATGTGCTGAATAAATCAACCTGACAGTGCAGCTCCATCACAGATTGCAGGATCGGAAGATGGATCGGGCCAAGGCCGAGGGGCGGTCAGTCTATGTGCAACCCCGTGAGAATCAAACCAAATCCCACGATCAGTCCGAGCCAATGCAAATCGGAGGCTTGCATAGCCCACTCACCACGGCAGAAAGGGAGAAAAGGAGACAGCAGCAGCTTTGTTTGTACTGTGGTAAGGCAGGTCACTATCTCCGAGAATGCCCGGTGAAACCACCCAGGAAAGCGGTTGGAGCAACTGACAAGGGAAAAGAAGAAGAACAGGACTTGGGAAACTCCAATGCCCGGCAAGCGTAGGGGTCCACTTGTCGAGCGGAGAAAAGGAACTACAGAGACTTCACATCTAGTCATCCCTGTGCTCCTGGTAAACCACAAGCAACCGTTGAAAATACATGCCTTGGAGGCATACATTGACAGTGGGGATGTGGGAAATTACATGGACCAAGATCTGGCTACCCGGATAGACCTTCCTCTCCGACAGAAATAGGTTTTGGAAAAAGTCACAGCAGTTGATGGATCTCAGCTATCATCCGGCCCAGTGACGCATTACACCAAGAAGGTCATGCTTCTGTGTCAGGACGGACACCAAGAAGACATCACCTTCGATCTCATCGGCACTCCTCAGTTCCAGATGATATTGGGAATGCCCTGGCTGGAGAACCACAATCCCAGGATTGACTGGCGTAAACGAGTTCTGACCTTTCCCCTTTTGTGTCGACACCTGTTATAGCAAGGGATTCTCATTAAAAGGTCTTACCAACCCAGGTTCGCCGAAGAAAGAAACCATACTAGTTCACTACCACCTGAATACCTGGATTACCAAGATGTCTTTCAAAAAGAGCAAGCAAACACTCTACCTCCGCACAGATCGTATGACTGCCAAATTGATCTGGTACCAGGAGCTCAAGTTCCCTGCAGCTGGATTTACGCCCTAACAGAACAGGAAAACCAGCATCTAAAAACCTACCTCGATTAGTATCTGGCAAATGGCTTCATTAGTCCGTCCAAGTCCCCTGCGTCCTCACCCCTCTTTTTTGTGGCTAAAAACGAGGAAGACCTTAGAACTTGCATTGACTACAGAGCACTTTACCAGACCACGAACTTGGTCTGTACCCGTTAGTTCTTGGGTCAAGTCGAAAACGCTCAGATATTTACAAAACTAGATTTACAAGGGACCTACTATCTAGTAAGAGTCAAAAAAGGAGATTAGTGGAAGACGGCCTTTCGCACAAAATATGGCCTTTATGAATATCAGGTTATGCCCTTTGGACTATGTAATGCCCCGGTAGCGTTCCAATATTTCATTAATGACTTTCTCTGTGAACTGTTGGACGCCTGCATCTATATTGATGACATTCTTATCTATTTGACCACCAAGGAGGACCACGACAACCATATCCGGGCAGTTTTGGAGAAACTGCGGCTACGCGGCTATATGCCAAATTGGAGAAATGCTTCTTTCATGTGACATAGGTAGAATTCCTCAGCTTTATTCTCACACCACGGGGTGTACGCATGGAAACGCGCAAGGTAGACGCTATCCTTAACTGGCCCTCACCGACATCCATAAAGGAGTACAGAGTGTACTCGGGTTCGCCAACTTTTATCGCCGGTTCATTCCAGGGTTCTCCCAGATCGTCCACCCAATCACCTCTTTACTACGGAAAAATAAACTATTTAATTGGTCCGCAGAGCTAGAGAAAGCCTTCCAGGAGCTAAACCAAGCATTTAACACAGCACCAATTCTACGGCATCCTCGACCAGAACGACCATACGTGGTCGAAACTGATGCTTCCAACATAGCAATGGGAGCAGTCCTGTCACAACGAGACAGCGAAACAGGTCAGTTGCATCCCGTGGCATTCTGGTCTTGCAAGCTTTCAGCCTCTGATTTGAATTATGCAATCACTGATAAAGAACTACTAGCAATTAAGGCAGCGTTCAAAGCCTGGAGACATTGGGCCTCATTACATCCTAGGAGGTAACCATGCGCCATTAGCGGCATGGTTACCCCCTTACCGCATACCAGGTCCGGGTTCCATGAACGGGGAAATACCGGGCCATTCTGACTTTGGAGGACCGGGTATTTCCTCCTTCAGGGAACCCGGACCCGGTCCTTCCCCATTCCCATTCGAGCCCCCATAGGGCTCAATGGGAATGGGGAGGGAGCTAACAACGCTGTTGTTAGCTCCCTGGCCACCTCGCGGGACCTGCTAAGGACACCTGGTTTTACCAGGCGGCCTTTGTGGGTCCCGCGAGGAGGCCTCGTAATAGGGTGGTAAGGGGTTAACGGCACCGGCACCCTTACCGACGCCATTGACCCCTTACCGCCCACCTCGTAATGAGGCCCCTTATCTTCTTGGAGCTATACATACAGTCACCGTCGTCACGGATCATCACAATCTACAATATCTGAAGACCGCTAAAGCGCAATCATTACGCCAACTCCGCTGGGCTCTCTTCTTTGCGGAATACGACTTAGTCATCACCTATAGACCCAGAGTACGCTATGGAAAAGCAGACACCCTGTCTCGCATGAGTGAGGGAGAAGAGGCATTCACTACACCAGACCCCATGGCCATCATCCCGGAAGGACGAATCCAAGGCATGATTGCTGCAACCACCACTCTAGACAACTTAAAATCTGACCTGCAACACTTGACGAGTCCACCAGCACAACAGGAATGGCTAGGGAAGGGAGACCGGTATACGATCGTGGACAACCTACCATACTACCAAGGACGATTGTACATCCCAGATAAGAAATTACAGAATCAAATCATCGCAAACTATCACTATTCATTAGTAGAAGGGCATTCGGGAATAGCCAAAACCCTAGCTAAAATAAAGAAAAATTACTGGTGGCCGACTTGGCGAAAGGACATTGTTCAGTTCATCGCAACCTGTGGCACCTGTGAACAACTCAAGTCCCAAAAACAAAGTCCTGCAGGTCTGCTACATCCTTTAGAAGTACCCCCAGCACCTTGGCATACGATAACAATGGATTTTATTACAGACCTTCCCTCCTGTAACGGATACAATACCATCTTAGTCGTCGTAGATCTGTTTTCCAAAATGGCCCACTTTCAAGGAAGTGCTGTTCAGTAAGGGCTGTCTACGGCTGGAGACGCTGTCCGTGTGGATTCTTACCTGCTGCCCGCTCCCTGCTGAGGAAGCTACTACAGCATCACTGGAAAGAACAAGAGAAAAACACTCAGAACTTTTTTTGCAAAGTCCTTTGGGTTCCGCCCATTTTCCCACAATCCATTTAGAGGGGAAATCTCCCGCTTTCTGTGCGCGTGCTTTCAAGGAAGTGCTGTTCAGTAAGGGCTGTCTACGGCTGTCAGCGGCTGGTGAGGGTGGTGGGGGTACCACTTGAAAGCCAAGCCAGCGACAAAGTGGGTTTGTATTGCCTTTCTATTTCACTTTCCAGAACGGCCCCTTGAGTGTGTGCTTTGTGCCTAGAATTAATGACACATGCCTACTAAGAATTACAAAACGATTGCATGTGTGTTACAAGTGAGTTTTTAGCAACACAGTTTCATTATTTTGGTCCTAGCTAACTGTGTGAATGATTTTGGTGTGTCTCCTCCTGTCTTGGTTTCATGTCCAATAAAAACGAACATGCCGGTACCGGCAATAGTGTCATTCCTGGCAACGAACCCCAGTCCCCAAACACTAAGAAAGGTGTCATCACGTTAACAGCGGCAAACCAGAAAGCTCTGGTTATGAGTGACATCCGAAAATACTGTGTTGGTTCGAGTTTGTACAACAAAATAGCAAAACCTAATACAAAACTGCAAACATTTCGTTGTACAAGTGAACGTGATGTGCAAACACCAAGTACATCAGACTTGGAGCAGATAATATGCGGGAGCAAAACAGAAAAAGGAGAAAACTGCGCATTGAGAACACCAAGCCCCCCACCTAACTACTCTAGAACAAGGGGGGAATAAACATAAAAGAGCCTATCTGGACCAACCCGAAACATCTTTATGTGAACCTCACTCTTTGGAAGAAACCATGGAGCGGACACCCATGTGTTTCCCACGATTGACTTAGCCCAGACCACACTATCTGATTTGCCATTACATGCAAGCTTTTCGCAACCCTCGCAGGGGCAGGAGGTGTTAAGCTCATCTCGAATCTCACAGATAGGAAACTCCCATTCACCTTCTGTTTCAGTATCACTTGTCGCCCCCACTCCGAGACGCCCTACAACATTGCCTCTACTAAGGGCGACGAATCCCCAACAGCTGCTGTTAGAAATTACTCTCGCGGCGATTAACAATGCCTTAGTGAGTCTGGGGCGACTCTTCAAAACTATGGACCAAAAACCACGCATCAAAACATACAAATAGATAAAATCACTGAATGCCTGTTAAAGGAAACTGAAGCACGTCCACTCACATCAGACAGGCAGACAGTGGGGAAGAAAGGACAGGCAGTGTTCCAGTGCAGGAGTTGCAGGGGCCATAACTCTGGTTCCAGTTTTACCGATCGTTGATTCAATAATTGGACCAGTTACAGAACAAACTACCGGAGCTGCCATTGGAAAAAAGAGCCCCCTAGTTGTGAGTGTAAATGAAATCGCTCAAAAAACCTATGACATCTTTCAACTGGAGTCACAAGCCACACTTGCCTCTAAAGGATCTGTGAAAGCCAAAAAAACAGTGCACAAGTGGAAATGGAGAAAAAAAAACAGCAGCAAAGCAGTTCATAAAGAGAATCGTTTCAGCTCAAAAAAAGGAAAGCCAGTCTGGCTGTTATAAATAAATATAAAAAACATGCAGAAAAACAGAGAAGCAGAACTGGAAGGCTCAGTGTCATGTGAGTTTCTACACATGAGCCGCTAAACCAATTGGATGACGAAATATCTAAAGAACAATATGACCTTGGCCAGGAAACTAGATGCGAGCCCACTAATGCGCGAAAGGGAAACCAAACGGGTCAAATTGATAGCAAAGAACTTAGCAGACAGGCAATTGAATCCCGAAGGAAAGAAATTAGAGAGGTGGTTGATGCATATCTAAGCTCCCAAAGAAACAAGCATATCCAACATAGGATTCCGCCAGAAAGTAATATGCCAGTCTGCGCCAACCACTCTCAGCACTCAGAATGTGGTCGAAACGACAAACAGCAAGGGGATCAACCTTGTAATCAGCGATTGCCAGGGAACAAAAACAATCCATCAAATATGCTGCCGACAACTAGACCTAATACTGAGCTTCAATTTAGCAATGCTCCGCCAAGTGTCACCTTTGAGCAAGCTTCAAAATGTAGCTGCCAACATCTGAATCAGCCTAGTCAAGCATGTAGTCAACTGCAGCATGAGGGAGGGTATAACATACCTCCGAAAACAGCGATGGACTCGTACAAGCAAAGTCTCACTAGCGGTCTTGCTGGAAATCAGAAAAACATCAACCATACGAACATTAAAACCAAACCGGCTCAACATACACTGATTATTAAATGTCACCCAGCACCCTCTAAACAATTCACGCTGTGCCGTGCTAACATTCTATTGCTTCAGTCGATATTGTGCAAGTAGAATTTCCGAACCTATACAAACCAGAGACCATTAGGCTGTGGATACCATCAGGCATGGTGGCTCAGGCAATATGGAATGCCAATCCCAAATTGTTTGAACTGGGCCTCATCATTTTGCAAGACAACCAAGGCTATGAGCCTTTAAACATGGGGAGACCAGCAACAGAAAAATACATTAGTACTCGACATTATACAGACACAGAGTGGGGAACCCGCCAAACATAACTTGAATCTCATAAACCAAGTGATCATGACAAGGATATCAGATTGAAACAGACTAGTTTAGCGAGCTGGAATACCCGTGGACATTCCCACCTCATTAAATCTTTGGGTAGTAAATTGGAAGGCTTTGACATAATCGCACTCCAAGAAACGGTGTTATTAAATGATCCAGTGTGGAACGACCATAATATTCTGCTACTTCCCGCGACTCCTGCCACCAAAGGCCGACCTACATCAGGACTAATGGTGGCAACTAAAACCAGTACAGGATGTATTTTGCAAACATGGCTGACACCCAATAACTATATCCAGCTGGTCAAGATCGTTCAGCATGAACAAGTGATTGAGCTGTTAAATATCTGTAGGAATCCTGCCGGCATATCTGATTCCAAATTTTATCAAGACCTGATAAATATGCTGGACGAAATTGCTCTTGACACACAAGTGACCGGCATAATCTTGGTGGGAGACTTGAATTTACGATGTCTTGACGAAGCTGCACAAAAAAGATCAGATGTGTCCAAGTAGACTGTCCTAATCAAAGAACGAGGATTGATCATGATGAACGGATCACTCCCTGAAGACATACCACCTAGACCTAGATGGTCCAGGGGCCTGTCAAATAGCATAATTGATTTCATATATGCCGACAGAGCCCTGTATAATCAGACTGTCAGATTTCAAGTGTTGGAGCAATTATTTAGTGATCATAACATCCTAACAATGATCTGGAACTCAAACTCGAGAAAAGCTCCTGAGGCAAGGAATTATTACTCTCACGACCTGGAGACAAATAGTGCAAAAATTAGATTTCGATGGAATGAATACAAGCTACGACAACTGAACGAAGTAATATTACAGAATTTACTCAAAGATGGAAAGATCTCATACACTTTGGCTCTCTTCCCATTTAGATCTAATCGGCCGGTGAGCGAGCCAAAGTATCAGAAAGCCCACTCCTTTGATCCACAATAGAAGAATAAGAAAGCTCAAACGAGAAAAGACAAAAAAACCGCCTGCTCACAGACTGAGCCTGATAGATCAACCACTTTACGTTCCATAAAATGTCGATACAGAAACTGGACACGCTGCCGGAGCGCGATGAAATATCAACGAGATGGTGAGATAATGCTACGAGCTGGACATCGAAAAGCACAGCTCTTATGTGGTCAATTCTTAACAAATCTGAAAACAACAAAAGACTGGTTCAGATCAATGGAGTCTCAGAGGATTGCTGGCTACAACACTTTCAGGAGCTTTACAGTACAACAAAATGGAGCATGGTACAGGTTCCGATCACGACATGCACCACCTGGCAGTTGGATATATCGGTGGAAGACATAGTAGGCTTTATCAACAAGTCCTCCAGTTCACGGGCCTCGGGCCCAGATGGTTTAAGCAATGCTATGTTTAGAGCCTTTCCTCATGATTGGGCAAGAATCCTTAATGTCATCAAAACAAAAACCATTCCAGAGTCATGGCGTAAAGCGGTGGTAGTATCAATTTACAAAAGTGGCGACCGTCTTCTCCCGTCTAACTGTATACCGATATCATTGCTTGATGTTGCTGGGAAGGTATTCGCACGATTTGTTCTGCGAGACTTCAGTTTATGGACTATACAACATCAAAAAAGAGACCCCCGCCAAACTGGTTTTATCCGTGGGATGGGTACAGGCATCAGCTTAATGTCTCTCTATGCCATTAAACAGAAGGCCTATATTCTGAAACAACTGTTGTATCTTGCATACATAGACTTCCATGCAGCATTCGACTCTGTGTCTCGAGAGTTGTTAATCTCTAAGTTACAGAGGGCAGAATGCCCAAGTACTATTGTAGACATTATACATGAGTTGCATACGAACACCTCATTACAGGTGAGACTGAATATGGAGGGTCTCTTGTCAACATCTCTGTGAACCAAAAGAGGGTTGAGGCAAGGATGTATCCTTGCCTCGGCCCTATTTAACTTTTTTTATACACGACTTGCCCGATAGCTTCCAAAACGTAATCATGGATGCTCCAAGATTGGGTCAGATACCATTGCCTGCGTTATTATACGCTGACGATTTAATTTTACTTTCAAAAACACCTACTGGCCTACAAAACCTACTACATGCTGTAACTACGTATATTAATACTAATCAGCTCACGGTGAATGTTGATAAAACCAAGATTATGGTTTGTAACGTTTGCAAGAAGAACTATAAAAGATACAAATGGGTTTTACAAGGTGCAGTGATAGAGGTTGTAAGCAGGTATAAATACCAGGGAATGCAAATCAATGATTTTCAGCTCAGCGGAGCACACTTAAAAACCCTGGAGGAACGAATGACGACGGCAATCTCGCAATCGAAGCTAATATTGCGCACCTATGGCACATTTTCCATAAAAACGGTCATTACCTATTACAATCAGAAGACTGTACCAATACTTCTGTATGGCCTAGACACATGGCCCAATCTGAACCTAAGTATTCTGCAAAAATTGGAGGGGAGATATTGGAGGAAAATTCTCAACTTGCCACAGTGCACGCCAGTTGCATGTATACGAGATGAAATTGGCTTACTGTCCCTGCACGTTAGACTCCAGTGGCAACAGTGTGCTCTGCTGAGAAAATGTGTTCTTGCTGACAATCCCAATCCCTTGTTGTTCTCTCTTGCATCGTACATTTTGAAATCAGCACACAGTTTTCCGGTCAATTGGTGTAAAAGTGCATATAAGGCAATGGCTGTTGCAGATGTCTCATTGCAAACGTTGTTCGAAAATCCTGATAGATCAAAAAAGAAACTATACATGCATGATTGGATTCGAACTAGAGAACTATGTGGCACATACAGAGATTTTAGAGACAATCCATTTGCAACTAAAAAGTTTGGTGATTGTGAACCTTACTTAATTCGGTCTCCATCCATCTCATTTCGCTCAGCCATACTACGATTTAGATTAAATTTATGGCCAACATGATCGCTAATGGCTAAGCGAAAACTAATTGCCATATCTTCAAACTTCTGTTGATTTTGTGAAAACATAGAAGTGAAGGAACCTTTATGACATCTGTTTATGGAGTGTGCAGGGGTGTTGAGAGAGCGAGAACTATTTTTGTACAAACACTGTCAGCAATATGAAACTCTTGATCAAGAAGAGAGATGGAGTATATACTTCTCAACAAATCAAATACCTGTGTATGTAGCCATAAAAATATTTTTGGAAGCACTGTTCAAGACAGGATAATGGTATTATGGTAATATAGGATTTCTGGAACACTGTATCTTTATGAAACTGTAACTTTATATAAGTCACAGATGCGACTTTACTTGTGCCTGCTAAATTTATGTAATCATTCTATGTACAGATTTTATAACAAAAATTGACAATTTGTTTTTTGTTTTTTCATAAATTGTAAAGTTGATAATCAGCTAAAACAACTACTAAATAAAAAATTAAAAAAATAAATGGCCCACTTTATTCCCCTGCAAGGTCTCCCAACTGTTTCTACTCTGGCTACCGTGTTTTTGGAACAGATTGTCCGGCTACACGGGTTCCCATCAATATTGATATCAGACCAAGGAACTCAGTTTGTCTCTGCATTCTGGAAAAGGTGTTGTAAAATTGCCAAAATCGACCTCCGGTTATCCACAGCCATCACCCCCAAACCGACGACCAGACTGAACGGACTAACCAGACCCTCGAGCAATACATAAGGTGTATGCTGCAACAAACCGAGGATACCTGGAAGGACATACTTTGGTTAGCAGAATACGCATATAAGAACTCCATTCACACTAGTACGGGACAAAGCCCATTCTACATAGTTTGTTTGTTTGTTTGTTTAGTCATTTGGTAATGCACACCAAACCCTTAGGTAGCTGGGTGCAACAATTACAAGGATACTTGAAGCTTAGTTACACAATACAAAAGGTACATATATCATATTGCATATTTACATTAGAGGACATTGCATATTTACAGTCAGATAATTTACAGTTTAGTTCATATATATATATATATGGAAGTGTATTTGTACCAAGGTCAGAAGTCCAATTGTGTTTAGTTGTCGTTAGTTCTCAGCCAGGTCTGCAGATTGCGCCTGAAGCTAGGGTAGGGTTGTTCCAATCTGATGTGGGAGGGCAGAGCATTCCAGGCAAGGGCGGCTTTGACCGGGAAGCTAGTTCCGCCTGCCTTGGCGAGTCTAAATCTAGGAGTTTCTATTCAGAGGTGGTTGGACGCTCTGGTGTGGTGTACTGGGGTTTTTCTGGTCAGTCTGGCAGAGAGATAAGAGGGAGCAGCGTTATTAAGACATTTGATGGAGAGGGATGCCATTTTGAGAAGTATCCTGTCACTAATTTTTAACCAATGCTGGTCTCTTCTATGGTTGGAGATGTGTTCTCGTCATGATATATCCAGGGCAGCTCTCAGCGCATTATTTTGTAGTATTTGGATTTTATTAATGATACTTTTATTAGCACCGGCATATAAGGCATTACAGTAGTCTAGTTTAAACATTATTAATGCACTGGCAAGTGTAATACAGCTGGATTTGGATAGAAAGGGTCTACAAGCCCTAATTAATTTAAGTATAGGCTGTGGATGAGGCCATGTAGCTAACTTGTTTTTTCAGTGAGAGTGTGGAATCCAAGTAGAAACCTAGTGTTTTTACTTGAGTGACAACTTTGATAAGGTTGCCATCGATAGTAAAAGCAATGTAGTTGGGGCTAAGTTTTTTAAGGTTGGAATTAAAGCCCAGGAACAAAATCTCGGTTTTGTCATCGTTCAGGCTGAGTCCATGTGAGGCCATCCATGCCTGAATTATGAGGTATATCTTGTTTACCAAAGCTGAGTCTTCCACAAAGTTGCCCGAGAGGGGAATGAGGATCTGTGTATCATCAGCATAGTTAGTATATGTGATGCCTAGTCGGTCAAGTTTGTCGAAGAGGCGCTTGGTAAAAATATTATACATTGTTGGTGAGACACATGAGCCTTGTGGAACACCACAAGTGATTTGGATTGGATCTGCTGAGGCTGATGGGGAGAACACTCTCATCGTACGGTTAGCTAGGAAGGATTGAACCCAGGCTATAGCATCACTCGAGAAGTGTGCAGCTGATGAAAGGTGTTCACATAATACTGCATGATCCACCAAATCAAAGGCTGCCGAGAGGTTGAGGAGGAGTAGCATAGCTGTTTTCCCTTTATCTTTCAACTCGTTGATTTGTGTTTTAAGGTAAATTAACGCTGTTTCAGTCCCATGTTGTGTTCTGAATCCAGATTGACGGGATCCTAGTAAGTGGTTTGCCTCCAAGTAGGTTTGAATTTGGAGGTAGGCTACTCTGTCAATGATTTTGAGTAGGAAGGGGACCGTTGTTATGGGTCTATAGTTAGTGGCAATGGATGGGTCTAGTGTCTGTTTTTTGAGGAATGGTAGTACCCACAATTCTTTGAGATTGATTGGGACGGTATTGGAGTTGAAGGAGGCGTTAATTAGTTTGGAGATAAAAGGTGCTAGCTCTCTAGCTGCGTCCTTGATTATTTGAGCTGGGCAGCTGTCAACATGGCAGTTGGAGAGTTTCAGGGAAAGTATCTCACAGGATTTGAGTTCACAAGGTGTGCTTAGCCTTAATGCTAGTTTGGTTTTGGCTATGATGGCCAGGTCACTGCTTCTGGCGTTAGGTCTGTCCACTCTAAGTATTTCGTAGCCATCTGGTATGGCTAGCATAAGGGCAGGGCCTGCTGCGTCATGGAGCCAGGATTCGGTCACAGCTAAAATGTCTAACTCGTCCGTGGAAAGTATATCTGCTATTTCTATCGCATGTGCCGTGAGGGATCTGGCATTTATGATGGCTCCTGTAATAGTTGTAACTTTGTGCTGCTCACGGGTGGAGTGTGGTCTGTGTTTAGGGAGGTTGGTTTTGGCGTGGGCTTTGTATGCAGTTTCTAACGGTGCTGTCGGTAGACGGGAGCATAGGGTTCTGGTATTTTGCTGTTTATCTTGGAATCTGAGGCTGTTGGCCTTAGGTTCATAGATCCGGGGCAGTCTTGCTCTAAGTCTGACATTTCTTGCCTGCGGAGTGCATGGTACTGGTAATATAGGCCATTGTTATAAGAGCGCAGAAAGGTATTAGTTTTGTAAGTATGAACTGCGTCTTAGTGGTGGCCATGGTTGGTTAGGCAATAAGGACAAATGGAGCCTTAGGGTAGTAAGGTCCGAAGCAGTCAAGGCAGTGTAGGATGGGCAAATGCTACTAAAGGCAATGCTAGTTGGCGAGGCAGGTCGTTTGACTTAGCACAGTAGTCTGAGTAAGGTAAGTATTACAAGTCAGAATCTTCAAACAGCAAAATGGGTGCAATGCAGAGAGGCAATCTAGGTTCACAAGGTAACACTAGTTAAAATGTTCGAACAGCGCAATGGGTGCCATGCAAGAGGCAAATTAGGTTCACAAGGTAACACTAGTTAAAATGTTCAAACAGCAGAGATGGGATGGGGGTCCAAGAACGATCAGTAGCAAAGGTCCGTAAATACAATAATCAAGATAGGAGCTAATGTGTGGCAGGTTCAACTCGTAAGCAATCGAAATGCATTGAGAACTTGTTGTTTAGAGCGAACTATACAAGTTAGGTTAAAGATGTGTGCTAGCGCATTTGCAGTGCTATGGGACAGCAATAGTAACGTATTTCACACAGGCAGATGAATTAACAAAGGGTACGGTGCCCAAGGCAAAAGACTAATGGAGCAAGCATATTTCCAGGCGGTAGCGCCGAGAGTAGTGAGATCACGAGTGAAGTTAATCTGAAGGGACTAGCCAGTGAGTGGTAAGGCATGGGGGCGGATATGTTTGCAAACTAGTTAGGCAGTGGAGCACAAACATAATATGCAGCCAGCTTGGCAAACTCAAGTGATGTTAGGTACAGTACTGTAATGCAGATTTATAGGTGATGCCACAGTGTACGGTCGACATCCACGGACATCCGTTTTCGACCCACTAGAATCATTAGAAATGCCCGCTGTAAGGACCTTACACAAAACCATCACCCAGGTTCTTAAGGAAGCAGCAGAGCATCTTGCCAGAGCCAAAGAGAAACAGAAGCAGTTTGCGGATGGACACCAAAGGGAAGCTCCCAACTACCAAGTCGGAGACAAGGTTTGGTTAGCATCCAAAAACATCCCCCTGAAAGGACCATGGCGTTCCGTCCCAGATATCTGGGACCCTACACTATCAAGGCTGTGATCAACCCTGCGGCCATGAAATTAGAATTACCGGCCCACATGCGGATCCACCCGGTGTTTCATGTCTCCCTCCTAAAACCATTGAGACCAGGTACGCGGATCGATACTCCACCGGATCCTGAAATAGTTGAAGGAGAACCAGAATACAAAGTTAAAAGGATCCTAGACTCTAAGATGGTCCCGTCCAAGTTATACTACCTTATAGACTGGAAAGGTTGTGGACCCCAAGTTCGGACCTGGGAACCCAGTGAGCATGTCCAGTCTCCACGATTAATCAGGCAGTTCCACCGCAATAACCCCACTAAACCAGGGCCAGGGTGGAAACCACCCATGAGAGGGGCTTTGAGGGGGAGTGCTGTCATGGCCACAGACCCCAGAACACAAAAACCACACCATCTAGTGATGGGGGCAATGGGTCACTTGACTCACTTATGTCCCTTTGGGACCCATAAACACAGGGGCCCTGGCTGGACTCATTCCTGGCGCCTTTGGCGCCAGGCTCATATAGAGATGTGAGCATGAACACTTTATTTCAGTGCAGGAGTGCTTTTACTTTATTTCAGTGCAGGAGTGCTTTTATTTTACAAGAACTTTCCAGGAGCTGATATATTCTCATGTGCTTACTCATCGGGTGTGGCTCCCTAGGCCTGGTCTTCATGTGCTGACTCATCGGGTGTGACAGGCAGGCTGAACCTGGTGGGTGTGGCTTCAGAAGCTCAGCTATATAAACTGCTCCATCCTTAAGGCTGGTGCTTCGCGTTACTGTGCACTCGCGTGCAACGTGACGCTCACCGCCGGTTGGACCAGTTTACTTACCTTTAAAACCAGGCGTTCTCCTGCATACTCACCGCCAGGAAACCGGTGCTTCATCGCTTCATCTGCAGACTCATCTCCTGACATCCAGTGATCTTGATCCCGACGCCACACCACCACGCTCTGCATCCATGAACTCGGACCCTGTGAAGAAGAAGAAAGACAAGGTTAGAACATCCATCCTAGAGCCGTGCCGCATTTGAACCCCACGCGCCCGCGCCCCTAGTTAACAACTTACCAGCTACTGTACCACTGCAGCTTTGTTCCTCTGTCCCCCCAGTTGCCGCCTCGAGTTCCGCAGCTTCTGCCGGGCCGACAACATCACCTGCAAGGGAAGAAAGCAAAAGAGTAAACATCAAAAGTGAAACGGACAGCAATACAAGACAACAAACTTTACAATACAACAAAAACAGACGAGGGAAGACAAAGGCAAACAGGAACACTTACCTGAAGTATAGTGGCTTAGTCGCAGCAGGACTGGACTACCACGTGCAAGGGACCAGTGAAGGAACTCCAGATCACACAAGCGCCCCTGCCAGAAGCAGCAGGATGGAGTGCTTGCCAAAACGAATCAACAGGTGAGCTTTCCAGGGACAGCGCATCCCACGGGTACCACGGTTTGGGAGAGGGGTCTGGAAGGGGATCAGGTGCACAAGCTGGCATACTCACGCCCCCTATTCTTCACGCAGGAGCAGTCCCGAGCTGCATCACCTATTACCACCAGTCACCACATAAACACAGAGGGCGAAGTCAGATCCGAGCGACCTCACCCCCGGGATGGCTGCAACCATGCCCCAATGCCTCCGCAGAGACCAGGTGAGCGTAACACTCCCCTCCCTTTCTGCACCCCTCTCCCTCACCTTTTGTTTTTCTCCGGCTCTACCAAAAATGTCGTCAGACCTAGTACGGTAGTTGACTGTCTGTTTCCATTTCCTTCCCACTCTCCCCCTCCCTTCCTTATTTATGTCTTAGCTCTTGCACTATCTCAAATGTTGTCAGGCCGAGTACGATAGTTAATTCACATCCTTACTGTTCATGGCCTGTAAGAATGTCATTGTATTTTCCCTTGTTCCCTCCCTTGCCTTGAAGAGCTTTGAAACACATTGTGTATAGGCGCTATATAAATAAACTATCATATCATATCATGTGTCATGCATCCATGGGGTTTGCCAGTCAAACACTCACTACTCAGACACACGCACATGTACACCATGCATGTCCATGAAGGTGACATAAGCATCCATGTCTCACACATCTCACATGTCCATGTACAGACACAGCAATGCAAACATGTGCAACTTTTTGCATGCCAGTGGGCATCATGCATTGCAACACAGACATTGATATCGAACACGCTTGATAGCACTCACATGCAGCACCGTCATGGACCTGCACACACACACATCTGTACATGAGTCATGCCAGACATAAGGCCAAGGTGCACACTCCAGCCACACCTCAACATGCAGTACGCAGGACAAGAACACATAGACACTTACCACTCGACTCCGAACGGAGTTGCAACTCTAGGACCTAACCACTGGGTGTATGCGCACCAGGACCCTCATCTGATTGTTGGACAACCGGCCCCGGCGCCCCACTTCTTCACCAGCTCCGAGGAGGTGCCAGGCCTCCCTGAGGGTCCTGTACCTGAAGTCCTCCCAGCGCTTCCAGACACGATCGTAGTCGCGGGGTGCCACCCCCTCCTCGTGGATGGCACCCACGATGTCCGCCCAGATCCTACTCCGTCCTTCCTTGTCAAGGCGCGATGTCGGGCTGAAGAGGGCATCATAATGCCCCAGGATTTGCCCCACCTGGATGCCAACTTCATTGGCACTGAAGCTGGCAGCCCTCTGCCTCTCTGGCGGGGGGTTGCCACTAGCCCCTGATGTTGCTTGGTTTGACATGGCAACCCCCGAGGCAGGTGTGGCTGGGCAACTGGGTCCTGGGGCTGGACTGTGGAGCGATTGTACAGCAGTCGGGAGTCTTCTGTGTCATCAGAAGTGGTCTGAGTAACAGGATCCCTGGCAATGCTTCTCTGCAGGCACCCAATTGCAGGGCACGTAGGCAGCAGGCACACTGAGTGGGCTGGCAGCAGCAGATGGCTCGCAGGATGCAGCTTGGGGCATTGGGGACAGGTAAATGGCCTTGTGGGCAGGAGCCTGGTCTTCCGTGTGTTGTCGCGTGGCCAGCTTGAAGCAGAGTGACTGCGCATGTGCAAAAACAGCGCGTTAGCGTGGATTTCGAAGTAAGGCCCATAGCGCATACGCGTGTTAGTTACGTGAAGCACGGGCGTTGCCGTTCAGTCCGGGTTAAATGTCCACGTAGGACACCAGTTCGCTGTACGTGCTTTTCGTGGGAACCAACGCTTGAGATTGTTCTTCATGTGGTTTCACACATGATATCATCACAACGGTTGCAGTACGTACTTCTTGTTTTGGCAGGGGTGTTGCCTATGCGTGTGTTTTTCTTCATTTTTCAAGAAAGATGGTGAGACGCGCATGCATTTTTCCCACTGTGGTTGCCCCTGTGTGTCGTGTACCCCAGTTTCGAGGTCAGAGTAGCCTGCGTGTTCCACGCGTACGCATTTTTTGTGTTCCTGGGTGCCACGGCGTATTGCGGGATGTTAATTACATGTATGTGGGCTACCGAGGAGTCGCATGCACGTTATTTTTGTTTTTTGGGGTGCCTGAGCATTGCGTGACCTGTCATTTTCCCCCAGGGGTCACAGACAGCCTCGCAGGAGCACAGGGGTACTATTCCATCACGTACCCTGCCCCCTTCATCCCAATTGCCCAGGACAATTGTTGTGTGCACCTCCCATTTGCACTAGTCCATCTGTGCCATGGTTGGGAGGCCACCAAGTGGTAATGGGGGCAAATGGGACAGCTATGCCCCCCCAGCATGTCAGGGAGTTGCAGCTGCTGTAGACATCTCCAGCGCCCATCTGACTCAACAGGCTGTGTCATCTGCTGTCACGAGCACCCAGGTTGTGGGAGCTGCAGGTGCAGCTGCGGCGACTACCACCCAGGCTCGGGGTCAGCCAGCGCAGGCTGCATTGGCACAGGATGACTGCCAGGCAGATTTCCTGGTCAGGAAGGGCAAGGCACATGTGGGTAAGGTTGCAGTGACCAAGTCACGTGTATCTGGGGCAGTAGTGACATTTGCTGCCCCGAGCAGCCAGGTTGTGGAAGCTGCAGGGGCAGATGCAGCAGGCACCTCCCCGGATGTGAGTCAGCCAGCCAGGACTGTGTTGGCCACAGCCCTTGGCACTGAGGCAGTTGTGAGGCTGGGTCCTGGCGACAGCATCCAGCAGCCAATTCCTCCTATAAGACCTTCCGTTGTCTTGCCATTGCCTGCTCCCGTTGCCCAGTCCACCTGCGCTCCTGCGTGTTCCTGCGCAAGAGGCTAGGACCTCAGATACGGCTCAGGGCTCCGGCACATCAAAGAAGAGTAGTTTCAATGAAGTGGAACTGGATACACTTGTGGGCTACGTGTCGACACAAGACCGCAAAATGCTGGTGGGGCCAGAGTGCAAAACTACGCCTGCCCAGCGTAAGGCCCACTGGCAGTGCATTGCAGAACGTGTCAGCGCCATGGGATTTGAGAAGCGCACAGCTGATGATTGCTACAAGCGTTGGACTTAACTCCGACGCCGAGCAAACAAGCGGGCTTCTAATTATGCCTCTACTCTGGTGAGTGGCGGTGGGCCAGCAACAGAGGACGATGAACTCACTACGCATGAGGAGATCGCTGCAGGGTTCATCGATGAGGGTCAAATCCAAGTAGTGGGAGAGATGCCGGATTATGATGCAACGTCCGGTGAGTGTTGATGCGTGTGTGTCCAGCCCATGTGTGTTTTGCTTGGGTGATGTGTTGTGATTGACTGCCAGTCCAGGCTCTGCAGTCATGACTGCCATGTATGAGCCATGCAATGCTTCACTGACACGTGCTTGTTGTGATGCAGTCTGCATACAGGCCATGTGGTGCACACAGTGGCAATCCTCATCAAACCATCCTCCTCAGAGGCATGCTTCCTTGACTCTATATCCCCCATCAGCTCACTGTCTCCATGGTATTGGTGATTCTGTGGATATACACACTTCCCTCTGCAACTCTGCCACACCTGTACTGTGTGGTACATCCTTAGTTCTTGATGCAGGGTGTCTTAGTTGGACTGTGCAGATGGCACAGGCTCACAGTGGACATGAGTGTTCATTCATGGACCATGTACATTCCCAGCATGGCCATATGGGTCCGCGTCAAGCTACTCATTCTACTCCATCTCCAGTATTTCATCCCTCTCATGCTCACTCCGGGGCAGTTCCTCATCACACCCATGTTTAGGGTGTCCTTGTCTGTGTCAAGCGGACGCCTCCCTCTGGTACAGCCCCCCTGCCTCTAGGCAACTGACCTTGTAGCTTCTCCGTGTCTGGGTGAGCTTCTGATGCTTCCTCATGTGCCCTGCTTTCTGTCCCCCTCTCATCTGCTGTAGTCTCAGATGACTCATATGATGCAATTGACACCTGCCCACACTGTCTGCCACTACACAGTACTGTGATCCACCATACTGAGCCATGCACTGCCTCCCAGCCATTACCCGGACTCTGGGAGGGGCGGCGGGTTGGGTCGCTGTATCCCTCCAACCCACTGCCAACACTTTGCACATGATGACTGCACTTGCCCATACACTGCCATCATGACACGAGATTGCCATCACTGCGTTTGTGTTTGTATTGATAGTTGAGGCCGTACACATGTACTGCACTGCTCCCACACACTTTTGAGTCCTGTTTCACCCTTCAACATGGCAATTCACTTGTGTGATGTCAAAGTGACCTGGCATTAATGTATCCATGTGCCTCCCTTCACTGTATTGCAATACACTAGCGTTGTTGCATCCTGTGACACGTGTACTTTTTTCGTAGTGATTTTCTTGTACTGTATGTTGACATGCATTTTACATGTGTCATGGACAGTACTATTCAACTTCTATCTGGGGCTGGTTGACATTTCTGCCATGGCTATGCTACGTGCCATCTGTTTGTTGGTGTTAGGGAGAATTCTCATTCTATGGCTAATTTCCCTTACCTATAGAGTCCCCCAGCAGCTTTGCTGGATTTGAAATGTTTGTTTATTTTTACCTGCTAAGAGTCAGACTCTTTTTCCCACTCTTAGGCATCTTTGCTATGTGTGTTCTAGGCTATTTTTGTGTTTAATGTCTATGGGATTTTCTTATCCCTATAGGAACCATCTTTATTCACATGTGTTACACAGCACCCTCCGTGCAGTGACACATGGGTGTCGTCGCACCCGCAAACATAGACTCCATACCCTGGGACTGACTACTGTCCCAATTGACTTTACTAGTCAAATTCTATGAACTTAAACAGTACAACCCATCTCACTATGGAGGTACTGGAAAGGGTTAATAGTTTTTCCCTTATGTTCATTTTCGAGGGGGTACCGTACAGTGCCTCTCTCTAAAGTTTCTGGCTGGTGGCAATGGTTACTACCATAAATATTCGACCGTGAATATTTTCCTATGGGATTTTCCCATTGTTCGAGGCTAACACTTTTCCTGACAGCCTCTAACATACCGCCGGTTTATTTTTATATTAACTTTACTCCGGTAGGTTTTATTTGCCAGAACTTTTAAATAAATTCTTTCTTGTGTCTTTCTCTAAACTCCTAACCCAGGTCGGGGATCCTTTGTTCGTCCTTTTGGCGGGCTTTTGCCAGGAAGCCCTTCTTTCGGCGCCACTGAGTCTGGGGTGGGTCCGTTGTGTGGGAGGGGGAGTAGGACCCCTGGACAGGGTTGCCTCCGCAACCCATGTCGCACTCCATCCTGATAGGCTGGAGGGTCTCCCACCAAGATGACCACCCCACTGTGTGAGTGACAGCTAGGCTGTATGAATGGGGGTCTTTTTGCATAAAAGCAGGGTCCTGAGGACTGGAGGACAAGATGTCGCCACTGGAACTAAGAAACCGAAGAGGAGAGAAGCTGAAGACATCTGCAACGACTGAACCACCGGTGAAGCCCTGCTGCAGCGTCTCACCACTTTTCTCCACACGACGAGAGGAGATCTTCATCTGAAAGAGCCTTCTTCACTTGAGCTGGTGGGGCCAACCAGTTTGCCAATCGCCTTCCCGGACCTGCCTTGGTCGAATCTCCAGTGCCCAGCACTTGGAGGCCGGATAGCCAGGCAGCCATCCACCCGGACCGCGATTTAAAGGAACGTACCTTTTATTCGTTGGGCAGCACTGCGGCTGGTTTCATCCCTGGGTAGCGCAGTAACTCGAACCTTCCTCCACGACGAGAGCCTCTCTTCCTCTGCTGGATCCCCCGAACTGCAGGAACTACCAGGAACAGCCGCCACTGCAAGAGCCTCTTCTGCATTGCAAGGTTCTTTGTTCCGCCAGACCTCCCTTTTCGTGTGGTAGCGCTAAAGGTGCTTTAAATCCTTTACCTACCTATTGGGTTGGCCGCCCCTATTGTCTAACCATGTCTTTCAACTTCTGCATCCACCTTTTCGAAATCGTTAACCAAAGACTTGACTGCAGCTACAAGAACATTTTGCTCCTAAGCTCTTTGCCCTGTACCACTGACTCTGGCACAGGCCTATTGACTCTGGCTAAATTTGTTAGACCTGCCTTCTCTAGATTGCTTCTCAACTAGAACTGTGTTGATGCACCTACTTCTTATAACCACCTTTCCTCCCCACTTTTAAAACTTGTGAAGTGCCATTTTGCTCGGTTTTCATTCAAGTATTCTCTATACTAAAGTATTGCCTTGCCTAACTTGGTCACAAACTTATTGGGAAGTGTTGCTAAGGTGCCTAAGAAGATATTCCTGTATAACTTGTACTTTCTCTCCCTTGTGAGAAATTGCTAGAGTGCCATTTGTGTTTGGTTTTCACTGTGCCGTTTTACTCAGTTTTCACCCTTGCTTAAACGTGTCTACAATTTAACTAGGGAGTTGTGTATACTTTTCGTGACTGATTTTAACTTGCTTTATTACTTGTGATTAATGTGTTGAACTAGAAGTGTGTAAAATAAATATATATATTCTTTTTGATACAAAGCTTTGGTCAGTGTTTCCTTGTTCCATAGTATTGTAGTCCTAATGTGTAAACCCTGAATACTTCTCATCTCCCTCTTGAGATAAGTCTGACTGCTCAGCCACAGCTACCAACTAAATATTTGTGGTACAGACTGATACCAAAGGGGATTTATTGCATATACCTGTAGTCTTAATCTTCTGTAGTGCTCCCTAAGGGAACTGCACAGGATTCTGCCTAACACTGTGATGCCATCAGAGGTCAAGGGTCTGCAATTGAGGGATGAACTTAGGACACACTTTTCCCCCTTGTGCTCTTTTGAAGTCATAGCTGTTATATGTCAGGTAATATGAAGCATGACGTCATACATGTACTCCCCTTTTTGCTACGGATGCTTGTGCAGGTTGTCGTGTCATGTGTTAGCTGTGGGGCTCCCTGTACGGGCGGCATAATAAGAATATCACGCTCTGATATAAGAGGAGAGAAGCTGAAGACATCTGCAACGACTGAACCACCGGTGAAGCCCTGCTGCAGCGTCTCACCACTTTTCTCCACACGACGAGAGGAGACATCCCTCCCATTCTAAACGCTGGAATAGCAGGTTTTCATGTTACTTAGACTGATCAATCAGTCAAAGACTGTTGGGCGAGCACTTGACCCGCTGAGCTATCTAGAGGGTTTCAGTTACCCCCCACTTCCGTGAATGTATAGACGCGAGGCCATTTGCTCTGTGGTTGTGGGGAGTGCTTGAGCGCAGGGCTGGGTCCATAAAGAAAGGGGTTTCTCGCATTTTCCTGGATATTTGCATGGCCCACAGGGGCTTTTCTCCCTACACTCCCTGGGGGACTTCCTAACTGCCCCTCCTGTGTAGTCACTAGTCTCCTAATGGGCCTCGCAGAGAGCCTGGGGTGCTCCCCCTTCCCTCTCCCCCTCCACAGCACTACTCCAGCTCCTCTCTCCTACTGCCTGCTCCACTCTTCTACTCCCTCCCCCTGCACACTACTACCCAGACACTCTCCTTTCACATTAGCATTCTTCTGTAAAGTACTTGCATTGCCCTGTGATGAAGGCAGCTACATTTGTTTAGCATCGATTTATTGAGACTGAGAAAGGCCGGTTTTCTCGTGTGACACAGAGGTATACTTTGGGAGTGGCAGGTGTGAGGGGGTGGGGTGGGCATTATAGTGTTTTGGCCCTGGGCACCAAGTTCGCTAGAAACGGTGCAGGTCAGCGCGGGACACTCCTGCTCACGCAAGCCCGTGGGGGACGGGGGGGGGTCACGTTCATGACACTTCCCTAAGAGTATAAATGCTGCTGGGGGAGAGTGCAGAGCACTGGAGGAGGCCTCAGGACAAGACACCGCACGGTAAGTAGCCCGTTAATGAGTGATGGAGGGGGGCGGGGGTGAATGAGTTGGTGCTGAGTGAATGATTAGAACAGGAAAATGAATAGATGAGTGAGTTCTGTGATGTAAACACCTCACCCTGAGGCCTGAGGTCTCTTCTGTGTATGAGACACTTCACTGGTGTGGGAGGGAGGGGGCATTTACACCTCCGCTTGTGTAAACTCATTTAAACTCATGAGGCCCGTTTCATGGAAATGTGCGCGGAAATCACGCAAAGGCCATGCGCACAGAATAAAAAATGCGAGCCTGCGTATTCATGGAATTGTTCCCGCAAAGTAACCGCATTGGTAAGTCGCGGCTGGTACGCCCCCGACACGCCCTCACACAAAGCATAAAAAGCCAGATCAGATACCTTTGTGCGTTCCCTGGTAGTGCATACACGCACCCTTCAAACAGTGAATGGGGTCCCCCACAAGCAGACCTGCATCTCGGAGACTCTGCGCAAGGTCGTATGAAAAATCGTAACTCGGTCTAAACTTAAAAAATCTACGTGCAAACCCCGTAACCCATTACAGCACCCTGCTACACTGCTTACGCGCACCCCTAAATTACATTGGAACCCTGATTGAGTACACTACCCCGAAATCCGACGTGCAACCCCACATCTGTGCTGTAAATCCAACATGCAAGTGTACTTACGCCTGCCTTTGGGTGGCAGATCATATGAAGGACTTGCATAGCCATTTCCTGGCCCAGAGTTTGCATGATCGAATCCATCAATACGTCTCGTGCCACGCAATTGTGAGCGTGGGAGGGACTACTTGCAGGCCGTCCCTCGGAATGCCCATCTTTGAACAAGTTCTTCCCCAATTTTGGTGTTCTGCCCTCTGCACAAGCCACGCCCATGCTCTGCGTGGGGTCTTGCAAGGCTCTCGATGGCTCGCATAGGGCCTATGGCTGAGCCTGCGCGAACTCCACGCAAGTTCAGGCAAAGTACTGCATTCTATTCCATGAATCAGACCCATGAAGTGTTCAACAGACACCCGGGAGTCTGGCCCCTGATTGCTGAAGCGCCTCGATGGGGACATTGGGGCTTCTAGGAGCTGGCGGCGCTGTTCTGTGCATGGGATTGGACGGGCCGTCCTTTTCAGTGTCTCTTCAGTGACTCCAAGGTCAGCGTGATGAACGCAGGCATCTCTGGTTAAACCTTGGCCGTGGGCCCCGCAGGACAGCTGGCCAGGCCCCCATAGCCCAGCATTGCCCTCGCTCTCAGGCGCAGACCTCTGGCGCAGACCTCTGGCGCAGACCTCTGGTGCAGACGTCAGGCGCAGACCTCAGGTGCAGACCTCTGGCACAGATGTCTGGCGCTGATCTCTGGCCAGACTTCAGGCGCAGACCTCAGGCGCACACCTCTGGCGCAGACCTCTGGCACAGACCTCTGGCCAGACCTCAGGCGCAGACCTCTGCGCAGACCTCAGGCACAGACCTCTGGTGCAGACCTCTGGTGCAAACTTCAGGCGCAGACCTCAGGTGCAGACCTCTGGCGCAGACCTCTGGCCAGACCTCTGGCATTGCTGTAAAAAGCGTGCAATTTTTCTGAAAGTCCACCTTAATAGAGGACTGTATGAAAGAGTCTCACGCACCAGCAGGGCTCCAGCAGAAGAATTGGACTGGGCTGTTGTCAGCGATCTCTTCCTGGTAGGGCTGTGGCAGGGTCAGTCATGTACTCCAGGGAGGGCGAACCCAACACCCTGCTGGTCAGATAGCTGGGGCAGGGTCAGTCATGGAGTCCAGGGAGGGCACCCAACATGCATAGCTGGGGCAGGGTCAGTCATGCACTTCAGGGAGGGTGCTCCCAACACCCTGTATGTCAGATAGCTGGGGCAGGGTCAGCCATGCACTCCAGGGAGGGCGCACCCAACACCCTCCCTGTCAGATAGCTGGGGCAGGGGCAGTCATGCACTCCAGGGAGGGCGCACCCAACACCCTGCTGGTCAGATAGCTGGGGCAGGGTCAGTCATGCACTCCAGGGAGGGCGCACCCAACACCCTGCCTGTCAGATAGCTGGGGCAGGGTCAGTCCTGCACTCCAGGGAGGGCACCCAACATGCATAGCTGGGGCAGGGTCAGTCATGCACTCCAGGGAGGGCGCACCCAACACCCTGCCTGTCAGATAGCTGGGGCAGGGGCAGTCATGCACTCAAGGGAGGGCACACCAAACACCCTGCCTGTCAGATAGCTGGGGCAGGGTCAGTCATGCACTCCAGGGCAGGCGCACCCAGCAACCTGCCTGTCAGATAGCAAGGGCAGGGTCAGTCCTGCACTCCAGGGAGGGCACCCAACATGCATAGCTGGGGCAGGGGAAGCCATGCACTCCAGGGAGGGCGCACCCAACACCCTGCCTGTCAGATAGCTGGGGCAGGGGCAGTCATGCACTCCAGGGAGGGCGCACCCAACACCCTGCTGGTCAGATAGCTGGGGCAGGGTCAGTCATGCACTCCAGGGAGGGCGCACCCAACACCCTGCCTGTCAGATAGCTGGGGCAGGGTCAGTCCTGCACTCCAGGGAGGGCACCCAACATGCATAGCTGGGGCAGGGTCAGTCATGCACTCCAGGGAGGGCGCACCCAACACCCTGCCTGTCAGATAGCTGGGGCAGGGGCAGTCATGCACTCAAGGGAGGGCACACCAAACACCCTGCCTGTCAGATAGCTGGGGCAGGGTCAGTCATGCACTCCAGGGCAGGCGCACCCAGCAACCTGCCTGTCAGATAGCTAGGGCAGGGTCAGTCCTGCACTCCAGGGAGGGCACCCAACATGCATAGCTGGGGCAGGGTCAGTCATGCACTCCGGGGAGGACACCCAACATGCATAGCTGGGACAGGGTCAGTCATGCACTCCAGGAAGGGTGAACCCAACACCCTGAATGTCAGATAGCTGGGTCAGGGTCAGTCATGCCCCCCGGGGAGGGCGCACCCAACACCCTGCCTGTCAGATAGCTGGGGCAGGGGCAGTCATGCACTCAAGGGAGGGCACACCAAACACCCTGCCTGTCAGATAGCTGGGGCAGGGTCAGTCATGCACTCCAGGGCAGGCGCACCCAGCAACCTGCCTGTCAGATAGCTAGGGCAGGGTCAGTCCTGCACTCCAGGGAGGGCACCCAACATGCATAGCTGGGGCAGGGTCAGTCATGCACTCCGGGGAGGACACCCAACATGCATAGCTGGGACAGGGTCAGTCATGCACTCCAGGAAGGGTGAACCCAACACCCTGAATGTCAGATAGCTGGGGCAGGGTCAGTCATGCCCCCCGGGGAGGGCGCACCCAACACCCTGCCTGTCAGATAGCTGGGACATGGTCAGTCATGCACTCCAGGGAGGGCACTCAACGCCCTGCTGGTCAGATAGCTGGGGCAGGGTCAGCCATGCACTCCAGGGAGGGCAGCCAACACCCTGCCTGTCAGATAGCTAGGGCAGGGTCAGTCATGCACTCCAGGGAGGGCACCCAACGCCCTGCTGGTCAGATAGCTCGGGCAGGGTCAGCCATGCACTCCAGGGAGGGCACCCAACATGCACAGCTGGGGCAGGGGCAGTCATGCACTCCAGGGAGGGCACCCAACACCCTGCCTGTCAGATAGCTGGGGCAGGGTCAGTCATGCACTCCAGGGAGGGTGCACCCAACACCCTGCTGGGCAGATAGATGGGGCGGGGTCAGTCATGCACTCCATGGAGGGCGCACCCAAAACCCTGCCTGTCAGAGATCTGGGTCAGGGTCAGTCATGCACTCCAGGGAGGGCACTCAACGCCCTGCTGGTCAGATAGCTGGGGCAGGGTCATTCATGCACTCCAGGGAGGGCGCACCCAACATCCTGCTGGTCAGATAGCTGGGGCAGGGTCAGTCATGGAGTACAGGGAGGGCACCCAACATGCATAGCTGGGACGCGGGCAGTCATGCACTCCAGGGAGGGCACTCAACATGCATAGCTGGGGCAGGGGCAGTCATGCACTCCAGGGAGGGCGCACCCAACACCCTGCCTGTCAGATAGCTGGGGCAGGGTCAGCCATGCACTCCAGGGAGGGCACCCAACATCCTGCTCTCAGATAGCTAGGGCAGGGTCAGTCATGCACTCCAGGGAGGGCACCCAACGCCCTGCTGGTCAGATAGCTCGGGCAGGGTCAGTCATGCACTCCAGGGAGGGCACCCAACATGCATAGCTGTGGCAGGGTCAGTCATGCACTCCAGGGAGGGCACCCAACACCCTGCCTGTCAGATAGCTGGGGCAGGGTCAGTCATGCACTCCAGGGAGGGTGCACCCAACACCCTGCTGGGCAGATAGATGGGGCGGGGTCAGTCATGCACTCCATGGAGGGCGCACCCAAAACCCTGCCTGTCAGAGATCTGGGTCAGGGTCAGTCATGCCCTCCAGGGAGGGCGCACCCAACACCCTGCCTGTCAGATAGCTGGGGCAGGGTCAGTCATGAACTCCAGGGAGGGCACTCAACGCCCTGCTGGTCAGATAGCTGGGGCAGGGTCATTCATGCACTCCAGGGAAGGCGCACCCAACATCCTGCTGTTCAGATAGCTGGGGCAGGGTCAGTCATGCACTCCAGGGAGGGCGCACCAACGCCCTGCATGTCAGATAGCTGGGACAGGGTCAGTCATGCACTCCAGGGAGGGCGCACACAACAACCTGCCTGTCAGACAGCTGGGGCAGGGTCAGTCATGGAGTACAGGGAGGGCACCCAACGTGCATAGCTGGGGCGCGGGCAGTCATGCACTCCAGGGAGGGCACTCAACATGCATAGCTGGGGCAGGGGCAGTCATGCACTCCAGGGAGGGCGCACACAACACCCTGCCTGTCAGATAGCTGGGGCAGGGTCAGTCATGCAATCCAGGGAGGGCACTCAACGCCCTGCTGGTCAGATAGCTGGGGCAGGGTCAGCCATGCACTCCAGGGAGGGCGCACACAACACCCTGCCTGTGAGATAGCTGGGGCAGGGTCAGTCATGCACTCCAGGGAGGGCGCACCCAACACCCTGCCTGTCAGCTGGGGCAGGGTCAGGCATGCACTCCAGGGAGGGCGCACCCAACACCCTGCCTGTAAGATAGCTGGGGCAGGGTCAGTCATGCACTCCAGGTAGGGCACCCAACATGCCTAGCTGGGGCAGGGGAAGCCATGCACTCCAGGGAGGGCGCACCCAACACCCTGCCTGTCAGATAGCTGGGGCAGGGGCAGTCATGCACTCCAGGGAGGGCGCACCCAACACCCTGCTGGTCAGATAGCTGGGGCAGGGTCAGTCATGCACTCCAGGGAGGGCGCACCCAACACCCTGCCTGTCAGATAGCTGGGGCAGGGTCAGTCCTGCACTCCAGGGAGGGCACCCAACATGCATAGCTGGGGCAGGGTCAGTCATGCACTCCAGGGAGGGCGCACCCAACACCCTGCCTGTCAGATAGCTGGGGCAGGGGCAGTCATGCACTCAAGGGAGGGCACACCAAACACCCTGCCTGTCAGATAGCTGGGGCAGGGTCAGTCATGCACTCCAGGGCAGGCGCACCCAGCAACCTGCCTGTCAGATAGCTAGGGCAGGGTCAGTCCTGCACTCCAGGGAGGGCACCCAACATGCATAGCTGGGGCAGGGTCAGTCATGCACTCCGGGGAGGACACCCAACATGCATAGCTGGGACAGGGTCAGTCATGCACTCCAGGAAGGGTGAACCCAACACCCTGAATGTCAGATAGCTGGGTCAGGGTCAGTCATGCCCCCCGGGGAGGGCGCACCCAACACCCTGCCTGTCAGATAGCTGGGGCAGGGGCAGTCATGCACTCAAGGGAGGGCACACCAAACACCCTGCCTGTCAGATAGCTGGGGCAGGGTCAGTCATGCACTCCAGGGCAGGCGCACCCAGCAACCTGCCTGTCAGATAGCTAAGGCAGGGTCAGTCCTGCACTCCAGGGAGGGCACCCAACATGCATAGCTGGGGCAGGGTCAGTCATGCACTCCGGGGAGGACACCCAACATGCATAGCTGGGACAGGGTCAGTCATGCACTCCAGGAAGGGTGAACCCAACACCCTGAATGTCAGATAGCTGGGGCAGGGTCAGTCATGCCCCCCGGGGAGGGCGCACCCAACACCCTGCCTGTCAGATAGCTGGGACATGGTCAGTCATGCACTCCAGGGAGGGCACTCAACGCCCTGCTGGTCAGATAGCTGGGGCAGGGTCAGCCATGCACTCCAGGGAGGGCAGCCAACACCCTGCCTGTCAGATAGCTAGGGCAGGGTCAGTCATGCACTCCAGGGAGGGCAGCCAACACCCTGCCTGTCAGATAGCTAGGGCAGGGTCAGTCATGCACTCCAGGGAGGGCACCCAACGCCCTGCTGGTCAGATAGCTCGGGCAGGGTCAGTCATGCACTCCAGGAGGGCACCCAACATGCATAGCTGGGGCAGGGTCAGTCATGCACTCCAGGGAGGGTGCACCCAACACCCTGCTGGGCAGATAGATGGGGCGGGGTCAGTCATGCACTCCATGGAGGGCGC
Organism: Ambystoma mexicanum; assembly: GCF_040938575.1. Lineage (NCBI taxonomy): Eukaryota > Metazoa > Chordata > Amphibia > Caudata > Ambystomatidae > Ambystoma > Ambystoma mexicanum. Next base: position 23,086,492 of record NC_090935.1, read on the forward strand.
ACCCAAAACCCTGCCTGTCAGAGATCTGGGTCAGGGTCAGTCATGCCCTCCAGGGAGGGCGCACCCAACACCCTGCCTGTCAGATAGCTGGGACAGGGTCAGTCATGCACTCCAGGGAGGGCACTCAACGCCCTGCTGGTCAGATAGCTGGGGCAGGGTCATTCATGCACTCCAGGGAGGGCGCACCCAACATCCTGCTGGTCAGATAGCTGGGGCAGGGTCAGTCATGGAGTACAGGGAGGGCACCCAACATGCATAGCTGGGACGCGGGCAGTCATGCACTCCAGGGAGGGCACTCAACATGCATAGCTGGGGCAGGGGCAGTCATGCACTCCAGGGAGGGCACTCAACGCCCTGCTGGTCAGATAGCTGGGGCAGGGTCAGCCATGCACTCCAGGGAGGGCACCCAACATCCTGCCTGTCAGATAGCTAGGGCAGGGTCAGTCATGCACTCCAGGGAGGGCACCCAACGCCCTGCTGGTCAGATAGCTCGGGCAGGGTCAGTCATGCACTCCAGGGAGGGCACCCAACATGCATAGCTGTGGCAGGGTCAGTCATGCACTCCAGGGAGGGCACCCAACACCTGCCTGTCAGATAGCTGGGGCAGGGTCAGTCATGCACTCCAGGGAGGGTGCACCCAACACCCTGCTGGGCAGATAGATGGGGCGGGGTCAGTCATGCACTCCATGGAGGGCGCACCCAAAACCCTGCCTGTCAGAGATCTGGGTCAGGGTCAGTCATGCCCTCCAGGGAGGGCGCACCCAACACCCTGCCTGTCAGATAGCTGGGGCAGGGTCAGTCATGAACTCCAGGGAGGGCACTCAACGCCCTGCTGGTCAGATAGCTGGGGCAGGGTCATTCATGCACTCCAGGGAAGGCGCACCCAACATCCTGCTGGTCAGATAGCTGGGGCAGGGTCAGTCATGCACTCCAGGGAGGGCGCACCAACGCCCTGCATGTCAGATAGCTGGGACAGGGTCAGTCATGCACTCCAGGGAGGGCGCACACAACAACGTGCCTGTCAGACAGCTGGGGCAGGGTCAGTCATGGAGTACAGGGAGGGCACCCAACGTGCATAGCTGGGGCGCGGGCAGTCATGCACTCCAGGGAGGGCACTCAACATGCATAGCTGGGGCAGGGGCAGTCATGCACTCCAGGGAGGGCGCACACAACACCCTGCCTGTCAGATAGCTGGGGCAGGGTCAGTCATGCACTCCAGGGAGGGCACTCAACGCCCTGCTGGTCAGATAGCTGGGGCAGGGTCAGCCATGCACTCCAGGGAGGGCGCACACAACACCCTGCCTGTCAGATAGCTGGGGCAGGGTCAGTCATGCACTCCAGGGAGGGCGCACCCAACACCCTGCCTGTCAGCTGGGGCAGGGTCAGGCATGCACTCCAGGGAGGGCGCACCCAACACCCTGCCTGTAAGATAGCTGGGGCAGGGTCAGTCATGCACTCCAGGTAGGGCACCCAACATGCCTAGCTGGGGCAGGGTCAGTCGTGCACTCCAGGAGGGCGCACCCAACACCCTGCCTGTCAGATAGCTGGGGCTGGGGCAGTCATGCACTCAAGGGAGGGCACACCAAACACCCTGCCTGTCAGATAGCTGGGGCAGGGTCAGTCATGCACTCCAGGGCGGGCGCACCCAGCAAACTGCCTGTCAGATAGCTAGGGCAGGGTCAGTCCTATACTCCAGGGAGGGCACCCAACATGCATAGCTGGGGCAGGGTCAGTCATGCACTCCATGCAGGGCGCACCCAACCCCCTGCATGTCAGATAGCTATGTGAGTTAAGCGGGTGCATGGCCAGCAGGTCTCAGATTTGAAACCTGCCAGGACCAGCTCCGCTTTTTATCCGTCCATGTAGCAGAGTACTGTTAAAAAGAGTACTGTTAAAAACAGGTCAATATTCTGTTATTTGCGTAACTGCGAATCTGCGGCACCAAATGCTACATGAGAACACACGTGTCCTTATTACCAGTTTTTGTACATGGTTAGACCTCTCACGTTTTCCCATGTCAGGTGTAAGAAGCTCATTCAGGCCTCTTTATTCTGGAACGGGTAGTCTACCTTTTCCCATGGTAAATGCAGGACTACAAGTCCCAGAATCCATAGTAAAATAGCAGACCTGATGAGTTACCTGCCGTCGTGAGAGCTCTGCATTCAGATACTTTTCTGTCCCTTATTTTTCTGCGTCACCCTCCTCGACACGTTTTGTGCACCTTCTCTGCGCTATAAATCTGTGTTTGTTCTGCCACTCTGTTTCTTAGAAAGTGCCACTAGAGCTGGGGCAGGGCCAGCCGCATGGCAGGAGCCCAGTGAAGGACTGACCCTTCCCCAGCTCAGCCAGCGTCATGAGGATAGCTCAGGCCAACGCGCTCACCTTAGCAGCAAGACGACACGGAACAACACAGGTTCGATCCCCGGGTCCGCGCTTAGAAACCACTGGGTATTAAGGCGTTAAAAATAACCAATTACAAATGGAAAAACGTTCCTGGGGGATCTCCCTTCCCTAGGGATGAGGGAAGTGGATTGTCTGTCAGTGGTGGTGAGTGTGGGACTGAGGGGGTCCTAGGTGTCGAATAATGTGAGTGCCTTGAATATAGGATGCTGGCTGCTGTGCATAAAAGCACAGCATTTTGGGGAAGTAAATTCATGCAATGCACACTGGGTACGGTGCTGGTTCCATCTGTCAGAATGGTCACCCTAACAGTATGATACAGCTGCCACCGTTTCATGTTGGGCTTTTTGATGCAATTTGAGGAGTGGTTGCAAATCCCTGCGCGCATTGAGACCATGTTTGCAGGAGGGCAGTGGTCCCTGATTCTGGCCCACACACATGTTCGGTTCATCATTATATGGTCCTCTGTCTGGCGCAAGACCAGGTATTATGGAGTTTATACTGTAGCTACGTAGATAAGGCACAGAAGGAGAAACTGGTTTGCCCAGGATCACCCACTTCAATTACGAGCTGAAGCCGGGATTTGAGACCAGTCTGCAATGTAGGCACTTGACAACATATTTTATCAGGTCTGATTGGTTCAATGAGTGCATTTCAAGATGGCTCTATTTTAAAGAGATTATTTGAAAATTACACAAATCATAATAAACTACTGGACAAATGTGTAAAGGCCTTAGACATCTGCTGAGCAGTACAATAATAATTGCATGGGAGTGAGGGGCCTGGTGGCAGGTCAAGACAAACAAAGCAGACTACACTCTAGAGGTGCAAGCTAGCTCAGTTGGCCGAATGCTCTTTCACCCTGTGGTGTCTAGATGTGCAAGCTAGCTCAGTTAGCAGAATGCTCTTTCACACTGTGGTGTCTAGATGTGCAAGCTAGCTCATTTGGCAGAATGCTCCGTCAACCTGTGGTGTCTAGATGCGCAAGCTAGCTCAGTTGGCGGAATGCTCTTTCACCCTGTGGTGTCTAAATGTGCAAGCTAGTTCAGTTGGCCGAATGCTCTTTCACACTGCGGTGTCTAGATGTGCATGGTAGCTCAGTTGGCCGAATGCTCTTTCACACTGTGGTGTCTAATTGTGCAAGGTAGCTCAGTTGGCGGAATGCTCTTTCACACTGTGGTGTCTAGATGTGCAAGCTAGCTCAGTTAGCAGAATGCTCTTTCACACTGTGGTGTCTAGATGTGCAAGCTAGCTCAGTTGGCAGAATGCTCTTTGTTTGTTTGTTTGTTTGTTTGTTTGTTTATTTATTTAGTATAGCGCGCAAAACCCAGGGGTAACAGGGCGCAACAGAGGTCAGGAAGATAGGATTGCATAAAAACTTGGTTACAGAATAAGATAGGCATGAGAAGAAGAGCATTGCATTTACAGTTACATTGTGTGGGATGTGCATATATACATATAATTGAGCGAAAGCTTACAGGTTTACATATTAATACTGTGCATAGGGGCAGTTCGGTTGCATTTACATATTTACAAATTTAAGGCTGTACATGGTAGTCAGGTTATAACACTGGCATGATCAGATTAGATGGCAGGGTTAGTCGTGAGGATCATTGGCCCGCAGCCAAGTGAGGGTGTTTCGCCTGAAGCTAAAGTAGGATTGGTCAGTCCTAATGTGGAGTGGGAGGGCGTTCCAGTGTTGGGCTGCCAGGACAGGGAAGCTGCTGCCGCCGGTTTTCTTTTGTCTGAAATTGGGTACTTGCAGGCAGTAGGAATTGATCGATCTGGTGGGGCGGGAGGACGTTTTTTTCTTTATTCTGGATGCGAGATAGGGGGGGGCTGTGTTGTTTAAGCATTTGTGGGTGAGTGATGCCGTTTTGAGGGAGATGCGGTCATGGATTTTAAGCCATTTGTGTTCTCTTCTTTTGTTGGAGATGTGTTCCTTAGAGGGTAGGTTGAGGGCTGTTCTGAGAGCGTTGTTTTGTAGTGTCTGTAGTTTGTTGGTTATGCATTTGTTGGCTCCTAGGTACATGGCGTTGCAATAGTCCAGTCTGGATAGTATTAGGGCGTTGGCTATGATGATGCAGCTAGCTTGGGTGAGGAAGGCTCTACTTGCCCTAATTAGCTTGCATGTGTAGGCGGTGGAGGATGCTAGTGAGTTGACTTGTTTTTTTAGTGACATGGTTGCATCAAGGTGAAAGCCTAGTGTTTTCACTGTTTTGGCCACTGTGATGGTATTGCCATCAATGTTGAAGGCCTTGTAGTTAGAACTGAGTTTTTTGAGATTGGTATTGGATCCGAGGAGCAGGATTTCGGTTTTCTCATCATTTAGACATAGACCGTGTGTGGCCATCCATGCCTGAATGATGAGATATATTTTGTTTACCAAGGCCGTATCTGAAGCGTGGTTGCCTGAAAGGGGTATGAGGATCTGGGTGTCATCTGCATAATTGGTATATGAGACACCCAGTCTGTCCAGCTTGTCAAATAGGGGCTTGGTAAAGATGTTGTAGAGGGTGGGAGAGACGCAGGAGCCTTGGGGCACCCCACAGGTTATTTTAATGGGGTCTGCTGAGGCTAGGGTGGAGAAGACCCTCATAGTTCGGTTGTCCAGGAATGATTGGATCCAGGCTATAGCCTCTTTCGAGAAGTGGGCTGCTGAGGCCAGGTGTTCGCACAGGACTGCGTGATCCACCAGGTCAAATGCTGCCGACAGATCGAGGAGTAGTAACATGGCAATGTTCCCTTTGTCGTTAATCTCATTGATCTGGGTTTTAAGATCGATTAAGGCTGTCTCGGTGCCGTGCTTCGGTCTGAAGCCTGATTGGTGGGTGCCTAGTAGGTTGTGAGTTTCAAGATATTGCTGAATCTGCAGGTATGCTACTCTATCTATTATCTTTAACAGGAATGGCACCGTGGTGATGGGCCTGTAATTGGTGGGGATAGCGGGGTCTAGGGTTTGCTTCTTGAGGAGAGGCAGGACCCAAGATTCTTTGAGGTTGCTTGGTATGGTGTTGGAGGAGAAAGATGCGTTGATCAGCTTGGTTATAAAGGGGGCTAGATCCCTAGCAGCATCCTTGATTATCTGGGGAGGGCAGTTGTCGCCTTTGCAGTTAGATGGTTTAAGTGAGGCTATAATTTTTTCTGTTTCTGGGATAGATATTTTGGTAAATCTGAAGAGATTATGGCCTGGGCGGTTGGCTGTTTTATCGTGGTTGCTGGGAGATGTTTCATTGGTGGTGAGAGAGTCTTTTTTCAGAGCGATTTTGGTTTGGAGACTTTTGATTTTATTAGTTAGTGCGTTTTGGACGCTGGTGCACCATACTTTATCCTTAATTATATTGTCTGGTGGGGGTATCGGGGATTCTAGTTCCCTTAATATAGCAGATAGTTCTCTGGTGTTGGAGCTCGATTTTTCGATTCTTTCATTGAATAGTTTCTTTTTGGTGAGTAGGATTTCTTTTTTGTAGTTGTTTGCACAAAGTTTGAGTTGTGATTTGTTCTCTTCTGTGGGGGAGTTGCACTTTCACACTGTGGTGTCTAGATGTGCAAGCTAGCTCATTTGGCAGAATGCTCCGTCAACCTGTGGTGTCTAGATGTGCAAGCTAGATCAGTTGGCGGAATGCTCTTTCACACTGTGGTGTCTAAATGTGCAAGCTAGTTCAGTTGGCCGAATGCTCTTTCACACTGCGGTGTCTAGATGTGCATGGTAGCTCAGTTGGCGGAATGCTCTTTCACACTGTGGTGTCTAATTGTGCAAGGTAGCTCAGTTGGCGGAATGCTCTTTCACACTGTGGTGTCTAGATGTGCAAGGTAGCTCAGTTGGCGGAATGCTCTTTCACACTGGTGTCTAGATGTGCAAGCTAGCTCAGTTGGCAGAATGCTCTTTCACACTGTGGTGTCTAGATGTGCAAGCTAGCTCATTTGGCAGAATGCTCCGTCAACCTGTGGTGTCTAGATGTGCAAGCTAGATCAGTTGGCGGAATGCTCTTTCACACTGTGGTGTCTAAATGTGCAAGCTAGTTCAGTTGGCCGAATGCTCTTTCACACTGCGGTGTCTAGATGTGCATGGTAGCTCAGTTGGCGGAATGCTCTTTCACACTGTGGTGTCTAATTGTGCAAGGTAGCTCAGTTGGCGGAATGCTCTTTCACACTGTGGTGTCTAGATGTGCAAGTTGGCTCAGTTGGAGGAATGCTCTTTCACACTGGTGTCTAGATGTGAAAGCTAGCTCAGTTGGCAGAATGCTCTTTCACACTGTGGTGTCTTGATGTGCAAGGTAGCTCAGTTGGCCGAATGCTCTTTCACACTGCGGTGTCTAGATGTGCAAGCTAGTTCAGTTGGCAGAATGCTCTTTCACACTGCAGTGTCTAGATGTGCATGGTAGCTCAGTTGGCGGAATGCTCTTTCACACTGTGGTGTCTAATTGTGCAAGGTAGCTCAGTTGGCGGAATGCTCTTTCACACTGTGGTGTCTAGATGTGAAAGCTAGCTCAGTTAACAGAATTCTCCTTCAGCCTGTGGTGTCTTGCACAACACTGGGTCGGTTCCTGTCGAGGGAACCAAACATCATTACTTCCTGCTCATAAAACGTTTTTATACCAACTAGAAATCTCAGAGGTGCTGTCACCCAAAGAAAGTCTCCAAAACCCAGAGTCCCCGGTCCAGTGCCAGGGGTTGGGCTGCTCTGGTTTTAATATTTAATACAACCATAAAGTTTCCATCGTCAACGCTCAGCATTTAATTTAACAAGGACATCATGTGTAAGAACAATAAAACATATGTTTCTCGACAACATGCCCTAAAAATGTGAGAAAAAAACCCACCAGAAAGTTTTCATGACTAATGAACAGCCCAACATGGCAACACACACAAAACACGAAGTTAAACACATGTGCGCATTACAATGAGATAAGTACAAAACATTTCAAAACAAGCATTGGCAATGCCAACAGGTTTGACTTTAGTGTAGGCATGGTAAAGGCACTTGTCAGACACTGCTGCATTGGCATTAACTGGCCATTTATGGTAGCAGCTGTAAAACGGTGCCAGTACCTTGGCATATAGTGGCATTGCCTAGCAAATGTCTAATACTTGAATACCAGTCAAAACTATTGGGTTTGCCAGTACGTATTTTTAACCTAACTTTTCCCGCACAGCAACCTCTACCTCATATCATTAACAAATAAAAGTGTGACAGACCTCATGAACGTCCACGTAGGGTAGGCTGGGTGGGTAATGAGGAATCTGTGGGAGAAGAATCCATAAATAGAACATTACTGGTCATCAATGGATTGCATTCTCCCACAGATTCCTCATCTTGATAGACTCCCAAAGCAGTAACCGTGCTGGTGGAGGTTTGGAAGTCACACCAAGAAACTCTGGAGGACCGCCCTTACAAAGCAAGCATCGGCTCCTCAGGCAATATCCAAGCTGTAATGCATGACAAATGTCTCAAGCCGGCACTCCCTTCTTGGGAGCTGAAGAGGCCGTGACCCCTCTGGGTAGAGAGGACCCTAAGCCTTGCTGACACCGCCTTACCTGCATTCTGGTAGCACTCCGAGATGCAAAGCATTATCCAACGAGAGATAGTCTGCTTGGTGACAGCCGCCATAACCTGGATTGCGAGAATGCAATCATCCTTCCTGAAAGAGCCCGTTCTGCCAGGTAAAAACTCAGCGCCCTCTTGGGATCCAACCTGTGTAGCCTCTCCTCATTCTTAGACAGGTGGGGTGGTGGGTAAAAAGCAGTCACATCTATACTCTGGCCCAAGTGGAATTCTGACACCGCAGTAGGTAGAAAATATAGGAAATCCCTCTTGACGCTCAAACCAGAAAAAATACAAACCGCTAGGGAAAAAGGCCCACTACACCTCTTGCAAGGATACCAAGTTTTATTTCCATACAAAAGGAAACGTGCCAACAAAGAACTCTGCTGCTGCAGAACGTTCTGCCAATCGGCATGCGCAGTGAGTTAAGAAGGTACATGGTGTCATCAGTGACATCATCACATACAGGAGAAACCCGCGTTGCTGGTTGGTGAGACCCTGCACTTTGGTTACCTGCTCCATAGGGAATGCCAAGCCATTGGTCCCAGCCCCGTCGTCCATCTCCCTCCACGTGGGCAATGTTGCAGTCGTCATCGATCAGCAGACGGCCAAACAACAGTTATGTTACTAACTAAGAGAAACACATCTATCTCTATGTAACATGGCACCTGGTACGAACAGACAGGGGCCCAGGGCTATCATTTCATCCCTCCCTCCACCCCGCAGCACAAGAAGTGCCTAGAAGTGAAGGCGTGAAGGCAGGAAGACTCTGCTTTCTGATCTTTTGATCGATTGGGGGTCCAGCAGGTTTATAGTCAGTGGTCTGGGGGTTATCTGGTACACTGAAATTCAGGGGTGCTATCATTTAGGCCTGGGACTGGTGGTGGTCATAGGCCCGTGCCCTCCTTCTCATGGGATCGTACTTTTCACAGGCACTCAGCCCTCCTCCTGTGGCCTTGCAGCGCACATTCTGCCCAGGGCGCGAAGGTTGGCGACATTTTAGGACAATTAGGGATTTAAGGATCTGTGTAGCTCTGGGCTTTCTCATCAGTGCTTGGGATAAAACTTATTCCTTTACCAATGTTCGCAGCTTAGACCTGGGGTGTTGATTGCAACGCCAGGTTTAAACTGTGAGCCACAATATGGCTGCTAATATCTAAGAAGGCTGCTATTCCCACATGCAAGCTATACCTACAAAATGTACAATAATATGATCGAGGAGGTACCTATACCTCCTCCCTGGTCACTTATATTACTGATGCCAGCATTTGCCTTATTCTAAAGTGCCTGGGGGAGCGGGAAGATCATGTCTCCTTCCCAACATTCCCCCCTTTCATTAATTCTACATTACCACACTCCCACATAGACCCACCCTTACTTCTGCCATGGTAGCATTCTTCTTCCAACCTTTCAGCCTCTAAATAAGGCAGTGATCCCGCTTTTGGAACCCACGCTCTACATACATGACGTAAGCTCTGGCCTGACTGGGCATACTCCTCAGGGGATCAACCCAATGCTCTGTATAATGCTTGGGGTGGGCTGGGGTTGTAGTGATAGTACCGGCAGGGAGCAAACGCTGCGCTACTACTACCATGCGTGGTTTGTTTGGGTCATCTGTTTGGACAGCACTGCCTTTTGTAACGGAATGTGCATCTGGTCCCCCAATTGAAACCATCATCAATATGGCACTGCTAGGTACGGCTTTGGCACAACATCGAAGCCCCAATTGGCAGGTGCAAAAAAGGACCAATTTGAACACAATGCCCCCATCCAGGATGGTGCCCAAGCGAAAAGTCCATCAAACCAATCACCTTCCTGTATGTCAGCTTCAGTTTGCATGTGCGATCTGAGGGTGTGTAGTGCTCAAATTATCTGCGCCAGGGAGCCGTTCTCTGCATCGTTTTGAGGCATGTACGTGCAGCAAGAATCGCTGATTTTTCTGCATACCCCTCCTTCCATTGCCGTGAGCACGACAAGCACATACCGGTTCTGGAGGGTCATCAACCTTATGGTGCGCATCTCGACCTTGATTGCGTTGAGGCCTTGTTCTGTGTCATTAGCCAGCTGTATGTCCTCCCATCTGAAAATTTGCAGCCACTTTGTGTTCGTGGATGTTTGGACCCCAGGCAGGAGTAAAGATGCGAAGAATGTTTCTTCTTTGCTAAACAGCCTATAGGTATTTCTTTGAGTAATTCAGAAGAGTCTTAAGAAAGATTGTTGGATCTTGTTTTTCTGCGTAACTTGTTCATTTCTTTCTCGGGCAAGACACAGAAGATGGGACATGATAACAGGTTTCTGGTAGGCCACATAGTGGCTGGGGTTGGGGCAGGCAAAGTCTTTGATCCCACTGTGAGGTGTTCTTCAGGGATCACAAGGATTGCTGAGTGCAGCGTGGCCAGTGAGCAATAGCCCCTCCATGATGGCGGGAGGTGCAGGAACGCCTGCTGTTCCCACACCCAGTAGTAGTCCATTACTGCAGCTGTACCTTTTTGAGGTCTGGGATAAACAGTGTAATGTCTATTGCAATTTCTAATGTACACTTTGCTATGATGTAACCTTGTAAATTTCGCATTTTCTTGCCACTGCGCCCTGCTACCCCTGGGTCTGGCGCGCACAAAAAGTGAATAAAACAAACAAACAAACAAACAAAGTGTATTATTGCATTTGAGATGGTCCCACCCGTAAAAAGTTCCTTCGTTATAAAAGCATAATTCATGAGTTTCTTGCTGCTGCACTGTTACTGGCTTTTCCATTGCTTCCACCCACGTTAGTTTTGTGACATGTTAATTTCTGAATGGTGCACATACTTTATTCACTTGAGCCAATACTTCATCCCTGAATCCCAGTAACCCTCCGGCTGCACAGCTCATTGATGTTTCTTGCCACCTCCTGTCTACGTATTTCACTCCTTGCAAGTTCATGTACGGCCTCTGCAGCAGATCAGGATCCACAGTCTCTAGTTGCACAGATTGTGCCTGGAATGTGCCTCGCAGCCGACACAATGCCAGATGAACCAGACATTGAGCCTCTGTAATTGGTAGTTCTTGTGCTATTAATACCTTAGGTGCCCCTGACGCGTGTGGTATCAATGAACAAACATCATAACTTCCATTCACTCTTCTCTTTCCCATCAAGCTCATGTCTGCGTACCAACTACCTGACAATTCGGCATGATGCACATCTTCTATGGAATCTAGGCCCAGCCCATTATACTTATCATATCTATACTTTCTAAGTTGCCTTTTCTTACGTGCTAGAGCTATGTTATACACACTTTCAAAAGACCTGCAGACAAAAGGCAGTTCAATCTGTTGGTGCAGGTTGGGGCGGAGGTGCCTTTCGAACATCAGAGAGGTGCACCCAGTAATGTAGTTGCTTCACCTTGACAGTGAGGGGAGTAGCATAAACGATCCGAAACGGACCGCTATACCTGGGCTGATTCCATCAGCGAATACAATTTCTAACATATATTAGGTCACCAGGGAAGAGCTGCAGAGGAGGTGACATTGCAGGCATGTCTGCTACAGCGCCAGTTGCTTTGCCTGTCTGGTGAGGCGTAACCTATTCAGAGACACATTTTATTGCCTTTGTAAGGGAGGACAGGAAATTACTGAATTCCTCCGGCAAGATGGATGCTGCTCTGAGTGCCTGACCCTCGCCTAACAGGCGAGAGCAGCGTGCGGATGTGGCACCCTGTGACCACTTTGTGGGGCGATAAATGGTGGTCTTTACAGGGCTCTGTGCGCAAACTCAAAAGTGTGGGTGGCAAACATTGCACCCAGTTATTTTTTAATGTGGTGTACAGCTACGACAGCTTGCTCTTGAGCATGCCCTTTATCCTCTCTACAATCCTATTGGCCTGGGGGTGGTAAATGGTGCACATCCGATTCCTGTTGCCCAAGGATGTTGAAATCTCCTTAAAGGTAATTCAAAAAGTGTGTGCCATTATCTGACCTTAATACACCGCACACACCCCATCTAGGGAAAACCTACTGCACCAAACATTTCTTAGCGCAATTAGCGTATGGATGGGCACAAGTCCCTTGCTCCACCCATCGCGAGAAAGGGCAAACGACCACAATGAGGTAACGAGACCCATTACACCTTTCACCCATGTCCGCATAATCAACGTGGAGTTCGCGGAACGGCCCAGTAGGGCGGGGCAGGGTGCCTCTAATAGACCGTAATGTGAGGCCTGTGTTATAACTTTGACACGTAGTGCAATGTGTGGCCATGTTCATCAACTGTTCTTGAAGGTTGGGGATGAATCCGTCTTCCCTAATGTTGGCTGCAATGTGCTGTTTGGAAACATGTGAAGGATGATGTAACTGGTCGAACGCTACTAACAATAACTCATGGGGCATCACCACTTCCCCTGATATCTCTTGTCTCCACAAGAGAGCTGTTGGAGACTATTTACACCCCCTCTTCACCCACAGCTCTTTCTCCTCTTGCGGTGCCCGTCCTTGCAATTTAATCAACTGTGCAACTGGCAAGGCATTGTATGGGGTAGGCAACTGTTTTGTGTTAGGTGTCAACATGGCATACTCTGCCACTTTTGGCATGGCTAGGTATGCTGCTGTTTTTGCAGCTGCATCCGCGGCAGCGTTACCGAGCAAGACATTGGGCCTCATTAGGAGTGTGGTGGTAGCCGTGCCTGTAAAACATGCACGGCTACCGCCAAACTCGCATCCGACACCGGTACCCGCGAATGGGCAATTACCGGTCCATTCTGAGTTCGGCGGACTGGTAATTACCCATACGCGGGTGCCGGTGTGACGCACTTCCCATCCCCATTCCGCCCCATAGGGCTGACTGGGAATGGGGAGCATGGATGCACCGGCACCGTTCACAACGGTGCCGGTGCATCCACGAGTTGTGCTCGTGGGTGCCTTCCATTCCACCAGATCAGACCTGGCAGAATGGAAGGCACCCGCGAGCACAACTCGTAGTTTGGCGGTGCCGTAGCAATGGTGCTGGTGCCTTACCGGCACCGTTGTTACCGTACCACCAAACTCCTAATGAGGCCCATTGTCTGTCTTGTTAGTGCGGGTGGTGCATTTTACGACCACCACTACAAACGTCTGGAAAAGTGCATGGATGAGCTTGTCTGGTAATGCAACATGTTGTATGGGAGATCCGTATGCCCTCCTGAATCTCCTTCTCTTCCATCGTGCAAGACCCGTATGTACTGTGGTGCTAATGTAATCTGCTGAGTCTGAGTAGATGGTCACATGACATGGTCAGTCGTTTATCAAAGAAACGAGCTGGGGGTAGATCTCTATCTTCTGGAACAGCCTCCCTGCCACTCTGAAACTTAAGGAGACCCATCTCCGGTTCCGGAAACACCTCAAGACCTTCCTCTTTGCTTCTGCCTTTGCCCCCCCTTTCCCCTGCAGACCTGTACTGTCTCGGCACTGTGCACCTGGCCACCCTCTGTCCTCCGGGCCCAGGTACCTGCTCACCCTGCCACTCTCATGCACTGCCTCCGGGCCACCCCTTGCACTGGGGTCTGTATATGTACCCATACAGTCCCCCCTTTTCTTCCTGCTCTAATTAGACCTACCCTGTCTGCTGCCTTAAACCCAGCACTTGCCACCTGCTGGCTGCACTACCATTGTTTGTTGCCTTTATTATTTATTTATTATTATTTATCTGTTTGTCCTTTGCTCCACACTTTCCACTTCTCCCCCCTTCCATGCACATTTCCCCTCTCCCTCTCCCTTGCACTTGCGCGTTCTCAATGTCACTAGACCTAGTTTGATCGTTATTTTGTTTTCCCCTGTTCCCCTCCCTTGCCTTGTCGCGCTCTGAAACACTTGTGTATGAGCGTAATAGAAATAAAATATCATATCATATCCTTGGGACACTTGTAGCGCTTCAATAAGCACTATGAGCTCTGCTGCTTGAGAAATGCTTTGGTAACCTCTTCTGTACTAGTGTTTCATATTCCCCATCCACAAGACAGACCACCGCCGCACCAGTGTGCCGTAATCCCATTGCCTGGTCAATTATTGCTGATCCATCAATGAAGAGGACCTCAACCCCCACGAGTGGCTGTCATGTGCTTTCGGGATGTTGTCTTCGTCTCCCTCAAAGGTTACACTGTCATGGTTCGCTAAATCTTCGTCAGAACACATTTCAGTGAGGAAGGTGACAGGGTGTATAGTTTTACAGCCTACAATGTGTATGTTTGGACTGGATAAAATAATATCATATGCAGACTCTCGTTGCGTGGTAAGTGTGGATTTGGAGCACTCTAAAATGGCAAAAACTGCGTGCTCGACGTACAGTGTCAAGAGCATCCCATGACAATAGTTGAGCTTTTTTCAATAGCAAATGCAGCTGCAGCAAGTGCTTGTTCACAGGCAAATTGACCCTGCGTAACAGAATCTAGGATACAACTGTAGTAGGCCAATGGTTTATGGTCCATGGTGCTCTTTTGTGTTAACACTGTAGTCATCAACTGCCCATTGGAGTGGGAAAATAGGTAAACTCTTGCATGTAGTCTGGGGTTGCTAACACTGGTGCAGTGGATATAACCTCTTTTAATTCATTGATGTTGGTGAACATGTCCTATGTCCGTACTTTTTTGTTATCATCCCTCTAAGCTTCTTTGAAGCCTTGGAACATGTATGCTGCATAATCAAGTATCCATGCCCTATAATAGTTATAGAGCCCCACAAATATTTGCATCTCCTTCTCTGTTTTGGGTTGTGGGTTGGCATGCACAGAGGTGGCGCGATTCACCAAAATGAATTGGTTCCAAGTAGAGCACCTCCTGGAGGCAATACTGTACTTTCAACTTGCCAACCTTGCACCTCTTATGGGCCAAGAGTTGTAGTAGTGCGATGGAGTCCTGACTGCACTGATGTTCGCTGACACTGCACACTAATAAGTAATCAACATATTGAATGATGGTACTGGGCATCTGAATATATATCAGCGTGTAGTATGCTGTTGAAAATGCTGGGGGACTCCCAATACCCTTGAGGCAACCTTGTGTGTTAGAAGCGCATCCCCCAATGTGTAAACACAGTGAGGTATTGTGAATCCGGGTGCAGGGGAACAGAGAAAAAAGTGTTTTTAAGATCCACCATAGTATAGTGGGTTGTCTCTTTGGGGCAGTTGCAAAGTATTGTTGCGGGGTTCGGAATAACCCTCAAGCCAGGAGCAGTGTTACCTCAGGTAAGACAGCGTGAGCATTTGTCGTTCACAATCTCTGATGGACCTGTTCTAAGTCTGTGTCAGTAAAGGGGGGTGGAGCTGCAAGGGCCATCAATGGACACTGCACTTTCCAATACTGCACTATAATGTCACAGGGAATAGAAATTGCTAATACAATCTCACTATCATCTGGTTTGTCTTCAAACAAGTCTGTATCTGTCACTTCCTTGAGAGGCATTGCAGGGTCAATACACAACTCTGTGCGCCACTAGCACCCATCGGAGTCTGTTCCAATTACAACAATCCATTAGCTGATACTACCAACCCCTGCAAATCTAGGGACAATATTGTTCCTGCCACCGGTTATGGCGATGCCACAGGTCTGAAGATGAAATCAGACAGCACTCGCCAACACGCTTTGCCAATTTTGGGCACTGCTTCAAGAAGCACTGTTATGCCGTACACACAAAAATCAGGGTCCACAGGGATACCGTGAACCATAGCCCCTCCTCCCCTTGCATGTATTATGAACATTCCTCTTATGACACACATGCCTGGAGTGGCACACACTATCCCTTGATCAGTGAAAGAAATGGTCATATTCAATTAACTCAATAGGTCTTGCCCCAATAAGTTTATCGGGGAGCTCACAAAATAAAGCAAACGTGCATGCACCATTTTTCCTCCTATTTTGATGTCAAGATCTTTTGTATAGGGAACCGTGGAGACAGCCCCAGAGAATCCCTGCGGGTCAAGAGTTTCTCCTGATAGCGGGAAGTTCCCCTCACTGATGCATGATTTTGTGGCACCTGTGTCAACCATGAAGATGAATTCCTTGTTACCTATCTCAGCGCCCACCAAGGGTTCATCATCAGGGTGCACTGTCATGGACAGGACTGGGCACGCAAGAGTTCTCTGTGGGCAGTCCTAGTCGGGATATGTGTTGGTACCAGGACACTCCTTGTTAAGAGACGACAGTGCCGTTCTGTTAAGGCGAATGTAATTTAGGTAAATGGAAATTCTGCAAAAGTCAATAATACCCTTACTCGAGGGTTTATTATAATGACAGATTAAGATTATAACTGTCACTAACCTGGTCTGACGGCAAGTCTCTGGAACAGCAGGGAAGAACACAAGAATCTCCCGGAAACCCCTGCTCCTCCCGAAACCCGGGCAGAATGAAATCCAGGTAGGGAGAGACAGGAGCCCCAGGGAGACCCTCTGGGGAAGAAAACCCTGGGCGGTTTTGAAGAGTGCTTCAGAGGTATCGGATCTTCTTTGGACGAAGGATGTTGTTGCAGGAGAGGAGTTTCCTACAGAATAAGGATTGACAGGTAAATTATGGGAAAGGAGGGAGAGACCAAGATTGTAACGCTCACCTGACTCCCACGGAGGCGCTGGCCTGGTTCGCGCTGCTGTGACCTCTTCTAACGTGATGCGCAGGGTTCAGAAGACGGACTGGACCGGGCCCCCAAATCTGGCTTGTCTGGCTCGCAGAAGTATCCTTCTGTAGGTGAAAATAGGGGATTAACTGTCTGCGGGGTAATGCAATCAGCCTCCCACTTTCCCCTCTCACCCTCCTCGAAACCCTTCTGTGATTCCTCGTAGCGTCTCACCTTAGGGTCTGGAAGGACGAGCTCTCCATCCTGCTTCTGATGCAGGGGCGCGTTGGTATCCAGTTACTTCACTGAATTTTCGGATTGGTGAGAACCAAACTTGCTTGGCTTCCAGGTAAGTTTTTTGATAAGAGGTTCACCTTGTGTCCATGCATTAATGTACTAATGCTAGTGTCTTTTTCCCCACAGGGGCCGGGGTACGGAATGCCGGGGAACAGGCACCGATCCGAGATGAGAAGTGAAATCCTTGTAGAAATCAGGTAAGTCTTTAATGAGCGTTTTTTGGTAATGTCTTTTCATTCGCTCATTAACGCTGATGTCTCTTTTTCCCCTTACGGGCCGGGGTCCGGAAATGCCAGGAGGCGCGGCCCCGAAATGAAGAGGGAATGAATCAACAGGTAAGTCTTAACATGGAGATTTAGCTTTCCTTATTCCCTTCTCTCTCTCACCTTTTGTTCTGGTCTTTTTCTCCCTAGGCGCTGGGGCGTGACTGCGAATCCAGATGATCGCTGCTGAACATGGAGGCGCCCTGTAAAGGTGAGTGGAATGCGGCGCTGCAGCGATCGACGCGATGAGCTTTTAAATAAAAGTCTTCCTTTTCAGGATTGTCGGCGATTTGTCTCCGGGATGCGGATTTAGCAGGTAAGGACTTTTCCTTCTTCCGTTCTCTTCTTCTCTTCCTTTGCAGGTGATCCAGGATGCTGGCAGGCGTGGCAGAAGTCAGAATGCAGGAGCAGACACGGTGAGCGTCCAGCTGCTAGATGCAGAACAACGCGAAGCACGTGCGGCTGTTCGGGTGGGGTTTAAATAGCCTTAGAAGAAGTTCCAGGTATGTATCCTTCCTCCAATCAGGTATGTATCCTTCCCTGACCACGCCCGGATGGTAAATTAGTCCCACAGGTAAAGTAGTTCCTTTCAGGCCTCAAGGAGGCCGGGATCCTGCAGCATGGTCTGCATCAGGTAAGTGCACCCAAGCACTTCCATAATGAGCCTGGCGCGTAGGGCGCCAGGACTGATGTCTTTTATGAGCATGGCGCCATAGGCGCCAGGACACTGTCCAAAGGGCCCCTATATGGGGTTGCTGGGTCCTTCCTTGGGGACTGGATGTCCGCTTTCAGGGACGCAGGGCTTGAACCGGCTCCCCGGGAGCGGGCATCATGACAGCACTCCCCCCTAAGGCCCCTCCCAAGGTTGTTCCCTCCGGGGGTTTTGGTTTGTCTGGGAAGAGTCGGTGGAATTTCCTGACTAATCGAGGTGCATGCACATGGTCGCTGGGTTCCCACAACCTCTCCTGAGGTCCGTACCCCTTCCAATCAATTAGGTAGAACAGTTTTGACCTAAACATTTTTGAGTCTAAAATGTTCTTCACTTCGAATTCGGGCTCCCCATCTATTAGAATAGGTTCTGGAGGTTTGAGTAGTCGGGTTCCGGGTACCACTGGTTTCAGAAGTGACACATGAAAACAGGGTGAATTTGCAAACTAGCTGGTAAATCAAGTTTAACAGCCAGTGGGTTAATTATTGCCGTAATAGAATAAGGTCCGAGATATTTTGGGTTAAAAGTTCGAGGCCCTTTGAGTGGTAAATGTCTGGTAGCTAACCACACTTGATCCCCAATCTGATACGGAGGTGCTTCACTCCGATGTAGATCAGCATTCTCCATGTATTTTCTCTTGGCTTGTTGTAAATGCGTAGTTGCCTCTTTGAAGGCTTGGGTAATTGTAGAATGCAGATGTTCTACTGCAGGCATTCCGAGGTTCTGAGGTGAGTCAAGGTTTGAGGTTCGAGGGTGATGCCCAAACAAAGTATAAAAAGGACTGTGGCCCGTTCCAGAGTGTACCGAATTATTATATGCGTATTCGGCTATCCAAAGAATGTCTTTCCAGTTGCTTTCAGATTGCTGTAACATACACCGTAAGTATTGCTCAAGGGTCTGATTTGTCCTCTCGGTCTGACCATCGGTCTGAGAGTGGTGACTGGTCGATAATCTTACGCCGATCTGCGCCATTTGACAACATTTGCGCCAGAAGTGGGAAATGAATTGGCTTCCCCGGTCAGAGATTAGTATAGATGGGAATCCATGTAGCCGAACAATATTTTCGAGGAATTCTTTGGCTAGGACAGAAGCTGAAGGTAAACCTTTCAAAGGAATAAAGTGGGCCATTTTGGAAAACAAATCCACAATTACCAGAATAGTATTGTACCCCGAACAAGGAGGCAGGTCCGTAATAAAATCCATTGATAGGGTGTGCCAGGGTGCTGGCGGTATGTCTAGAGGTTCAAGGAGACCGGCTGGTCTTTCCTTTTGACTTTTATTTTGGGCGCAAACACCACAGGACATTACAAAAGATTTAAAATATTTTCTCCAAGAGGGCCACCAAAATTGTCGTTTCACCTTTTCCTCTGTCTTGGCAATACCGGGGTGTCCCTCTATTAATGCATCATGATAATCAGAAATAACTAGTTCGTGTAATTCCTTATGTGGCAGGAATAAGCGTCCTTGGAAATAAGGTAAACCATTATCTATGGTAAAGTCTGATCCCTTTTGTATCCAATCCTGTAAGGTTGTAGGGTCCAGGAGTTGTTTCACTCTGGCTTGAATGTCTTCAAGCGTCTGTAATGAAGTCATGCCTAGAATCCTCTGTTCGGGAATTATTGGTAACTGGTTCTGAGTTTGTATCTGATTCTCCCATTCCAATTCGGGATAAGGCGTCTGCTTTGCCGTTCTTGCAGACAGGTCGATAGGTAATTACGAAATTAAATTCAGCGAAAAACAAAGCCCATCGGAGCTGCCGTGATGACTGAGCCTTGGCGGTTTTCAAATACTGTAAATTCCGGCGATCAGTGATCACTGTGATGGTATGTCGAGCGCCAAGCAGATAATGCCGCCAGGCTTTAAAAGCGGACTTAATGGCTAACAGTTCTTTGTCCGTGATTGCATAATTAACCTCGGGTGCCGAGAATTTTCTAGACCAAAATGCTACGGGATGCAGTTGGTTGGTTTCGGGATCTCTTTGGGACAGGACAGCTCCCATGGCTAGGCTGGATGCGTCAGTCTCGACGACATAAGGGAGATCTGGACGCGAGTGTTTCAATATAGGTGCAGAGGTAAACTTAGCTTTTAAATCCTGAAAGGCCTGCTCGGCTTCTTCAGACCATTCAAAACGTTTATTTTTCCTCAAGAGTGCAGTAATGGGTTGTACCTCGCGTGAAAATTCCAGGATAAACCTGCGATAGAAATTGGCAAAGCCGAGCATGCTTTGAACCCTTTTTACAGAGCTAGGTGATGACCATTTGAGGATGGCATCCACTTTCCTTGAGTCCATTCGGACTCCTTTGGGTGTCAGGATGAAACCTAGAAACTCGACTTCTGTGGTATGGAAAACACATTTCTCCAATTTAGCAAATAGTTTGTGTTGGCGCAGTTTTTCAAGTACTGACGTGTTTTCTGTGATCAGATTCCGAAGAGGAGTACACCAGAATGTCATCGATATATACGACAACACAAACATCGATGAGTTCCCGAAGGACATCATTCATGAAGTATTGGAAGGCAGCCGGCGCGTTACACAATCCGAAAGGCATCACCTGGTACTCGAATAATCCGTATTTAGTACGGAAGGCAGTTTTCCATTCGTCGCCTTCTTTAACTCGTACCAGATGATAAGCCCCCCGGAGATCTAACTTGGTGTATATGCAAGCGTCCTTCACCTGGTCAAGGAGTTCAGGGATCAGAGGCAGAGGATAACGGGTTTTAACCGTTATCTGGTTCAATGCGCGGTAATCAATACAAGTTCTAAGGTCGCCTTCTTTTTTGGGCACGAAGAACAAAGCCGAGGATACCGGGGACTTTGACGGACGAATAAAACCATTAGCTAGGTATTGATCCAAATATTGTCTCAAATGCAGATTCTCAGGTTCGGTAAGGGCATAAATCCTGCTACAAGGGGGTTGTGCACCGGGCACCAGATTGATTTGGCAATCGTACGATCTGTGAGGAGGTAACGTGTTGGCCTGTTCCTTTTGGAAGACGTCCTGAAAGTCTTGGTATTCCGGAGGTAGTTGCATGGAGGCAGAGGTTACAGATGCTAGATTAATCTTCAGGTTTTCTGGGTAGCAGGTTTGTGTACAATCGGGGAAGGTTATTCTCTTAGCTCGCCAATCAATTCGAGGATTATGTGTCTCTAACCAAGGGATTCCAAGAATAACCTGAAACTGTGGAGCCTTGATTACATCAAACACAACACCCTCCCGATGGCCGTCGGGACCAATAAGAGTCACCTCAGTAGTGGAATGTGTTACCGGTCCAGAGGCAATTTCAGTTCCATCGACTGTGGTGATGACATCTTTGCTGGTTTTAGGACGGAGAGAGAGGTTAATCCTAGAGACCAATTCACGATCCACATAGTTTCCAATAGCCCCACTATCGATCTATGCCTTTATTGCATGCAACCGCTTAGGCTGTTCTGGATCTACGAGAACCATTGGCACAATGAAATGCGAGGTCTGAGAGTTAGTTTTCAAGCTTGGCAAGCGGACCCCTACACTTGTCGGGCGGAGTCGTTTCCCGAAACAGAGTCTTCATGGTTTTTATCAGCGGCTCCTACCGCCTTTCGGGGCGGTTTTGCCGAGCAATCTCGTAGAAAGTGTACAGAATTCCCACAATAAAGACATAATTTTAACTGCCGCCTCCTTTCACGTTCCTTTTGAGTTAAGGGTCCTTTAACCCCTCCAATTTGCATAGGCTCAGAGACATCAACTCCCTTGGGATTAGCATGGGTCTTGACCAACACCCGGGTCTCAAACCTGGACCGATCTGCTTTTCTGTTTTGAAGTCTGTGATCCAATTGGACCACTAAGTCTATATACTCTGTGCATTCTTGGGGCGGATTTACAACTTGGGCCAAGACATCTTTAAGTTCTCCGCGTAGACCTCGATAAAACAACGTAACTCTTTTATCCTCTGGCCATCCCGTTTCCACAATTAGTCTATTAAAGGTTGCAATATAGGATAGGAGGTCCTGATTGCCCTGTCGCAGGGATAGAAGTTCGTCATCCAGAGCCTGCCCCTGAGAGTGTCGAGCAAATAACCTTTCCATGCTTGCTTGAAACCTTTGAAAATCACGGAGAATTGGGTAATCTTGAGTAACCAGTGGAACTGACCAATCGGCAGCGCAGCCGCTGAGATATGACAATACAAAGGCTACCTTGGTCTGATCATTAGGGAAGGCCCCAGGTCTGCATAGGAAGTGCAAACGACACTGATTCATGAATACGGCGAATCGTTTGGGGCCCCAGCAAAGCGTTCGGGTGGGGCCAGCGGCATGTTTCCAGGTAGATTAATCTGCACAGGGTTACTGGAAACCACAGGAGCGGGGTTCCCTCCGGAACCGGGCAGAGGAGTTTGCCCAGCTTGACCTTGCAAAAGCTGTCTGGCCAGGTCATCAGTTCTTTCCTTTGATATTATTAATTCCCTCCTGAGGGCATTAGTCTCTTGACGAGCGGCATGTACTTCGGCCCGTAATTCCCCCAGTAATTGGGCCAACTGATCAGTCTCAGAACTTTCCATAGCGCCTGGGTGGTAATTTGTAGGAAGGCTTCGCGTTCTGTAACGCTCACCTGACTCCCACGGAGGCGCTGGCCTGGTTCGCGCTGCTGTGACCTCTTCTAAGGTGATGCGCAGGGTTCGGAAGACGGACTGGACCGGGCACCCAAATCTGGCTTGTCTGGCTCGCAGAAGTATCCTTCTGTAGGCGAAAATAGGGGATTAACTGTCTGTGGGGTAATGCAATCAGCCTCCCACTTTCCCCGCTCACCCTCCTCGAAACCCTTCTGTGATTCCTCGTAGCATCTCACCTTAGGGTCTGGAAGGACGAGCTCTCCATCCTGCTTCGGATGCAGGGGTGCGTTGGTATCCAGTTACTTCACTGAATTTTCGGATTGGTGAGAACCAAACTTGCTTGGCTTCCAGGTAAGTTTTTTGATAAGAGGTTCCCCTTGTGTCCATGCATTAATGTACTAATGCTAGTGTCTTTTTCCCCATAGGGGCCGGGGTATGGAATGCCGGGGAACAGGCACCGACCCGAGATGAGAGGTGAAATCCTTATAGAAATCAGGTAAGTCTTTAATGAGCATTTTTTGGTAATGTCTTTTCATTCGCTCATTGACGCTGATGTCTCTTTTCCCCCTTAGGGGCCGGGGTCTGGAAATGCCAGGATGCCGCGCGGACCCGAAATGAAGAGGGAATGAATCAACAGGTAAGTCTTAACATGGAGATTTAGCTTTCCTTATTCCCTTCTCTCTCACCTTTTGTTCTGGTCTTTTTCTCCCTAGGCGCTGGGGCGTGACTGCAAATCCGGATGATCGCTGCTGAACATGGAGGCGCCCAGTAAAGGTGAGTGGAATGCGGCGCTGCAGCGATCGACGCGATGAGCTTTTAAATAAAAGTCTTCCTTTTCAGGATTGTCGGCGAGATGTCTCCGGGATGCGGATTTAGCAGGTAAGGACTTTTCCTTCTTCTGTTCTCTTCTTCTCTTCCTTTGCAGGTGATCCAGGATGCTGGCAGGCGTGGCAGAAGTCAGAATGCAGGAGCAGACACGGTGAGCGTCCAGCTGCTAGATGCAGAACAACGCGAAGCACGTGTGGCTGTTCGGGTGGGGTTTAAATAGCCTTGGAAGAAGTTCCAGGTATGTATCCTTCCTCCAATCAGGTATGTATCCTTCCCTGACCACGCCCGGAAGGTAAATTAGTCCCACAGGTAAAGTAGTTCCTTTCAGGCCTCAACGAGGCCGGGATCCTGCAGCATGGTCTGCATCAGGTAAATGCACCCAAGCACTTCCATAATGAGCCTGGCGCCTATGGCGCCAGGACTGATGTCTTTTATGAGCATGGCGCCATAGGCACCAGGACACTGTCCAAAGGGCCCCTATATGGGGTTGCTGGGTCCTTCCTTGGGGACTGGATGTCTGCTTTCGGGACGCAGGGCTTGAACCAGCTCCCCGGGAGCGGGCATCATGACAAAGATAAGACAATTCGTTGGAAGGGAACCCACTTACTGTCTTAAACTCTACACGGATTTAAGTCTTTGGAGGAAAGGTGTATCGAAAGCGATGGATCCGTGTGCTACCTGAAGATTCCTAATGAGAGAGAGAGGGTTAGTCTTAGGAATAAGTGTTAGGGAGAATTCTCTGTTTAGGCGGAATTTCCTAACCTAGTGAGTCCCCCAGCAGCTTTGCTGGATTTTTGGGGTTTAATTTTTTCTCCTGCCAAGAGTGAGACTCTCTTACCCTCACTCCTGGGCATGATTTGAGTGTGTTTCTTTGACTCTAGATGTGTTTAATGGGCTATGGGGTCTTTTACTCCATAGGGCTTCATGTGTTTTTGTGATGTGTGTTACACAGCACTCTCAGTGCAGTAACACAGGGGTGTCATAGTGATCCCCCAGTATAGACTCCATACCCTGGGACTGACTACTGTCTCCCAGGGCATGTAAAGTCACCATTGACTTTACTAGTCTTACATTCTGAACAGAACCAGTACAAACCATCATATTGTGGACGTACTGGCTGGGGCAATTCAATTGCCCCGGGGTCTGTTAGTCGAGGGGGCACGTCTCCGTCCCCCCTGATCGAGTTTTGGCTGGTGGCAGTGGATACTACTTTTTATATTCAACCGCAAATATGTCTCTATGGGATTTTCCCATTGTTCGAGGCTACTATCTTTATTTATTTAATTACGATAGCCTCGAACATACCACCGGTTTATTTAATTAATATTAATTCTCCGGTTGGTATTTTTTGCCAAAACTCGGTTCTAAAATGGCGTTTGTGTTCTCTTCTGTGACTCCAACCCAAGTCGAGCCCTTTGTTCCACTTTTTGGCAGGCTTCTCCACAGAAGCCCTCCAAAGTGGTGCCACTCTGTCTGGGGTACTTAGGAGGGGTGGAGGGGGATTTAGGCACCCTGGACTGAGTTGCCTAGGCAACTCAAGTCGCACTTCATCCTGATTGGCCCAAGTGGTGATCCGGCCTGCTCACCACTTAGCATGTTTGAGTGACAGCTAGGCTGAGTGAATGGGGGTTTTCTGCATAAAAGCAGGGCTTTGGGGACTGGAACTTCAGAAGTCGCCACAGGACCTAAGAATCTGATGAGGGAGAAGCTGAGCCGACCTGCCAAGACGACACCACCGGTGGAGCCCTGCTGGACCGTCTCACCACTTTTCCCAACGACAGAGGAGACCTTCCGCCAGAGAGTCTTCTTACTTTGACTGGTGGGGATAACCAGTTTCACCGTCTTTTCGCCTTCCCGACGTATCTCTTGGCTGCCTTGCCTGTGCCAAGCACCCCGGCAACCGGGATACCACGTTTTACCACGACCGCAAAGAAAAGGGTAATACCTTTAACCGGAAAACTATGTGGCTGGTTTCTTCCCTGGTAGTGCAACAACCTTCATCTTTCCTCCACGTCGAGATCTTCTCTTCCCCTGGACGACAACAAGACTTGCACCCACTGCCAGGAACAACTGCCACCGCTGGAGGATCCTTCCCACTTAAGGTACCGTGTTCCGCCTGGCTTCCCTTGCCACCGACTGTACGGGGTAGATTTAGCCCCCGGCTTTCGAACCTGGGTTAGCCTGGGACACCCTGGCTAAACTTTTCTAAGCCTCCCTAAACTCTTTTCGAACCCTCTGCAAGACTTTCGGAGCCTAGTGTAACTGTGTGATCTTGGCCGCATTTGTGCTCTGCTCTCTCTAAGAGTGGGCCCAGCCTATGGACCTTGGCTCTCAAGTGACTTTTGCTCTTCTGCCTTGCTAATAGTGTTCCTAAATCTTAGAGTGGTGTACCCTTCCATATTCTGTCTTTTTCCCTCCCTTTTTCAAAAACCTTTTGGAGTGCCATCTATAGTTAAGCACTCGCCTCTGTATGAAAATAAGTGGTGTTAACTAAGACTTATCTGATAAGGAATAAGGGTTGTATATATTATAATAGTAACTGTGTTTAGAGTGTTTTACAATAAGAGTGCTGGAGTGTTTCAAGCAGTGTGTTTTTAAATAAATAATTATATACTTTGATACCAAAGCTCTGGTCAGTGTTTGCTTGTATTATTGTGTCTGAGTGCCTATTGTGTATACTCTGCATACTGCCTAACTCTTCTCGAGGGAAGTCTGACTGCTCAGCCACAGCTACCAGGTAAATCTGGGTGGTACAGACTGCTACCATGTGGGTTTACTGCTAACACCTGTAGTCCTTAATCTTTTGCAGTGTTCCCTAAGGGAACTGCACAGGTTTCTGCCTAACAATAAGGGAAGGAGCGAAAGGAAAAGGAGGTTGCTAAGAGGGAAGAACTCACTGTCTCAAGAGAGAAGACTGGCTCCGACTTCAATTCTGCATGAAAGGCGATTCCCGAGCTGGAAGGGGTTTATGCACCGGGCAGTTCGGAAGAGAAAAGATCGCGGGGGAGAAGGTAAGCGTAGGATTGCTAAATGGAAAGGATGACAGAAAAGAGGAAATAAGGTTGAGCCCTTTCGATAACAACTAAAGTTTACCTAACAGGATTGCAAACTTACGGAGCGTCATATAAACAGAAGCGACGCACTGGAGAGAAGGTTTTCGGTCTTTAAATGTAGTCACGTGATCGCCCAATCGCGTGTGTGGAAGACGTGCAACAACTAGACCGTCACTCCTCCTGTGCGAGTGATTCACGGTCATATTGAAATCACCATGAAATGCGGATCCACACAACGACCATTGCCGTCTTAACTGCCATCGTTGTAACGGTGTAACAGTATGCCCCCTCCTCAGAGGAGGCGATCCCGGTTTGCCCGGGTGAAGGTGAAAAAACCGTTGCACCAGACGAGGTGCGTTAACCCCCGAGGCAGGTTCCCAGGCCCTGTCTGACGGGGAGTAGCCCTTCCAATCAATCAGAAACTAGAGACAACCTCGATGATACCAAGAGTCACAAATGCTGGCTACTTCGAACTCTGCTCCAGAGTTGGTCATCACAGGCGGGGGAGTAATGTTGGAAGAGCGTTGAAAACGATCTGGCACTGCCAACTTAATCTGGGACAGATGAAAAACTGGGTGGATGCGGAACCAGGAAGGAGGCAAGGATAACCGGACTGCCAAGTCTCCCACCTGATCGATCACCGTAAAAGGTCCAAAGAATCTGGGAGATCATTTAGAAGGAATCAGATGTCTGGGGAGAAACCGAGCTGCCAACCAGACCCTGTCACCCTTGCCAACTGGAGGTGTAGCTCGGCAGTGTTTATCAGCAGCCTTCTTGGCCCTGTCCTGTGCTGCTTGAAGGGCCAGCCTAGCCGTTTTATGTCCCATCTGGATGTCAGCAAGAAGACTGTCTACTCCGGGAAATTTCAAAGAAGTCGAAGAGACAGTAGGGATAAATGAAGGATGATATCCATAAGAGCAATTGAATGGACTCGTGTTCAGGGCCAAGTGTCTAGCGTTGTTGTAGGCATATTCTGCTAAAGGTAAGAGATCAGCCCAATTGTCTTGAGCAGCAGAGACAAAACAGCGTAAATAACCCTCCAGGGTCTGATTTAGGCGCTCCGTCTGCCCGTTAGTTTGCGGGTGAAACCCCGAGCTAAGACCCCTTTTAATACCTAGAACGTTGCATACTCTCTTCCAGGCAGGAGGGGAATGGGGGAGAATGGGAAAAAGGTGGGTGAGATTAAAGGGGAAGGATGGGGAAAGGGGGTGGGTAAAGGGGAACAATGGGGAAAGGGGGTGGGTAAAGGGAAAGAATGGGGGAAAGGGAGAATGAATAAAGGGGGAAGGTGAAAGGGGGGTTGGGTAAAGGGGCAGGTTGGGTAAAGCGGAGGATGGGGACAGGGAGAGGAAGGGAGAAGGGGAAAGAAGGGGAAAGGAGCTGGAGGGGAATCGGGGAGTAAGGGGAAAGGGGGAGAATGCTTAAACACCCATGAAAGATTTGTCCAGCTAAGAGGAAGAAGGTGCGGAGGTAGCATAGAGTGCGCGCCTGCGCAGCCAGTGTAGAAGGAGTCAAAACATTGCATGGATCAGAAAAGGCAAAGGCCCTCATTACGACCCTGGCGGAAATCGAAAAACGATGGCGGAAATGCAATACCGCCATCGAATAGCGCTCGGTGCGATTATGACCCGTCACCGCAAAGTACGATGCCATTAGCGACACCGCAGTGAACGCCAACGCTAACTGCACCAAGTACGCGCCATGCCAAACCGCAATTACCACCATGGCGCAACGGTACGCGAATTCTGACCCCAGCGGACATGCACCTAACGCCATCAACCACGGCGGAAAGTACCATTCCGCCATGGTGAGAAGTACGGCATCGCGAACCAACCGTAAACGGCCCTACTGAGTGCCTGTACACCGCTCCCTGGCCACATTGTACAACTCCCCGTAGGTGCAATGAAGCCACACAATGCAACCAGTGAAATGTACAAGTCATCCATGCCTGCCAACGAACAAATGAATCTCAAGAGGGGCCAATGGAAGCTGCAGGGCACAGATGGCACGAATACAGAAGCCACACAAATGGACATGACCTCAGTCTCCCTCCAAGAAACGCACGCAAACACAGGCACCTGTGACCAGCCATATTCTGATAATCACATCATACCACCAATCCAACTGGCTGACCGGCATCTGTTACACCAAAGCCATTCCCCCGCCCCTGAGCATCACATCATCAAAACAGTCACATTGGCAGCCCTCATCCCTGACCTCACTGGGCTTCGTAGGCAAACGCGCCCAGCACAGTACCAGGCAACTATACTCCGAAGCTGGAACCCAATGCAGATCTCCTCACAATACATCGCTCCCCAAATAGGAATATGACACATCACCTGCAAAGAATAACGCTACACGGTTCATATCAGAATAGGAATTTAATGCACAACAGAATCACCAAGCCCATACAGCCATCAGGCCATGAACTCCAAAATACATTTCACCATTGTGGGCTGCATCCGCAATTAATGACCAGCTACTTCTTGTGTGACGCCCTGTACCCTCATGGCACACAGGGGCTACATTCTCGTACGAAAAGGCAACATGGAAGCGCCTCGACCCGCAGGGCCGTCCCAATAGGGAGGCACTAGTCCAGCTGAAAGGCCGAAATGTTGCTCCTAGCCACTAGTACTGCGTAAGGGCATGTGGCCCATTGGCGATCGTCCCATAAGATCGTAATGCTGCTCCACTGATTAACACGAAGCAGCAGGTGTCGGGAGTAAAATCCATCTGCAGGAGTGGCATACAGATGGCAGTGGCAAAAGGGGAGGAGATACCTGTCACCCAAACGAAATGAAAAAGAATAGAATGGCCATCAGAACTACATTTGAATTACTCACTTCAATGATCACACCAAATCCACAGCCATATGCATGCTAGCCCACTCCAAAGGATCATCACCAACCAAAAACCACTAGCGAATCATAACTACCTATATCGAGGTGAAAACACTATCACAAACGCCTGCTTCCATACTCACATGACATGTGAAACTTCCATTGAGTCTGTGCGTAATGCAGCCTGCAAAATGCACTGTTCCCCCAGCCCGTAATTCCAGTGTAGTGAAGCAACATGTAATTGGGAACGTCCGGCCTTATCGCCCACTTCGCTATTGCGCATCCCATTCTATTCATATCAATCATTGCATCCTCGCCATGGCCCCTGTCCCAAGGACATTGAACAATAGAACGTTATATTCGCAGTCAGACCTGTGGGCATCTCCTCGCCGCTAGCTGAAAACCGAAAGCGCCGTCCTTCGAATTCCTCATTTGCAACATCACGTCGAAAAGGCATCTGTGGCCGCTTGAAATCACAAATTAATCCATCCAGTGCGGCTGTGTGTGAAAATGGCAACTGCCTTCACTCACAAATGGGACGCCCCGCCCGTCGGTGAACCTCGGTGCAGTGTTGCATGAGGGTCCACCGTTACTCGAGTACTACGTTCCACTGACCCTTCACAAGTCTGTTCGCGACTGCAAAGATAGTATGTGAAACAATGGGACCAAAGCAGAATGAACATATCAACCAATGTTACACTGCCATCGGGTACAAATACATGATTGTAATGGCAAGATGCCATTCGTCGAATTGCAGCGTTGTGTGCGGGACGTGCTCGCCCAAAGGGGAGAGCAGCTTGCACAGGTGGAATGAATCACCACAGGTGGAGGCCATACAGCCTGGAAACACATTAATTGCACACCCAACCCCCTCCCACAACCACACCCACTCCGAAATACTACCGGCAGGACTAGCCATGTTGGCCCTGGGGGACCTGATAGCACTGCAAGTAATCCAACTTCAAGAAGAAGACGAACACCGACTACAACCGGCCGCACGGAGGAGACGCAGGAGGAGGAGGAGGAGGAGGGCAAGGCAGGGCCAGCAAGGGCCGCCAGCACAGCCACTACCACCACGCAGGCAGCCCGCTATCCCACGCCTCCGAGCACATCCGTTCAACCTCACTGATGAGCAGATCCACACCCTCTACCGTTTGGACCGGGACACCATAACCGCCATTGTGGACATGACACACGCTGACCTTGTGAGCATGATAGATAGCCCAACCGCCATCCCACCCCTACTGAAGGTGGTGTCTGTACTACACTTCCTGGCCACAGGCACCTACCAGCACACAGTCGGACAGTTGCATGGCATTTCACAGCCACTGTTCTCACGGACACTATTGCAAGTGCTCGATGCCCTCCTGCTGCACGCAGACGACTACATCTCTCTACCACGCTCGGAGCAGGAAATTACGAACGCAAAAGTGAGATTCCATGCACTTGGCGGCATACCGGGTTGCATTGGTGCCATCGACTGCACCCATGTGGAATTGGTTGTCCCACATGCCATGGAGGCCCAGTACCGCAACCGAAAACAATTTCATTCCCTGAATGTACAAATGGTGTGTGACTCGAACAGGATTATTACACATTGTTGTGCCCGATTCCCAGGATCAACCCATGATTCTATGGTCTTGAGGAACTCTACTATACCACGCTACATGGAGCGACACGCAGGGAACAGATCCTGGCTACTCGGTGAGTCTCATTTCAAGCATGATAGTGTGGGGTATGTGATGCGGCAATAACCTGGCAGGAAGGGGGGGGGGTGCGTACGTAGCAATGGCATTCCTCAAAATACCTTCATTGTACACATACAGGTGATGCCGGGTATCCACTGAAGAGATGGCTCCTTACACCAGTCCGCAACCCACGGGACCAGCATGAGGAGGACTACAACCATGCCCACTCACGTACCCGTGTAGTCATTGAACAGGCATTCGGCCTACTGAAGACTCGTTTCCGCTGCCTCAGCAGGTCTGGCGGGGCACTCCTGTACCGACATGAGAAGGTTGCAAAGATGGTCATGGCATGTGTCATGCTACACAACATGTGCGTACGTAGAAATGTGCCCATGCCCCCTGACGCAGAACTGCAAGCACCTGAAGATGGTCATGATGAGGGTGGGGATGTGGCAGCACCTCAAGGAGTCTGCGAGGCACAGGAGGGCCGTGACATTCGTCAGCATATCATAGATGCATGCTTCTAGCACTCACGCCTGGTGGTTGATACATGGACACGGGACTTGTGGCACTGTGTGTGTGTGGAACATGCACAATATGGACTGTACGCCTATAATGGCCTCGTACACAAAGATCAATGTCCATGCATCTCATTGTATGATCGTGCATTGTTCATGGCATATGTGATATCATGTTAAACACCTTATCGACCCGTCACCCAAGTAAGCCCAACACACCCCCTCCACCCTCCTACCTCCCCCCCGAACACCAGTGTCCAAAGATGCTCATTGTCAGTGGGCAGACGCTATTGCAAGCCCCCTCTCCGGGTATCAGGGGCACCCCTTCCTGTGGGGCGCAGGTTCCTCCCAGATCTACGTTGGGGGCTGCCCTGGATGGAACTTGCAACGGATGATGTCTCTGCCTGCTCACGTCCATGCATGTCCCTAAGGGTTTGTGAGAGCTCAGTGAGCACACGGCGCACAGCGGCAAGTTCAGCACATACGTCTTTGGACGTCGCATGCAGTTCCCCCCTCAGGCTCTCGGTGCTTCTTTCCATTTGGACTCTCAGGCTCTCGGTGCTTCTCTCCATTTGTACTCTCAGGCTCTCGGTGCTTCTCTCCATTTCTGCCCTAAGTGTCTCAGTAGATGTTTCTATGGCTGCCTTAGTACCCCCACATTCATCAGCATGGTCCTTGAGGTGCGTGGCCAGTTGCTGCTGTTGCACGATCACCTGGTCGAGGGACTGTTGCCTCTGCTGGGCCATGGCCATTTGCGGTGGTGTCACAGAGGGGCTGATCACCTCATGTTGCCTTGACACAGGGCTTGTGGGGGATGGCCAGTCGTCGTCTTGTGGGTGCCCCTGCGTGGTATCCTCATGGTGTACGGGATGAAACAAACAGGGGGATTGAGACAGGTCATGGATGGATCCTACATCGAGATCACCGTTTTCTGTGTCGGAGCATGCTGCCATTAATGCAGTGTCACCTATGGTGCTGCTGCCACCAGAAGCAGTGCCTACTGTGGCATCCATTGGGGGGACCTGTGGTGGTGCTGTTGTGGGCATGCTGGCTGCTGGGGTGCCTGTTGGAGTTCCCTCCTGTGTGCTGCCACTCGATTTGTGCTGCTGCCGTGTCTTGATGCGTGCAGCTGAGGTGGAGGTTCTTTGGCCGTTGGTCTTGGCCCTCTTTGCAGGTGTGCTGGTAGGGGTGTCCTAGAGCTCGTCGTTTGAATCGGACCCTGTGGTGGAGTAAAGGAGGGCGAGCGTTATTAATGGGTCTGCGGAAATTGGAATGGCAATGTATCACATGCATTGGGGTGGTACCTGAGGGTGATTTGGGTTGGGGCCTTGGAGGTGGTTTCATTTGTGTGTGGAGTGAGGGTGCAGTTGTTTTGCAGCCTGCAGTTAGGGTGTGCCTGCTGCACGTGTAGAGGGTGTTTTTAGGATTTTTAATTATTTATGTATTTAATGTGACTTTTAAAGTGTGCTATCAGGCCTATGCATGTGGCCGTTCTCCTGGACATGTGTTACTGTTGCACTATGTGGACACGTGGTACTTCACATTATTGGACATTGTGGTTTTGGCATTGTTTTATTTGGGGCACCTACCTGATTCTTCGGTTGTCTGCACTCCTTTCTCCATCCCTCCGACTCCCTCTATACTCTCCATTCCAATGGTGGAGGCACAGATTTCTTCCCAGGGGGTCAACTTGATGGGTGATTCCGATCCCCCACCGGTAGCTGTGGCAATGTTGCGGTTGGCAGAAAGTATGCTACGGACGCGGATCCGCAGGTCGTCCCATCGCTTTCTGCATTGCTGTGGGTTGCGGGGTGCGGTCCCCACCGCACTTACCCGCTGTGCCACCAGGGCCCATATGGCCTTCTTGTTCGCAAGTGCCGTCCTGGTCATTTGCGTGGAGAAGACGGCGGCAGCATTCTCCTGGAGGGTCTCTGTGAGCACGGTGAGTTCCTCACGGGAGAAGTGGACCTGCCGCTTGCGGTCGCACACTTTCTTCGCTACTTTTCCCATTGTTCTTGGTTTCACTAGGGTGGCTGACGGGTTGGGATGTGTCTCAGGGTAGTGTTTTTAATGGTTGTGTGGAAATAGTGTTTTTATAGGTGTACGGCGTGATGTTTCCCGTTCCGGGACCATGTTTTTACTTCCGTTTGCGTATATTTCCGGTCACCGTACTTTCCGGTTGCCGCTCATTGCGGTGACCGCTAAAATGGGTGGCGGAATTGCACCTAGGGCGCCGTACGGCGGCGGTGTGGGCCGTTTTGGGGTAATTTCCGCCATCGCGGACTTTGCACTTCCGCCATGGCGTGGTGCTCGTGCCCGATGGGTCGGAATGAGCCGCACTTTGCTCCGTCGTGCAATGGCGGAAACGCTATTTACGCTATGGCGGTCCGGTCGGTCGATTTCCGCAAGGGTCGTAATGAGGGCCAAAGCGTTTGGTACCTATGCAAAAGGGTGCACACCCATGTAGGGAGTTTCTAGCACTTTACAGGGCACTACTGGAACTAGGAAATGGTGGCAGAGTGGCTTGAGATGGGTAGTTCAGGAGGCCACCCTAACCTGCAGACTCCATAAAAGACACCTGGGACCATCCTGGCGACAGGTGAGAGAGCAAAGACGGCAGGTCTGTGGGCCCCACCTGCAGGGGAAAACGCGCAGGTACAGGTGCAGTGGGGCCCCGACTGTCCCCCGAAACCCCCACTCTTCACTAGAACTGAGGCATGGAACCTCATGCTTGCTGACAGGTAGCATTACAATAGTCCCTTATGTAGCTGCACCCTACCTATACCCCTCAACATGCCCTGGTGAGTGTCCTGTAATGGGGGCCAGCCTACTGTGCCATGTGGACCTAGGGTGCGAAGCCTGTAGTGTACCCGAGGTGCAAACTCACAAAGGCACAAGGCAGGAGCAAAACACCTAATGGGGAGGAGTAGTGTCATGGGAGGCAACCAGGAGCAAGACCAGAATGATGCACATGCGAGGAGTGGGACTACACTAAGTAGGAACACAGTGGTGCAAACCCAGGAGGCTTAACTGTGGGACCTATAGGGCACAACCTATGAGCAAAATCACTGTGGGAACCAAAGAACACACTGGGTACAAAGCAAGCAGGCCTAGCTGCCTCACCTATGGGGCCCAACCTTGGAGCAGAATTACTGTGGGATCCAAAAAACACACTGGGTGTAAAGCAAGCAGGCCTAGCTGCCTCACCTATGGGGCCCAACCTTGGAACAAAATCACTGTGGGAACCAAAGAACACACTGGGTGCAAAACAAGCAGGCCTAGCTGCCTCACCTATGGGGCACAACCTTGGAGCAAAATCACTGTGGGAACCAAAAAAGACACTTTGTGCAAAGCAAGCAGGCTTAGCTGCCTCACCTATGCGGCACAACCTTGGAGCAACATCACTGTGGGAACCAAAGAACACATTGGGTGCAAAACAAGCAGGCTTAGCTGCCTCACCTATGCGGCACAACCTTGGAGCAAAATCACTGTGGGAACCAAAGAACACACTGGGTGCAAAGCAAGCAGGCCTAGCTGCCTCACCTATGTGGCACAACCTTGGAGCAAAATCACTGTAGGAACCAAAGAACACACCCAGTGCAACTCAAGCAGGCTTAGCTGCCTCACCTATGGGGCACAGCCTTGTGCAAAATCACAGTGGGGAACAAAGAACACACCCAGTGCAACTCAAGCAGGCTTAGTTGTGTCGTCTGTGGGCACAACGTTGTGCAAAATCACAGTATGAAAAGTTAGGTAAGATTTTCATATCAGTGATAAACCTCCTGACCTGCGTCAAACCCAGACTTTTTGCTTTGACTGGATAACTATTTTACCTTGTCCCTAGGTGAAGGGGAGTATTTTTCCCCCTCTCACCTAGTCTTTTACTCTTTTTATGGGTGACCTTTTTATGTCTCTCCATAGTGTAAAGTTTAAGTTATACTTTCCTAAAACGTTTGGCCTTAAACTGGGTGGGCCCTTTGGGCTCCCCTGTTAATTTCTCTTTCAGGTACTTGGGTGAATTACTGTTCCCAAGTAGTAAAGAGGGATTTTCATCCCCCTTTGCATATTATATAGTGGGCCAGCAAACCCCACCTTATGAGGAGTGCTGGGGATACAATGTATCCCCTTTCCTACTTTTTTTTGGCTACAATCGGGAGTTTTACATGGATGGCTGGTGGAAGTGGTTTTACCTTTATGACTTTTAGTCTTTCTTACTCTCAGGCTGTTCATTCAGCCTCGGTAATGCACAGAAGGGCCACCATTTTGTTAATATGGTGGGCTTCTCCTTTGTTTGCCATTTCTTGCATGCTTTCTGTTTCTAAGGTCTTCCCTGCCATTCTAGGTGGGAACAACCTCAGTGGCTGTTTTGCTTCAGTGGGAATACTGTGGATTCCCTGCCCATACTCCAGAGTGTCTGGGAAGACAGGAAGCAACGGAGGAGTCCAAAACTTTGCAGCCCTTTGTCTTCCACCTTGCCTGAAAGGGAACAACTCCCAGTGGGGGGCTGGCTGTCCTGAATGGAAAGCCAGACCGCCCCTTGCTGTAAAATTGCGGTGAGAGAATGCAGAGGTTGTGCTGTAGTTCCTGATAAAAACTCAAAATCTGGAAGCTGCTGACAAGGTGACAACTGAACCAAAACCGAAGAGGATGATGAAGGAAACGCGGCTGGGACGATTTCAAGCGACCAGAGACCCTGCTGTGTAACCAGAGCCTGCTATAGCCCTTTCTTCCAATCGACCTGGAGATCCCGAAACTGGCTCGCCATTCTCACAGAAAGTAGATACAAGGTTAGCTTACTCACCTGTGAATTGGGTTCCCCTATTCACAAAAGTAATGCTGTTGGTTTCACTTTATTATTCCTGTTAGGATAATTGTATGAGTGTCCTCAAATAGGTCTTGCTTCCCCTGACTTGCTGTTAGCCTGTTCATAATAAGTCTGCTTAGGTCATACTTACATTTTAGGTTGCTGGTAGCTCCTTACAAAAAGTATATAGAGGTTTTGCTTACCTTGCGTAGCTGTGTGCTATCCTAAAATAAGTTTGAGTTATTGCTTCCCTTAGTCTGCGAATTGAAAAGCAACTGTAATTGAATATTACACCCCAACGTCCAACTCCACTAGTATAACTGTGTTATCCTGAATCAAGGTTATAGGTTTATACTGTACTTGGAATAAGTGTTCTACTATTCTGAAAAGTATATTGTCCGTTTGCCTTACTATGTGATTTCTTGTTGTGCATCACGGTACAACTGTTAGGGGCTACTACCCTTGTATTAGTGTAAGTAATCCAAAAGTAACTATTGGTTTTGACTTCCCTAGAACTACTGTTAGGTGTTCCAAATAGGGTTGTATGCTTTGGTCTGTGCACCTTCAAGCATAGTGTTGTGTTTTTATAATTGCGGTTATATATATGATAGTACTTATTTCCCCCAAGATTTATCTGGGCCTACTTGTATTTAAATAAACCATTTATTTTTACACTACATTGTGTTTCAGTGTTTCTTTGGACCATTTGTATTACAATTTCATTTGTACTGATTCTACAGTACTCTCTCCCTCCTAAGATAAGCGTGGCTACTCGCTCAGTCTACGCTACCCTGAACTCAGGTGGTACAGCCTAATACTAAGAGTGGAGTCTGGTACTGCCTCAGTTGAATGGTTTTACTAAGCCCTTAGTTGGACTTCAGAAAAACGGTCCTAACAGGAAACAAAAAATACGCTCAGTGTAAAGCATGCAAGGTTGTTGCTGTTGCCTCTGGGGCACAAACTTGTGCTAAATCAAAGTGGGAAACAAAAAACACACTGCGTGCAAAGGAGCAGCCTTACCTGCATGGCCTATTGGGTACAAACTTGGAAGAAAATCAAAGTAGGAAACAAAAAATACACTAAGTGCAAAATAAACAGGCTTACCTGCATCGCTTATGGGGCATAAACTAGGAGACAAATCACAGTGGGAAACATAAACACACTCAGTGCAAAGCGAGTGGGCTTACCTGAGTCACCTATCGGGCACAAACCTTTAGCAAAATCGCAGTGGGAAACAAAAGATTCACTCAGTGCAAAGTGAGTGGGTTTACCTGAGTCACCTATCGGGCACAAACCTTTAGCAAAATCACAATGGGAAACAAAAGACTCACTCAGTGCAAAGCAAGAGGGCTTACTTGAGTCACCTATCGGGCACAAACCTTTAGCAGAACCACAGTGGGAAACAAACGACTCACTCAGTGCATCGCGAGTGGGTTTACCTGAGTCACAAAGCAACACAAAGAGGTTGAGGGGGGAAATGGAGTCACAAGCAAACCCTCACATTAAGGGCAGAACCGTTGTTACAACAACAAAAAGGCTTGTGACTCAGAAAATGACTGCTTTCTTGGAGTAACGGGAAGTGCTATCTCATATCCTCAACTATTATCAAATTCATCAAAGATGAGGGACAACAGTGTTAGAGGATCTAAAACAATTGCATATTTTAATTAATATTAAATACATGTGCATTATACAAATCAAATGCAAAAGCAATATAGTTACCCTATTATGGAACTAATCAAGACGGTGTTGATAAAAAGAAAAAAGAACATCACTGTACAGAACTGATGCAACATAATTCCACATGTAAGTCCCAGTACTGGGGGCCTAGATGGTTAAGTGGCTTATACAATGTGATAATACACACTTAAGGCCACACTTCTAATATGGCGCTACTCTCATACTCGAACCAGGGCCTAACTTCTACATGTTATTACCGTTCGCGCTCTCTCTTGCTGCTTAAAAACACTATGGGCCTCATTACGACTCAGGCGGTAAGGGGTTAACGGCAGCGTTAACAGCGCCGCCCCTTACCGCCTGATTACGAGGTCCCCTAGCGCCATGGTGCTTTTAACACCTGCTTTTAGCAGGTGTTAAAATCCATGGCGCTAAGGGACCATGGAGTTAATTACGCCACCGTAATTTACGGTGGCGTAATTAACGCCTTCCCCACTCCCATTATGCCCTATGGGGCAAAAATGGGAATGGGGAAGGGTAAATGGGGATTGGGGACTTACCGCCCCGCCTAGGTCGTAGTTTACGCCATGGTGGTAAAGTCACGGCCCAGGCGGTAACTTACCGCCTGGGTCGTAATGAGGCCCTATATCTAATATTCCCATCGTGCCCACTCCACCCCTCTTTAACTGCGCACGCTCAGTTGTCTATGTGTCAATATATTTCCGGCAGCCTAAAGTGCTTGGGGGGCTTGGGAGTGCCTGGGAGGTGGACGTGCAATCCAACACAACCTTGGAGCAAAATCACAGTGGGAAACAAAAAACACAATCAGTGTAAAGCAAGCGGGCTTACCTGGTACTCTCATCATGCCTGGTACTCATATCATGCCCGGTACTCTCACCATGCCTGGTACCCTCCTCATGCCTGCACTCTCATCATGCCCAGTACCCTCATCATGCCTGCACTCTCCTCATGCCCTGTACTCTCATCATGACCCTCACTCTCATCATGACCCTTATTCTCATCATGCTAGATACTCTCATCATGCCCAATACTCTCATCATGCCCTGTACTCGCCTCATGACCCTTAGTCTCATCATGCTTGGTACTCTCATCATGCTTGGTACTCTCATCATGATCCTTACTCTCGTCATGCACGGTACTCTCATCATACACGGTACTCTCATCATGCCCCTTACTCTCACCCTGCCTGGTACTCTCATCATGCCTGGTACTCTCATCATGCCCCTTACTGTCATCATGCCTGGTTCTCTCATTATCCCTGGTACTCTCATCATGACCCTTACTTTCATCATGCCTAGTACTCTCATCATGCCCGGAACTCTCATCATGCTCGGTACTCTCATCATGCCCGGTACTCTCATCATGACCCTTACTCTCATCATGCCTGGTATTCTCATCATCCCCGGTATTCTCATCCTGACCCTTTCTCTCATCATACCTGGTACTCTCATCATGCCCAGTATGCTCATCATGCCCCGTACTCTCATCATGCCTGGTACTCTCATCATCCCCGGTACTCTCAACATGACCCTTACTCTCATCATGCCTGGTACTCTCATCATCCCCGGTACTCTGATCATGACCCTTACTCTCATCATGCCTGGTACTCTCATCATGCCCTGTACTCTCATCATGCCCCGTACTCTCATCATGCCCCTTACTGTCATCATGCCTGGTACTCTCATCATGCCCTGTACTCGCATCATGACCCCTAGTCTCATCATGACCCTTACTCTCATCATGCCCGGTACTCTCATCATTGCCTGGTACTCTCATCACGCCCCGTACTCTCATCACGGCCGATACTCTCAGCATGGCCGGTACTCTCATCATGCTTGGTACTGTCATCATGCCCCTTACTCTCACCATGCCTCGTACTGTCATCATTCCTGGTACTCTCATCATGACCCTTACTTTCATCATGCCTGGTACTCTCATCATGCCCGGTACTCTCATCATGCCCAGCACTCTCATCATGCCTGGTATTCTCATTATGCGCAGTGCTCCCACCATACCAGGTATTGATTTCCATTTCCAAATGTTGCCATCAAAAGCATGGGTACTTTTGTCAGACAGCATTTAGTGGGAGACTACTACGGTGGCGATTTGGCAGAGTATAAAAGCTTTTTAACATGGGATGTCAAGACAATCCTTGGCCTCTTGGTATTAGGTAAACCACCTATTCCTATTTCTCTATTTTTTTTATTGTGCAACAATTTTTACAAAAATGTCCCACAGTCCCGTCCATTCTTATGGTCCTTGTTCCTATGTAAATTCACGTCTTTTCCTCAAATTGATCAAGGTCCAATTGCTTAAAGAATTAAGCCAATCCAATCACACATTTCATGCTTGAGCCGCTTGTCACAGCTTTCCACCAGGTCTCCTCATCAAAGGTCGTCTGGCTTGTGAAAATGTCCCCCAGATGTATGGCCCTTTCCGACCTTGCTCCAATACAGGATAGTAAGAGATGTCTGCTTGATTCCACCGTGTTGATTTCCCTGCAAAATCGACATGTATTTGTGGTGGATTGTTTCCTTGTGGCCAAAACTTTGTTGGTTGTTATCTGGTTCAGCCTGAATCTCAGGAATATTCCACTTAATGATTTATCTGGAAATGTCTCTAAGCAGCCTCGAACCTCGTTCGCCTTCATTGATGTTGTTGGCATGTCTTTGGTCAATTTATATCCATTTGCAATATCAAGGGTTGTAATCCAGTAGCTTTCTAATAGCCTCTTGGCTATTTTAGTCGCGTTTGCTACAAGGTTTTCCTTTGTTGTGGCTAACTCTTTCAGCAAGTTCTTGTTGGATCTTGCCCAAATGGTCAACATATAGTTCTGACCCTTTTCTAGTTCCCTTTTGATGATGTTCATTATTCTCGAATCTGGTTCGGAGATGACTTTTCTATGCAACATCAATGTATTTCTGACCACAATTGCCGTTCGTGATGTTAAACATAATTTTCGTCTTATGAGGGCAATGGGAGTGGTTTTTGACAGCCGTAAAACTCTTCTCCAAAAATAGCTCTCAAATTTCAGCCAAAGTGTCATTGATATTGAGGGTAGAGCGTCCATACCGTATGTTAAACTCGCTGTAACTGTGGCTTTGAAGAGGTTGATGACAGGAGTCAACGAGAAGCGTCCATTTTCCTATCTATGGGAAGTGCTTGGCTTGTCAAGGCTTTTAACTTTGCAAACAACATCCCTTGCATTAGTGATTACAAAGAGTTGCCACTTATCGTGACTCCTAAATATTTAAACGATTGGACTTTCTCAATTTCAAGAACTTCGATATACCATCTGAACTGTGCAGATTTTTCCCTCTTCCTTCCATAACCATGATCTTGGTTTTGTCTTTATTCAGTTCCAGATTGTTGGTTTTTAGGTAAGTCGTCAAGTTATTCAACTGTCTTAATAAGATGATGTCATCTGCATATCGAAGTCTTGCGACCCTGACCTCTCCTGTTGTCAGAGAAAAAATTCTTAGTGTGACCTCTGTGGCTGCATAATCTGAAATGTAGGCGTTATAAAGACTGGGGGTGAGGGGACAACCCTGTTTGACCCCTCTGGCCTTGCTGATTTCCTTAGTCTAACCCTCATAGTTGTTTCCTGATGGAGAGCACGGATTGGTCCCAATACAAGCTTCGGACAATTTTTGCTGTAAAGTTTGTTCCACAAACGGTCTCTGTTGACGTGGTCAAAAACCTGGACCAGGTCAACAAAGGCCATATACACAGGTTGTCTCTCCTGCAAAGCTTTCGCTTTCATGGTGCTCACCAGCAATATGTTAATAGATATTCCTGCTTTTTTTTATAAAACCTGATTGAAACGGGTCGAGGTGGCTGTTAGTTTTTAGCCAGTTCTGAAAGGCTTCTAATGCAAAGGCACCAAAAACCTTCCCCATAACATTAAGGAGTGCTGTGGGGCGATATTGTCGAAGATCGTCTTTTGCTCCTCTCTTGAAAATAGGAACAACTATGGCTTTTCTCCATGATGCTGGTACTTCTTTGGATTGGTTACAGTTTCTAAAGATTTTTTCCATGAAGCCCGCTGTCATGGCCACTGGGCAAGGACCACTAGTGCCATCATCTAAAGGGTCATGAGACTAAAGGTCTGCACACTTTATTTCTGGTGCACGTGTTATTTCCTTCCCTGCAGGTTCCGCATGTGCATCCAGGTCGGGCGTGGCCATAGAGAAACATTGGGCTGCACGTGCAGCATCCTCTGGGAGTGGCAAGGTGGGGCCTAAAGGTGGAGCCAAGGGGGCATGGCTGGACCAGGCTATTTAAGCCTGCCCCGCCCGCATGCAAGCGCTTTCATTAGTCTGATTAAGCAGCGTAACGCTCACCGCCGCAGGAAGCATCTTACCTGATTCCAGCAATATCATCGCTTGAAGCGCGGCTTACCCGACTCCAGCAACATCATCTCCAGCGCGCATCTAACCTGATTACAGCAATACCATCGCCGGAAGCGCATCTTACCTGACTACCGCATCCCATCGCCTGCAGTGCATCTTACCTGATTCCAGCAGTCATCATAGTTGAGGTGCACCCTCACCTGTTCCGGGCGCCTAAGCTTTGCGGGAGCCCATCTCGCTCAGCAGCCTCGCGGATCCATCCATCCAGCAACCGCCGGCAGGTCTTTGGATAGCTGCATCTCGTCAGACGTCGCCAGGCCATCCCTGCAAGAGAAAAGGACAAACAAGGTTAGAAACACATAAAGACTTAACGCTAAGTTCACACGCAACTTATCCTTCGTGCTTGACCTTTGAACTCAACTTACCTTCTACTGGGGACCTAGTAAACTCCTCTGGCCTCCATTTGGACTCGCTCCTAACACCGCAACTCCGCTGGGACCTTCATCACCTACTGGGGAGAAGGAAAGACATTCCAAGGGTTACGGACAATAATCACGGAAGAAAAACATTGCAAAAGGATACAGACAATAATCATTGTTAAGAAACACTTACCTTCGAAGTGGATCAGTCACAGCCGGTCTGGGCTGCCACACACGCAAACCAGTGAAAACACTAGGTCCATTAAAGGCAACACTGCAGTTGAGAAGCAGGACGGAGAGCTCATCCTCATAAATAAGCAGGTGAGACCATATGGGCAGATGCATGTTCACCTCATTCTAGGAAGAAGTGTTCGAGGGAAATCATAGTCCAACCAAAGCATTCTCACTGCCTCTCGTATTCTCTCAGGGGCAGTGTCTGCAACCAGCGCAGTCCACACTACAGGAGCAGGGGAAGAAGCCTGATCCAGGGGAGCGAAGTCCAGGGAGGGCTATAACCGTGCCCCAACGCCCCCGCAGAGACCAGGTGAGCGTAACAGAACGCAAAGCCTCTCTGAATTTCTACCTGGGCGTTATGGAGACCTCAGAAACTGAACAGTTGGCCCAATTGCTGGGGGAATTGGGAGCCGAAGTACATGCCTCCAGACAAGAAACCAATGCCTTATTGTAGCCCGAGAACAAACTGATGACTTGGCAAGGCAGATGCTTCAGACATACGCAGGGCAGGTTCCCTTACCTGGAATAGCACAGACTCCTATACCACAGCCATCCCCACCAGCCCAAGTGGTGCTCCCAGGGGCAGTGCCACTGGCCCCACCGGAACGCTTTACCGGCAATCCCAACAAATATGCCATATTCATGAACCAATGTCGCCTTCACTTTTTGTGCCGCCCTGGGGCCTTTCCTAACGATAGCGCAAGAGTTGCCTTTGTACTTTCATACTTGGGAGGCAGCGCAGCAGACTGGTCGATACTATTAGTAAATCAGGATGACCCTCTACTCCGAAACTTTGGAGAATTCCAACAGGAATTGGAAAAACTGTTTGCTAGACACACCCAAGGACAAGCCCTGGATAACGAACTATTGTCCCTCCGACAGGGAAACCATGATCTGCTGACTTATATTGCCACCTTCAATCGGCTTGTAGCACAGACAAATTGGCAAGAAGAAAAGAGGACCACACTATTTTATCGGGGATTGCGTGGTGAACAAAAGGATGTTCTAGCCCAAGTGGTCCACCCTCCTGAATGCTGTGCGGAGTACATCAATCTGACAGTACAGCTGGACCATAGGTTGCAGGACCGAAAAAAGGATCGCACAACAACTGAAGGGAGGTTGCTCTATATGCGACCCCAGGACACTCAAGTCAAGGCCCACGAACCAACCGAGCCCATGCTGATCGGGGGATTATGGGCACCTATCTCCAAGGCAGAGAGAGAGAAAAGGAGACAACATCAACGCTGTTTATACTGCGGAAGAGCAGGACATTTCCTCAGTGAATGCCTGATAAAACCCTCCAAGACAATAGTCGGTGCAACAATGGCAACGAAGAGAAAGAACAAAACCCGGAAAACTCCAATGCCCGACAAGCATAGGGGTCCACTTGTCAAGCGAAAAGAAGGAATCTGTACAGACCTCACATCTGGTCATCCCGGTACTCTTGGTCAACCACCAAAAACTGCCAAAGGTACATGCCTTGCAGGCATATATTGATAGTGGAGCGGTGGAAAATATATTGACCAAGATCTGGCTGCACGAATAGGCCTTCCCCTCCAGCAAAAACCTCAATCGGAAAACGTCACAGCAGTGGATGGTTCTCAGTTGTCCTCCGGCCCAGTGACGCAACACACCGATAAAGTCATGCTGATGTGTCAGGATGGTCATAGGGAAGACATCTCTTTCGATCTTATCTGGGCTTCCCAGTTCCAGATGGTTTTAGGAATGCCTTGGCTGGAAACCCATAACCCCAGGATCGACGGGCCAACACGAGTGCTGACCTTTCCTCAAGAACGCGCCAAAAGCTGCTACCACAAGAGCGTGAAGAGTCAGGAACTCAAGATGAAATCTATCCTAGGGCTCTCTGATTCCCTACCCCCTGA
Organism: Ambystoma mexicanum; assembly: GCF_040938575.1. Lineage (NCBI taxonomy): Eukaryota > Metazoa > Chordata > Amphibia > Caudata > Ambystomatidae > Ambystoma > Ambystoma mexicanum. The sequence continues at coordinate 23,131,156 of NC_090935.1, forward strand.
ATATCGGGACTACCTGGATGTGTTCCAAAAGGAATAAGCAAAAACCCTGCCTCCACATAGACCTTACGACTGCCAGATCGATCTGGTGTCCGGAGCACAAATCCCCTGCAGTCGAATTTAAGCTCTAACGAGCAAGAAAATCAGCATCTGAAGTCTTACCTGGATCAGTAGCTAGCTAACGGATTCATCCGCCCGTCTAAGTCTCCTGCCTCCTCGGGTCTCTTTTTCATGCCCAAGAAAGAGGGCGACTTAAGAACTTGCATAGATTATAGAGCACTGAACCAAATCACAGTAAAGAACAGATGTCCTCTGCCACTCATCCCAGAGCTGCTAGACCAGGTGAAGAATTACCAAATCTACACAAAACTGGACCTATGAGGGGCCTACCATCTTGTGAGAGTTAAAAAGGGAGACGAGTGGAAGACGGCATTCTGAACCAAATACTGACTTCAAGTATCAGATCATGCCCTTTGGCTTATGTAATGCACCAGCGGCGTTCCAATTCTTCATGAACGATGTGCTTCATGAATTGTTGGACGTTTGCGTACTCGTTTACATTGATGACATTCTTATCTACTCAACGTCCAAGTAGGATCATGTTGGCCATGTAAGAGCATTTCTGGAGAAGCTTCGTCAGCACCGGCTGTTTGCCAAATTGGAAAAATGCTTCTTCCATGTCACGGAAGTTGAATTTTTGGGCCTCATGCTTACCCCACAGGGATTTCACATGGACACACGCAAGGTGGATGCTATCCTTCAGTGGCCATCCCCAACAACCACAAAAGGAGTACGAAGTGTGCTCGGATTTCCCATTATTTTCGATGGTTTATCCCAAGGTTTTTGCGAATAGTTCATCCAATCACCTCCCTACTGAGAAAAAATAAAAGATTCCTCTGGCCCCCCGAAGCAGAAAATGCCTTCCAGGAATTAAAACTTGCCTTCACCACAGCACCAGTTCTTCGGCATCCCCGACCCAACCTGCCTTACATAGTCGAAACAGACACCTCCAGTGTGGCCATAGGAGCAGTATTATCACAAAAGGACCTGGACACAGGGCAATTACATCACATAGCATTTTGGTCCCATAAGTTTTCTGTACCGGAATTAAACTATGCAATTACTGACAAGGAACTATTAGCAATCAAAGGAGCCTTTAAAACCTGGAGACACTACCTTCTAGGGGCAAGACACATGGGCACAGTCATCACAGATCACCGTAATCTGCAATACTTGAAAACTGCTAAGGCCCAATTTTCGCGCCAGCTTCGCTGGGCTCTCTTTTCTGCTGAATACGATTTTGTCATTACTTACAGACCTGGAATACGTAATGGGAAAGCAGACGCCCTGTCACGCATGGGTGAGGACAAAGACGCTTTCGCAACATCTGAGCCAGTGGCCATTTCCCCTGAAGAACAGATTCAAAATCAGATTGCTGCAACCGCCTGTTGGGAGGACTTAAAGACCGATCTCCAATTTCGGATGAACAAAACAGCTCAACAGGAGTGGTTGGTTAAGGGGTATCAATACTCCATCAAAGACGACCTACCCTATTTTCAAGGAAGACTATATATTCAGGACAAGAAAACGCAAAACCAAATAATAGCAAGCTACCACGAATCATTAGTGGAAGGACATCCTGGAATTGCCAAGACTCGGGCCAAAATTCAAAAGAGCTATTGGTGGCCAACCTGGAGGAAAGACGTTGCCCAATTTGTTGCGACTTGCGGTGTCTGTGTGCAACACAAATCCCAGAAGTTAAGTCCAGCAGGGTTACTGCGTCCGTTGACTGTATTACCAGCACCATGGCATACGCTGTCAATGGACTTTATTACCAATCTTCCACCCTGCGATGGGTTTAACACGATCCTGGTCATTGTAGACTTATTCTCTAAAATGGTGCATTTTATTCCATTGAAGGGCCTTCCCACTGCTTCCACTCTTGCCACTGTATTTTTGGATCAAATTGTCAAGTTACATGGTTTCCCATCTGTATTGATTTCAGATCGCGGAAACTCAATTCGTCTCTGCTCTCTGGAGGAGGTGCTGTAAGATAGCCCAAATTGACCTTCGGTTATCCACGAGTCACCATCCCCAAACCGATGATCAAACTGAACGGACCAACCAAACCCTGGAGCAATACCTAAGATGTATGTTGCAACAAACTGAGGAGTCCTGGAAAAGTATCCTCTGGTTAACCGAATTTGCCTACAATAACTCTATCCACACTAGCACCGGACAACCCCCATTCTACACAATGCACAGTCGGCACCCCCAAACATCCTCCTTTGATCCACTTGACGAACTGGAAATGCCAGCAATTACCACATTGCATAAGACCATTACTCAAACCCTTAAAGAGGCAACAGAAAACCTGACCCGAGCCAAAGAACAACAGAAAAAGTTGGCAGACCGACATCGAAGAGAGGCCCCGCATTACCAAGTCAGAGATAATGTATGGTTGGCAACCAAGAACATACCTTTGAAAGGACCCCGAGCCTTCCGTCCCAGGTACCTGGGACCTTATCCCATCAAGGCCATTGTTAACCCTGCAGCCATGAAATTGGATCTACCAGCCAATATGCAGATCCATCCGGTATTCCATGTTTCTCTCCTGAAACCAATGAAACCCGATACTCAAATTAAAGCCCCACCCGAGCCTGATATCATAGAAGGAGAACCAGAACATGAAGTCAAGGCCATTCTGAATTTCAAGATAGTGCGATCTAAACTGTACTACCTAATCGACTGGGAGGGTTATGGACCTCAAGAACGTACATGGGAACCTGTTGAATTCGTCCATGCCCCACGGCTAATCAGAAAATTCCATCGTAACAATCCAGCCAAACCAGGACTAGGGGGAAGAGCGTCCGTGAGAGGGGCCTTGAGGGGGAGTGCTGTCATGGCCACTTGGCAAGGACCACTAGTGCCATCATCTAGAGGGTCCAAGTGGACCCAGTCCTGGCGTCTTTGGCACCAGGCTCATGAGAAAGTGTGCTCTGCACACTTTATTTCTGGTGCACGTGTTATTTCCTTCCCTGCAGGTTCCCCACGTGCATCCAGGTCGGGCGTGGTCATAGGGAAACATTCGGTTGCACCTGCAGCAAGGTGGGGCCACAAGTTGAAGCCAAGGGGGCGTAGCTGGGACCAGGCTATTTAAGTCAACCCATGCCCGCATGCAAGCGCTTTGCGTTAGTCTGCTTAAGCAGCGTAACGCTCACCGCTGCCTGAAGCATCTTACCTGATTCCAGCAATATCATTGATTGAAGCGCGGCTTACCCGACTCCAGCAACATCATCTCCAGCGTGCATCTTACCTGATTCCTGCGATACCATCGCTTGAAGCGCAGCTTACCTGACACCAGCAACATCATCTCCAGCGCGCATCTAACCTGAACTGAACTTACCTTCTTCTGGGGACCTAGAAAACTCCTCTGGCCTCCATTTGGACTCGCTCCTAACACCGCAACTCCGCTGGGCCCTTCATCACCTACTGGGGAGAAGGAAAGATATTACAAGGGTTACGGACAATAATCACGGAAGAAAGACATTGCAAAAGGATACGGATAATAATCATTGTTAAGAAACACTTACCTTCGAAGTGGATTAGTCACAGCCAGTCTGGACTGCCACACAAGTGGACCAGTGAAGAAACTAGGCCCATTAAAGGCGCACCAGCAGTTGAGAAGCAGGATGGAGAGCTTATCTGCACAAATAAGCAGCTGAAACCATATGGGCAGACGCATGCTCACCTCATTCTGGGAAGAAGGGTTCGAGGGAAATCATAGTCCAACCACAGCATTCTCACTGCCTCTCGTATTCTCTCAGGAGCAGTGTCTGCAACCAGCACAGTCCACACTACAGGAGCAGGGTAAGAAGCCTGATTCAGGGGAGCCAAGTCCAGGGAGGGCTGCAACCGTAGTCCAATGCCCCCGCAGAGACCAGGTGACCGTAACACCGGCCCATTCTTCTGGATGTTTTTTCAAATCAAGGTTTGGAATCCCATCAGGGGCAGGTGCCCTTGAGTTGTTCAGTTTCTTAATTTTGACAGAATTAGATCACGGTCGTTCGGGATATCCCACTTTGTTATTCTCCCGGGAGCTGGATTATTTGTTTCCGTCCTTGGTGCTTTATACATTTTAGTGAAGTGGTCTATCCACTGCACTTCTCCTATGTTGATTTGTAGGCGATCGTTGTTCTTTCCGTCGGTGTCTTTTATTGAAGACCAGAATTGTTTACTGTTCTTGCCACATATTGCACGGAGCATTTCCTCTGCATTTGCTTGGTAAAGATTTTGTCGCTGTTGTCTGATCCAATTCTTATAGTTAGTTTTTACTTGCTTCAGTCGTTCAGAATTTGCTATCGTATTCGATTTTTTTTAACACGCGTTAATTGCCGTAATATTCTCCTTCTTAATACCAATTTGGTATTATACGTGTGTACGTTTTGAGTGTCCATACTGTTTTTTATATTTCTTTTTTGTATATAAGTTAATAGAAGTGGAGTATAATCCACTTCGGAGATTTGTTGAGTCTGTATGTTGTCCTGGATGTTATTGCCCACTTGATACTGGCTTGTCATTTCTCTAATTGATCTCTTTGAAAGCTTGAGACGGGTTCCTCTCTGCTCTGTTTCTAGTTCCACTGTTAATTGCTGTCATTTTTCTTGTGGTGCGATCCAAGTTGATATAAGTAAGTTGTGGTCACTGTTTGTAGTTCTCTCAATTCTGAAACTGTCTACCTGTCCAAATAGCTCCTTTGACACACATTTATGATCAATTGTGCCTTGTTGAGCAGCATGTTCCCATGATGGTATACTTAGATTGGATTTATGTCTCAGCCAGTGAAGATTGTGAAGATCTCTATCCGACATTAACTTCTCCAGTAGCCAACCTCTTTCCAGGATTGAGGCCGATCTTGGTAAATTAAGTTTTTGATCTCCAATATCCTTGCATATTGCATTGAAGTCTCCGGTAATTATTACATGGTTATAATTATATAACACATTTGCTTCGTCCAAAATCTCAGCCATGGAGGTCATGTATTTCTGGTTGTTAGTTGCCTCCGGATTCCAATATGTGTTTATGATTAAAATCCTCTCCGGAGACTCAGTTCCTCCTAGGCTCTTCTGACGGGTCCAGCTCGTTAGCGTTGCTTGAATCAGATGCGAAGAATACATATGGGCATGAATATTCAATCCCGAACCTGAGCGTGTGACTGTCAGTAAGCCAGATGTTGGTCTACCTGTAAGGCTGCGGTGAATGCCATAGTGTAGCCATCTAAATGTGGTTTACTTGGAAACAAAGGACGTCCAAAGAGCCCAAATTCACTTTGTGTTCTTTGCCAAATGGGCAAATCCTCAGGTGTTCCGAGAGCCCATTTTAATATGGGTTTGTTGCCCATTAGTGCCTTTAGTTAGAGGTCGGTCTAGTTCTACCTCTTTCCTCAGATCCAATGGCTAGTTTTTCTTACTTGTAGTATTCGCGGATGATTTCCATACCCAATGTTTCGGGTCTATCTTCTTTGTACTCTCACAATTTCTATCTGGTGTTGATGGTTGCTTATACTGCGGCATGTTGTAATTAACGTTGGCTTGCTTATTTACCCCCAGGCCAAGAGGCCTCCTATCCAGATCTCTTAAGTTATCGTGTTGTGCGTCTTCTCTTGAAGTATGTCCCCTTCTATGATGGTCTCTCTCTTTGTCTTTGTTTATCTTCCTCGCCCTTGGTTGCCGTCCGTGAGGAGTCTCACCTGAATGTCTCCTCCTCGAACTTTCGTATGTTCTACTGCTTGTTCTCTGGGCCTGTTTATCACTGCTGCCGCAGCTAAGATTCCTCTTTTGTACATAGGTTCCTTCCAAACTTCTTTCCATTGTCTCTGGTATATGCTGACTTGCTTCCACGTGTTTGACATTACTTTGCTTGAGTTCTTTGAAATCTTAACTTAGCATCCTGAAACTTTCTTCTGAGTTTGTCAATAGATTTTGTATTACTTTTGAGTGTATGTGGAGAAACAATCGATCTTTTCTTTTACTTAAAGAGGGTTCCACAATCCAGAAGTCCTCATTTTGTAATTGCCTCAGATTTGGTATTTGTTTGCAGAGAGACAGTAAAGTGGTTCTGTTCAAAGTCAGATTATCTACGTAATCATGTCTTCGTTCTAATCTGAAGATACATGCACCTTGAATTTTCCTTGTCTGTAATCGACTCTTTGTTCCTCCTACAGCTGGGTGCATTTCCCGATCTTCATTTAAATAAGGTCTATCTTTATTATGTCGCTGATAACCTTTTCTCCTTGGGGCCGGGCTTTGGGAGTGTTCTTTGTCACAAAGACGTGATGAACTATGTCTTGCTTTGCTTTTCCTATAAGGAGATGCTTTCAGGACTAGATCTCGTTGTCATTTGGTCTCTTTGTCTTTGTACATAGCCTCGTATCTCTTATCACTTTCTCATTTGTAGTTGGAGTCCAGGTCCCTTTCATTATGCTTTTTGACTTCAGCTCTCTTATCCTTTTTTACTTGAGTACTTACACGGCGAGAGGATGTTGGTTCCATTATAAATACCCTTTTCTTAGGTTTGTCTTTGGAATTGTTGATTTTGATACCATCTGCTTTTCTTTTTTCTCTTGGCTGAATATTTCTGATTCAAAATCCTCAACTGTGTATGTACTCATGTCCATCAGGTTTACTGAGGGATCTTCTTCCCTCTGTGGGAGACTGGTGTCCTTGTATTTTGGTGTTATTATGCCTCCCTTCGTTCCTTCAGGTCTTTTTGGAGGGCCTTTGTTGTAAGGTTTGTGAGTCTTATTCTTAGGCCCCGTCTTTTCTGACGATTTCTCTGAGAAAGGATTTTTTTACGTTGTTTTCGACTCGTCATTATTGTCCTTTCCCAGGGTCACTTGCTTAAATATCCCAAAAGTAGATTTGTTTATTCCCGTCCCACAATTCATCTTTATTGTGGGTTCTGGTGTTACTCTTCTATCATGTTTGATACCCTCAGGTACGGTTGATATACAGCCATTCCGCTTCTGATGTTTGGTGTTTATTTCCATCATTGATGATGGTTGGCATTTCAATGTTGCTGGTACAGCAGTTGTAACCTCGATTGTTCTCTTTGTATCTTTTTTGATTCACTCGTTCGTCAATCTCAGCTCCTCCTTTTATTAACAAATCTCAATCGAGTTTTTCCTGCGCCTCTTGTGTTTGCGTTTGTGCATCACTCATCCTGCCGGTATTAGTTGTTAAGTTGTTAGTTCCTACCTTATGATCGTTTGAGAGAACTATATCAGTGTTCTGTATTAGAGCACTTTTGGAAAGTTTCTCCGTCTCCTTTGCCAATATAAACCCCTCTCGATAGGTCATCTTAGTATGCATAAGTGCTATCAACGAGCTTTGGTCCCTGAGTGTGTCGTTTAGTGCTTCGTAGAGCTTGCTAAACAGTGCTAATGCTATGGTGACCGTGGCCATGATGTTTAATAAGTCTGCCTTTTTGGAAGGGTTATCTTTGTTTTGTATGGTTTCACTCAAACGTCGGGCTTGTTGCGTAGTCTTCAGAAGAGGATTTCTCATTGAATGTGTCTGATCTGGAGTTTTCCTGTTATCAGAACTTTTAATTGGTGGTGTATTTTCTTGTTCCCATTGATTTGGAATTGAGCTTTCATGCTGTTTTCGTTCCAAAATACTCACTGCACCAAATGACCTATTAACGTTCGCTACAGGGTTGATTTCTTTTATCATCCTTTCTTGAAAAGAGGTTTTTGGCTCAGTAGGTGTCACATTTTCTTCCTAAGGTCAACTTATGCGGATTTCCTGCTTGCTTTGTAAAGAGATTTTTTCAGTAGGCCGGTGACGAGTTGCCTGTGGTATTGCAGGGTGTTTTCGAACGTCTTCCATTTCCTGATTTGTCCTGTTAAAATCTCGAGTGGAAGGGTCTTTACCAAAATGCCATCTAAGTGGTGTTGACGTTGTATTTTTAGAGGAGTTATTACTAGCTGTTTGTGAGCTCGAGGACCGCCCTGCCCCTTTCTTTTTTATTAGGTTGGCGGTCTCATCGGTTATTATACCCTCCAAGATTCCAACGTCCGAAATGTCGTTGGTTCTTCTCTCCGGACAAAGCTCTTTTTTAAAAAAAATGTGCTAAAAGATCTTTTTTGGCAATATTTCTCACCGGCGTCTGTTTGCCCTGCTTACAAACCGGTTTATAATTTGTCTTCAATTTTCTGGCAGTCTTGGTCTCTGGGCATCTTTTAGTTTTTAACTACATTGTGACTTTAGCTCCTGAATTCACCGGTCTTTTAGGGCGCATCTGTAGTCCTTTTAAGAGAATGTTGGCCTTGGAGGCCTTCTCCCATTGTGAGGGTGTATGTTCTGGTGGAGCTTCCCTCTCCTTTATTTCTACTATAGGCTTGTTCACCAGCAAGTTTATTTCCTTTGACTTATTCAAAGGATCGATGTCAGATATTTCTTGTGGAGTCAGGTCTTCCGAATTGTAGTCTATCACTTCTGTAGTATTTTCATCTGAATTACTTGGAAATTATATGTGTGGTATGTTGTCTCTTGGCTCTTCAGATCTTCTTTCTTCCCTACGGGATGTATTTCTGTTATGTATTTCTGTTGTATTTCTGATCATTTGTCATCTTCATTTGTCTGGCGACATCTTGAAGAGGGGTAGCCAGCCCATCCCCTATATGCTGGGGCTCCTGTGACATACTGGGTCCGTCTTTAACCGGTTCGGTTGTAATATGAGGTAGCGGATGTTTGTTCTGAGTCAGTTTTTCACCCAAGCGAGGAACCTTCTCTATATTCTGTACTGGAATGCTAGTAAATTTTTCCTATTCATTAGGGGGGACTTTTTCACAAAACCCATCGCTTTTCTTGGTGCATTCCACTTGCATCAGAACTCATCCAATCCCATTCTCCTCCAATGAGGGGGGCTCGGCTTTCAATTTGTTGGATTTCCTTTTCGGAAACCCAAAACTTCCTGCGTTTTGTTTTGCAATGTTCCTAGCCGTCCCGACCCGTGGCCGAGTTTTTTAGACACTGACCACATGCCCATCGTGAGACGGTACATATATCCCGGTAATGCCGTGGATCCTCTACTTCTTCGACTTCCCGTTGCGAGTTTATCGGTAAGCCTGATTCGATCATTTTCGTAGACTGCTTGGGCGGCCTGTTGTTTGACTTTTCCATACTCATGCTCACTATTGGGGCTGGGGCTGACGTAATTCTCTTCACACGCGCCGTTCTTATTGGACTTCTCCACACCATGCCCAATTCCTCACGACAAGGGCGCTGGCTTCTAAGGTGTCTTCCGTCTTCATCCATTCTCTTTTTACGACGTTCGAAAATCCAATGCTCGGATGCCACGGACTGCCGCAGACTGCAACTCGGCAACCAACTCTCTGGTAGTAGAAAGCAGACTGCTTCCACAAGGCTGCTTCCACAAGTAGAACAGGTTGACTGCCGCAGACTCCAATTCGGGCAAACCAATTCTGCGGCTGCTCCGTGGCTCAAAGGGGTTTTTGAAGACAACTCCTCCCAGCAATTAATGGTAGTAGAAAGCAGACTGTTTCCACAAGGCTACTTCCACGAGTAGAATGGGCTGACTGACGCAGACTGCAACTCGGCAACCAAATCCTATTGGTATAGGCATGTACTACACAAGTTGGTAGGGTGGCTGAGCAGCCAGGCTTATCTCAAGAGGGGTAAATGTGAGCTGTAGCAATAAAATCCACCAATACAAGTATCCAAATAACACTTACACTCAAGGGTTCTAGTAAAATAATTATTTATTTATTTTACGGTCATTTTTAAATAAGCATTCTTTAAAAAGTGCAATGTGTGTAGCAATCAAATATACTTTAAAATACTTTCCCAGAATTGACACAGAGCAAGTAGAGGTTAGAGGAAGGAAAAAGGTTCAACAGGGTCTCAGAGCATGTGAGAACTTTAAATCTTCCAATGAAGTCTAGATAAAAACATTTCCCAGCAAATATTGGTTTAAAAGCAATGCATCACCTGTGAGGGACAGTAAGAATCAAAGTCAAATGGAATAGAAGAGTCTGAAGGGAGCCAGGACAGCCACGGTCAATTGGAGCAAAGTCTATGGAGCTGAGCCACTTCTTAGATAACAAAGTCTTGCACAAAGTTAGAGGGTTTGTTGTAGAAAAATCACTGTAGAGTCACAAGCTGTTACACTTGTGAACGTTAGAGCTAACATCAACTCTAGAAATGCAGCCACTGCAAATCTCTACTGCGATTTCTTCATCAGGATGTCCTTCCCAGTGGTCGACTCTGTCTGCAGTCCCAAAACCCTCGCCTTTTAGGCTGGTTTCTCCCATTCATGCACAGCCTAGCTGTCACTTACACAGCAGGGTGGCTGTCCTGCAAGGACACCCAGCCAGCCAATCAGCACTGGGTGCATTCAGGATTCCCTGGTGACTAAGGACAGGGGAGTTTTGGCCAACTCCCTCACTTGCTGCCCTGGCAGACACACTGGAGCCAGAGGTGGGTTTTAGCACTGAAGCCTGCCAAAGGCAAAATGAACAAAGGGCTCAAACCTGTCTTGGGGTGCAGTGTAAAACCCGAGAAAGACCTCACAAACAGAAAATGGTAAAAAAAGAAGACTGGCGCCATTCTCACAAAATGGTCACCCGTGGGTGCTATACCGCAGCTAAGGATTCAGCCTGCGGTAAAAACACACAATAGTAGGAAAATTAAACCACTACCACCAGCCATTTGAAGTCAGGAGGGTAACATAAAACATGTTACATGAGTAGGTAGGAAAAGGGACTACTAAGTAACCCCCCCACCCTCAGCACTCCACATAAGATGGTGTGTGCTGGACCTACAAAGAGAAAAGGTAAGTAAAGTCAATTTCACTTTACCATTCTTGGGAACGGTAATTCACACAAGAAAAGGTATTTAAACCTTATGAGAAATCTTTGGGACTTCTCTGTGACACTGCACTGAAGGTGCTGCGTGTACCATACAAAAAGTCTGTGGAGTTTGTCAGACTCCAAAAACAAAGGAAACACATCATCCAAATCAGATAAAAACACATGAGAGAGTGAGAAAAAGGGCTCACTCACTCCAGAGTTACAATTTAAAAGTCCTAAAGTCCAGCAAAAGAGCTGGGGGTCTCTAAGGTAGTAGGAATTAAGCACTAAAATGAAAATTCCCCCTAACACTTGTCCCCCCAGACTAAGGGACAGGAGGATCTAATCCTCACCAGGATGGATCTCCTGTTGCAAGTCGGTTAAATTGTCTGCTGAGAACACCAGCAACCTTTTGTAACCCTTGCTATGGCACATTTTAACAGGTGTTTTAATTTGTTAGCTATAGGACTTACAAATACTATTGGGTACATCTCTCTTGTTTAATGTATAGGGGATCTGGGTTAACAGCCAGACAACTTCTGAACCTACAGTAGGCTTTTTCAAGGGGTCCTTATAAAGAAAGAAGTCCCTTACACCTAGAGGGGCATCCATGGTTCCTCACCACCTCTCTCACAAGAGCAAGTTGGGTATCTGGTATCGTAGTTGGAGGGGTTGTGATCAAGCAAGGTACTTGCTTTCACTTCCTCTTAGATCTTATTTTACCTGGCTTAGAATATTCCCTCCTAACACTAGGATTTATTCTGGAGTCTTCAATAGAAGATCCAACATGCTTAAGGTGTTTAGCCTTAGACATGTCTTTCCTGGATTTCCACCAGTTTTGAGAATTACCAGTTCTCACAGACATAGACAGGGGTCCATCCAATGTGTCTATCCACCTCTTCCTCAGAAGCAGTGTGGGTCAGAGACTTTACGATTGGCTTGGCAATGATGGACTATGGTTGGGGCTCCATTTTCCTGTTATTCTAGTTTTGCAGTTGCCTTGGTTAGATGTTAACCTACTAACACAAGGACACAGTAGGGGTCTCTGTAGAGGGTGCCACAGGCTCAGAGTGGTCTCTTAAGGATGCCTATCTAGCCAATTTGGTTTGTTCAGGTTTCCTCCTACTGGGAGGCCTGCGGTACTGGACACTATTCCTAGAGTTTTTAAGTCATTCCCCAACAGGACTCTCCCAGGCACCTCATTCTGAACACTGACAGGGATCCTTACCAGGTATCGCATCTCCCCAGGACTGAAATCACTGCACTGGCACCCAGTGGCCGCGAGGATTAAGTTCAAAACCCTCTGCATTCTCCACAAGGCCTTCTGGGGCCTGGGACCTCAAAACCTTAAACTCTCTCTTCCTAAATATCTTCCTTCTTGAGCTCTTCGCTCATCCACCTCCAACTCCCCCAGGGTTAGTCACTTCTCCAAGCAGCGAGTTGGTGGTAGATCTCTTTCTTCTGCTGGGGCCTCCCTCTGGAACAGCCTTCCTGCCTCCCTGAAACTTGAGGAGAACCATCTCTGGTTCCAGAAGCACCTCAAGACCTGCCTCTTTGCTTCTGCTTTCTCTCCACCTCTCCCCTGCTGATTTTCTGGCTGAATCTGAAACTGCACTGGTTTACCTGGCTACCCTTTGATCTTGGACCCAGGCCCCCCCCTGCCAGTTGCACACATGCACTGCCCCCCTGGCAACACTTGCACTCAGGGACTGTTTCTGTATCCCTACAGCCCCCACTAGCACTTGACACCTGATGTTTGCACTTCTATTTATTTTTCTATATTTATTTCCGTGTCATCCTATGGATTGCACTGCCCCCTCCACTTTCCCCCTGCACTTTTCCCCTTCCCTTCTCCCCTGCACTTGCGCGATCTCAATGTCACCTGGCCTAGTAGGATCGCTGTCTCTGTCTTCCCTCTGTTTCCCCTCCCTTGCCTCATTGTGCCTTGAAACAATTTGCGCGTTATAAATGCCATATCGTATCATATCATGTTTCAACCTTAAACGGTTTCCACCCCACTCCAACTCTACTTCACCCATTTGTTTCCAGTTTTTCTCCATTTCCCACCCACAGATGGTGATTTCCATCAGATCGTGATCACTAAACACCTGTGGCAATATCTCAAATCTCTCCACCTTCTCTCTTAGGTAAAGCAATAGTCGATACATGACTTCAAATCCCCACATTTCCACATGCCTCTGCCTGGAATATCACCCACCGTTTGGGCACTGAGCATGTACATCTCCCTCTGTCTCATATTACCCATCCACTCACACTCTCTCTCATTCCATTTGTCCTCTTTTAGAGGATAGCCAGCTTTATTGAGGAGTTTGATGTTTAAATCCCCATATTACAATCCTAGCATCATCCCAGTCATACACAGCTTCATCAATTGCCCGCATTGCTGACTCTATTAACTTCAATTCCTTTGACATATTAACTCTCCAGTAGATATTAATTGGGAGTACGGGTACTAGATGGTCGACCCCTGATCATTCAAGAGTCAAACTCTGGGCATAGGGGTTAGGGCACTCTACTTTATTTGCATTCCAACTCGATTCCTTTTTAATCATGGTTAAGAGACCCAAAAAACGGATGACCAGTAAGACCCTTATGGGCTGGATTAAAATAAGCCACATAACCTTCACTTTGTGGGGTCTCCCTTAACCAAGTCTCTTGAAAACACAAGATGTCAAACTTCTGTAGATCTGGGACACTTTCAGTAAATAGTATTCAAAAACCTCTGGTGTTCCAAGATGCTATTCGCAGGGGCTTTGAACTGACTGGTTTGTGAATCTAATCCTCCGGTGAGCTGTTAAAAGCTCCCGCCAGCCAGTCCCATGATCTATTCTCCAAACTGGCAGCTACTTGTCTCACACCCTCCCTCGCTCTATTTTTTTTCTGATTTGACACTGTAAATTTCATTGGGACCAGGTCATTTTTTGTAAATGAGGCGATTTTGTCCTCTCTCGTATTCTTATTCTCCATAGGTTCACTGGCTCTTTTTTTTGATCAGTTACAGTTAGAGTGGACCTTACTTCAGACTTAGGAATCGTTGCCTCTCTCTAATTTGCTCTAATTCTCATGTGAAAGTCACTTAAATCGTAGCCCAGACGCAAGAACTTTTCTTTCGATCAGAGTAGCAGATCTTGCTTGAACTGTGAGTTTAGATGTAAATATCTTGCACTCTGAAATACTTGTGTATGAGCGCGATACAAATAAAATATCATATCATATCACCCAGTCATTTTTCTCGAGCACAAATCCCACACTTTTAATATCCCCTGAGGATATCTGTCGAGCCGGAAGGATACAGTTCAACAATCTTAAAACATTCCTCCTATTTAACACCAGCATATTTGAGCAAGCAACAATTATTTCTAGATATATTTTGGGACTGGCCCACGGGCTTGACTCACCACATTTTTGTTTTTTACTGTTGTTCCCCAGGTTCGTAGAGTGGTCTGGCACTTTGGCCTTTTCTTTCACACTTCTCACTACCTCTTCTGCGTCGTCCTTGGGTTTATCGGTTGGGGGGCGTCCCTTTCTCTTTTCTTCCAAAGTTCTTAAACCCCCGGGGGACTTTTTGTATACCTGTTGTTTCAATTTTTCATCAGGTCTTTGGTCCCTCGTATCTTGGTGCTTTATTCCCAAATCTATTTGACTCTCAATTTTGGCCCATTCTGAATTGCTCACCTCCTTCCACATCTCATCTTCTTCGTTTCTTTCAATTTCTTCAATGAGGTCACTTAGATCTATTGCTGGGATTTCCCGATAATCCGCTTCATTCTCCAATTCTGCCGCCATTGCCTGATCTTTATTCAAATTTACTTCAGGCAGACTTAATTCCTTTCAAGCATTTTTAGGTAGAGGTCTGTTGTCCATTGGTGGCGGAGAGCGTAGATTTCTTAAATAGGCTCTGGATCTGTTAGATTTCCTCTTGGATGTCACTAACATATTTTTTACATCAGAGGCTTTTCATGGGCTTTCTGGGGGCCACTTTGCTGCCTTCCACATCTGTTTGCAGTTTGTACATTGAAAAGATATTAACATCTTTGGCAACCTGATGAGGCTTTTCTTTATCCAAAGAAATCGAAATTGTCTCAATGGATGTAGGTTTTCCCGTTACTACATCTGAAGCTTGTGGCTTCGGTCGTTCCACCATTTGGGAGGATTTGAAATGGGACATCATCCATTCACAATCCGATGAGAGGGCCTCCATCATTAGGGTCTTATCCCTGATTTCTCTCCTGGCAAGATCGCACAGTCAGTTTTGCCGATTCGCAGAGGCTTCTGCTTCTTTGTCCAGCCTCGAATCAACCTTATATGCCAGAACCTCAAGAACTATCAGCTTGTTAGATATTCCTGTAATCAGAGAGGACTGATCTTGTAGACTAGAATGTATCGCCTCGTAGAGCTTAGTGAAAGGTAGTAGTGAAGTTGTTAGCAACGCCATCATGAGCTGTTGTAGACCGGCTCTGTCTTCAATTTGGAAAGGGCCTTCTCTACACCCACTCTTCCTTCCCACACACTCTGAGCGTTGATGGAGGATGCTAATGAAGCAGTGGAGGAGGAAGTGTCTCTATCTTTAAACACTTGACCATCCCCTCTTTCCGAACACCAGTTTATATTTCGTACTTGAGGTTGTTCCACTTCCACATCCCAATCCAACGCTCTTGGATTATTTTTAGGCTCTGCAGCTCTCTCCTCCTCCATCCCTACTTTCTCTGGCCATACATCCGTTTGCTCGGAGGTAGATTTTATCTCCACGTGGCCTTTCCCTTCCTCTATTTGCATATATGGATGTCTTGATTCTGCGGCTTCCTGCTCCACATCCCTATCAGCTTGTTTCAGGGATTGGTCCAGAACACGTAGCCGATCATTGACCTGGGTTAGGCTCAGGCGTTTTTGTTGAGTAATTTTTCTAGTCAAATCCGAAAGTTCCTCCACCAGGTGCGCTGCCAAACCCACATTCGTACCATTCGGCCCATATTCAGGCCACTGAATGGGTTCGCCCACACTGACTTCCGGGCCCTTTTGTCCTAGTGTATTTGGGCGCCGCTCTGTCTAATTTCATGTATTTTGTGGGTTTCCAACTTTTCTTGCCTTTGGCTTAGTTTTGCCATTTGTTTTTAATTTCTTTATTGTTTTCAATTAACAACATATATATACATAACATACAAACATACAAAATAAACTGGCATTTTGGCATTCCCACAGATTCTGCTATGGGTTTGTTATCCTGGAGCTGTCCGACAACCTTACTTCCTCTGCCTGTAGCTGCTTTTGTGGGCCGCATCAATGTCCGTGCTTATATTGTCTATTATTCGGTCACTTGTGTCCCACTGTCCTTGGTCCTCTGGTATCCCTGTACCTCCTCCGGGTCCTCTTCTTCAGTTTCCTTCCCCTCGTGTCCAAATAAGTCCTGCACTAGGGAGTTCCATGCTGATATTTTTCGAGCCGTTTCCCCTTCCCCTCTTTGCACTGCTCTTATCCACTCTGCAGTTTCCGCTAATGTCCACTTCCGGAGGTCCGACCACCATGCTTCTGTGGTCGGGCCTTCTCTAGATTTCCAGGACATAGCTATCCTTCTTTTGGCTAATATGCATATCAAGTCTTTCATTTTTGCTAGATGCACTTTGTCTCTGCCCCCTCGTGGGAAGAGGCCCAGCAGGTACCATTCGGGGTGCTCTGCCTGTATCTGAAGGCCACTCTCTGCTATTTTGGTCCTAATACCTTCCCGAAAGTCTGTACCACCGGGCATGTCCAAAACATGTGCACCATGTCTGCTTCATCAGCTGCAAAAACAAAGAGGTGATGGCTGGAAGGTTTAGACTGAATCTTAACCACTGGCATTGCTCGGGGCAACCCTACAGACCATCGTTCTTCACCTGCCAAGCCATTACAGAAGGGGAAAGACATATGCAAATCAGGCTTGGCCCCACCCCAAAAGGGGCAGTCCAGCCCGAACCGCTAGATCACATCCCTTCTGCACGAGACCACAAGCATCCCCAAACATGTTTCGCCCTTGTTGGGGCTCATCAGTGAGGAGTAGCTTGGGTCTCAAGGCCCAGCAGGCACGGGACCCACGTCTGGGCATACCCGTCCCACTCGGGGTGACAAAGCAAAAACAAAGAGGTGATGGCTGGAAGGTTTAGACTGAATCTTAACCACTGGCATTGCTCGGGGCAACCCTCCAGACCATCGTTCTTCGCCTGCCAAGCCATTACAGAAGGGGAAAGACCATATGCAAATCAGGCTTGGCCCCACCCCAAAAGGGGCAGTCCAGCCCGAACTGCTAGGTCACATCCCTTCTGCACGAGACCACAAGCATCCCCAAACATGTTTCGCCCTTGTTGGGGCTCATCAGTGAGGAGTAGCTTGGGTCTCTAGGCCCAGCAGGCACGGGACCCACGTCTGGGCATACCCGTCCCACTCGGGGTGACAAAGCAAAAACAAAGAGGTGATGGCTAGAAGGTTTAGACTGAATCTTAACCACTGGCATTGCTCAGGGCAAACCTCCAGACCATCGTTCTTCGCCTGCCAAGCCATTACAGAAGGGGAAAGACCATATGCAAATCAGGCTTGGCCCCACCCTGCTGGGGTCACCTCTATGCATCACGTTCATCCTCTTAGGTATGAGGTACGCTCTATGTGTTAAGTACAGCTGTGCTTGTTTGAACCTTGCGTTCCTAGACGCTGTCTTTGGGTATCTCAGCACCCTGCTCCATTCTTGGTCACTGAGTGGTTTGTGGAGTTCTTCTTCCCAACATTGTTTCATATGCAACTCTTGTTCCTTGTGGGTTCTTAGCATCTGGTCGTATAGTTTGGAGGTAGTATGTGTCCCCTCTGATATGTCGTACCACATGTCCAATACTCCTGCTGCTTCCTCTTGGTCTTCCCATTCCGGCCATCTGCTTTTAATTCTGAGGATTAATCTGTTATGCAGGATAAATTGGCCTTCATGTATGTCGTGTTCTTCCACCATCTCTTGGAAGTCTACCCATCTCCCTCCTCTTCTCAAGTCTCCAATTTGTGCTACGCCTTTGGCTTCCCACTGAGTTCGGAACGTTGACAACACATTTTAGGCCCACCAGGGGGATTTGTGCTGAATAGGGATCTTCCGTCCCCTGTAATTTCCATGCTCTGTTCCACAACCTCACTGCGAGGTTGAGCAGGTACGGCAGGGTCCTGAGCAGGGGTTTGTCCAGCCACAGTATTTCCCTTAGATAATGTGTTTTCAGTGCCGGCTGGAAGTTGGTTGTGTCAATTGTTTCATCCTCCCCCAGCCAATTGGCCACGAATTGCAACTGCCCAGCCAGATAGTATTTTTCAAAGTCTGGCAGCCTAATGCCTCCTCTTCCATAATCTTTCTGTAGGGTCTTCATTGCAATCCTATTTCTTCCCCCTGCCCAGAGGAAGTTCCTTGCTATTGTATTTAGATTAGTGAAGAAGGCCCTAGGGATATTATGCAGAATGTTTGTGAAATAATATAACAGGCGTGGGAGTACTACCATTTTCTGGAGGGCCGCCCTACCCATCATTCCCAGTGGCAGTGTTCTCCAGAAGGTCATGCATTTTTGTGTTTTTTCTAGGGCTGCCTGCGTATTATGTCGGTGAGAGTCTGCAGTGTCATGGTGGACCTCTATTCCCAAATATCTAAAGGAGTGAGTTGCCCACGTTAGGCCTAAGTCTGGGAGTTCTGCCGGGGGGACCCACCTCAGGTTTGCCAGGGGGAAGATCAGAGACTTCTCCTTATTTATTGCTATACCTGAGAGTCTGGTGTCTGCTCATATTGCTTCCAGGAGGCACGGCAGTCTAGTGTGTGGGTTTTCTACAAACAACAACATGTCGTCTGCGTATAACGAAATTTGGTGGAGCACTCCGTCTACCTCTATCCCTGTGTCTCCGTATTCTGCTCTAAAGAAGACCGCCAACATTTCGAGGGCCAAGATATATAACATTGGTGATAGTGGGCACCCTTGTTTTGTTCCTCTATAGGTCTTCCAGTCTTTTGAGATATATCTTCCTGACTTCTCCCTGGCCCTAGGCTCACTTTACAATATACTGATCCATCTAAGGAACCCTTCTCCAATGCCAAAGTGGGCGAGAACCCTCATCAACCACCCCCAGTTCACCGAATCAAATGCTTTGACTGCGTCGAAGGACACTATCGCACATTCTCTTCGCCCCTGGTTTGTTCTATCTATCACGTGATGTATTCTACGGAGGTTCCATGATGTATTCCGTTCTGGAACGTAACCCGTTTGATCTGGATGTATTAATGTGGGGATCACTTGTTTCAGGCGGTTGGCTAAAACCGCCGTTAGTATTTTGGTATCCTGGTTAATGAGGGAAATCGGCCAATATGCAGTGCACTTTGTGGGCGGTTTCCCTGGTTTAAGGATCGGTACAATAATTGATTCTGACATGCTGGTCGGTAATCGTGCGCTTTCATATGCGTCTTGATATGTCTCCAATAACCTTGGGGTGATGGTGCCTTTAAATGTTTTATAGAACTCTCCTGGGAGTCCATCCGGGTCCGGGGATTTACCTGTAGGGAGTTCTGCTATTACACCTGCTATCTCTTCCTCTGTGAGTGGGGCATCAAGTATTTGGGCCTGCTCTTCTGTTAGTTTTGGCAGTTTTATCTCTGCTAGCGCGTCAGTTATGTCATCTGGGTCCACTTCCGGATTAGGGGCATATAGTTTTTCATAGAAGCCCGCAAATAAGTGGTTAATGTGCTCTTGGCTCCTAATCTCTGTCTCTGTCTAGTCTTCTAGTACTATAATGGGTTCTCTTTTGTTTTGTGCCCTTCCGCATGTAATCTTTGCAGATACCTTCCATAATTCAACCGTCCCAGCTTCTCTCAGAGCTCTATACACCTTGTTCTCAACTCTATCAATTCATTAGGCTCCTCCCCCGCTGCCTGCGCCCTGTGTTCCTCTATTTCTATCTGCCTTTCTAGTTCATTAAGTTCCTCTATGGCTACCCCCTTTAGACCTCCCATTTTGCCGATTACTGCCCCCCTTATTACCACCTTGAACGCATCCCAGAGTGTGGCGTTACTCTCTACACTTCCTTCATTATGCTCAAAGCAACAATCTATTGCTTCCTGAAGATGTTCTTGGAATTCTCCCTCTTCCAAAGCTTCTGCCCGGAGTCGCCACATTGGTAGTGGGGCTTTCCCGTATGTGTGTGCCCATGTTGTCAATATTGGAGCGTGGTCTGAAAGTGTTCGGGCTCTAATATTGATCCCTGTAAAGTCGTGCAATGATTCAGTGCCCGTAAGTATGTAATCTATCCGTGTAAATATTCCGTGGGGTGCGCTATGGTGTGTGTACCCTCTTCTTGCCCCATGTACCTGTCTCCAGACGTCCACCAGCTTCAGGTGATCTAGGGCTCTCTGCAGTTCCTTGGCAAGTGGTGCTGGTTTCTTACGCCTGTCGTCTGATCGATCAAGGAGCGGGTTCAGGGTGCAATTGAAATCTCCGGCCCAGATGAACGTTGTGTCTCTGTATTGGGCCAATTTAGGTGTTAGTTTTTTGAAGAATTCTGTCGTGTCATGGTTTGGTGCATAAGTATTAACTAGGCACACCTCCTTATTTTCTAGCATGCCGTGTACTATCACCATTCTCCCTTCTGGGTCGATCTCCTTTTTAATGAGTTGGAATGGCACTCCTGGGGCGATCCATATCAATACTCCTCTTGCATAATTTGAGTATGTGTCGATACATGACTTCAAATCCCCACATTTCCATGTGCCCCTGCCTGGAATATCACCCACCGTTTGGGCACTGAGAATGTACATCTCCCTCTGTCTCATATTACCCATCCACTCGCACTCTCTCTCATTCCATTTGCCTTCTTTCAGAGGATAGCCAGCTTTATTGAGGAGTTTGATGTTTAAATCCCCATATTACAATCCTAGCATCATCCCAGTCATACACAGCTAGAGGACCCTGAAATGGAAGCAGAATCAAGGGACAGTCTTGTCATATCCATTTGATATTGCATCTCCCTCTCTCTGAGTTTCACCTCTTGATGTTTGGCTTCAGCTTGGGCATTTAACTTTTTAAACTCCAACTCAAATCTCATTCTTTCAAGAGGGACATATTCTGGGCTTAACTGAAATAGGCTGAGGCATCAGGGCAGGCTGTGGCAGAGAGGGTCTCTCTTCCTCAGACTCTTCTGCCTCCTCTGACCCCTCTTGCAGATTGGAGCTTGACTCTAAATGAGCATCCTCATCATTATCTTCCTCATTACTTTGGGGAGTAGGTGCTACAGGCTTACTACCCACACTTTGGTGATCCCACAACCTTTCCGAGTCAGACCCCTGGTTTTGCACATATCTTTCAGTTGATCTACTGTCAGAACAATCAGGGCTGCCTCATTGAAGTTATCCATATTTGGCGTGTTACAATTGCTTCACTTTTTGATGGAGCCTAGACTTGTGGCAGGTTTATTTGGGCACAAATACAGCAAATAATCAATGTAACCACTCTACGTCTATCCCTCCGCCTGCTACCAGTGTTAGGCAAGAATTGATGTAGTAACCCTGTGGGAGACTACACCACCCTTGTCCTCTTGGTATTAGGTAACCCACCTACTGGTATAGGTCTGTACTACACAAGTTGGTAGGGTGGCTGAGCAGCCAGGATTATCTCAAGCGGGTTAAATGTGAGCTGTAGAGCTGTACCAAATGAAATCCACCAATACAAGTATCCAAATAACACTTACACTCAAGGTTTGTAGTAAAATAGTTATTTATTTATTTTACAGTCAGTTTTTAAATATAAGCATTCTTTAAAAAGGGCAATATATGTAGCAATCAAATATTCTGTAAAATACTTTCTCAGAATCATTAACACAGAGCAAGTAGATACTCTTTAGAGATGCTTCATACAGACTTCCTGCACCCAGGTGACTTCACTAACTAGGACAGTAATGGCATTTATATATCACTAGTACACTTTGTAGATTCTAGGGTTAGTAGAAAGGAAAGGTTAGAGGAAGGAAAAAGGTTAAATAGGTTCTCAGAGCATGTGAGCACTTTAAATCTTCCAATGAAGTCTAGATAAAAACCTCACCCAGCAAATATTAGTTTAAAACCAATGCATCACCTATGAGGGACAGTAAGAATCAAAGTCAAATGGAATCGAAGAGTCTGCAGGGAGCCAAGGCAGCCAACATCAATTGGAGCAAAGTCTATGGAGCTGAGGCACTTCTTAGAGAGCAAAGTCTTGTACAAAGTTAGAGAGTTTGTTGAAGTAAAATCACTGTAGAGTCACAAGCTGTTACACGTTTGAAAGTTAGAGCTGAAATCATCTCTAGAAACACATCCACTGCAAATCTCAACTGAGAAGAGCAAGCTACAGACACTGAGGTAAGTACCCCAAGCCAGAACAGTACCTTTGGTTAGAAGAAGAGGGTTCAGATGGCTCCTGTCTGGTTGCAGTGATGCAGATACAGGGTTCCTGGGCCTCAGTCGTAGGGACAAGAGGGAGGACGTCTGGGGACTCCGGCATCAGCAATTTGATGGTCAGCGGCCTCTGCAGGCTCTTTTCGGATCAGTGGCACTTTGCGGTTTCAGCGCTCAGTAAACAGCACCACCGTGGATCTTGGACACCGGTTGGGCTTCCTTCCCTCCTTCGGTCCTGCACTCTGGTCAGGTGACTCAGCTTGAATAACCCAAGGGAAGAAGTCGTCCCTTCCGGTGCTTCTCTTGTCGATTAGAAAAAGGAGTTTCAGCGCAGCAGGGCTTCACCGGGAAGTTCAATGGTCCAGGAGGATGCAGCAAGCTTCTGTCACGGTTTCTTCATCAGGATGGCCTTCCCAGTGGTCGACTCTGTCTACAGTCCCAACACCCTCGCCTTTAAAGCAGGTTTCTCCCATTCATGCACAGCCTAGCTGTCACTCACACAGCAGGGTGGCTGTCCTGCATTAACCCTCCACTCCAACCGAGCAGGAAGGCAGCGACGTGTGCTTGGAGCAGTTAACCCACGGGTTCCCTCTGCATCATCCATTCACTATGCCCAAGTCGGGAGCTGCAGGGGGCTGGGGGACACTTGCCAGACAGTCAGTGGAGATCATGGGGACTCCACCAAACAGCCCTCCAGACCAGAGCTCCTCCGCCCTCCTGAAGGAGAATGTTGGCGTAAATATTTAAGGCAGGATGAACCCAAGAGGGAGCACTTGGGGAGGGCGAGCTGCCTGGAGTGATGTGCAGCTCTACCCAGCAGCAGCAGCAGGCGGGGGAGACTGGCCTCCATGTCTGACCATGTGTAAAGACTGGAGGGGGGTCTGTACTTCTGCTCTCTATATGGTAGAGGAGAGGCACAGAGGACCCCAGCCAAGATTCTCTATTACGGTAGCAATGGACGAGCAATCAAGGCCTAGCTTCTCAAGAGGTGATGCAGGCTGGTTCTTAAGTACAGTGTAGTCCCCAAGCACCCACAAAGGAATGTCCGCACACTGTATTAGTTTTATCACAGTCTTTATATAATTAATATTCAGGTTATGTACAATATCACGATAACTCACTTTGTACTCGGTTATCTATAATGGCAAATATACAGTTCTACATAGTACCACAGTTACTATTAGATCTCTTTAAAATGCATCAACTATACGGTTAAATGTCACACAAATCAGTTAGTAAAGGAAACCAACAATAGATAAAAGAGGAAAGCAGTTGGTTAGAACAATTGGCAGAATACTGGCCCTGTTAGCTAGACACAGTTCTGTGTGGAGATCCCACCACCTGGGCAACCCGTAGAATAAAGATATATCACAAGCCCAGTCCATATATTGTTCACACAAGTCTTTCCAATAGTTCTGCAACCCCAAAGTACCTGGCGTTGTAGCAGCTTCTTTCCTAGCGGTGCTCGTCGACGTGGAAGCGTACACGTCCTGCAAGGAAGAGGAGTGCGGGGCACCTCGATGTCGATAGTTCTGGACCGCAAAGAGTTTGAAGAACTGTGGCCCAGCAAAGGCGTTGAGTCGTCAGCGTCTCTGTGGTCTTTGGGTGGTGGGAAACCCACCGGCAGATGCTCCTCGGCGTGTCAGCGGCCTGGCCTTCTCCGGGGGGATAAGGCGGGCGGCGATGCCGACGAGCGCGTATGTGGATCAAAAGTTCTTAGGCAAAGGGAGCACAGCGGCTCCGGTCGGCAACAGCGGTCGTCGACTGTTGCGGACAACAGTTTGGTGCTTCTCTTTGGGATTCCGCGGCGGTCCCCGTCTCTGGTCGGCAGCCTTTCGTAGGTCTGTCTACCAGGGAGCTTTGGCAAAGATCAGCTGGTGCACAATGGTCCCTCGTAGCTCGGGAAGAGGGCGCCTTAACAAATCCTCTCTGGGTCAGTCCTTGGAGACACAGCAGCCTTCAGATTGATGAAGAAGAGCAACGGCAATTCTTCTCTTCCAGCAGGGCTTCAAGGTTAAGCTTCAGTTTTACTCCAGTTACTCTTCGTAGTGGACTACAGCTTCTGAACACGATTGCTAGCAGTGAGAGGTCCCCAGATATATTAGTTGATCTCCCATTCATTCTGCTGGTTCACACTCAGGCAACCAATTGATCAAAAGGGCATTCATGCAGTCAGGCAGACAGCCAATCAGGTGCATTGTGCATTCAGGCCATTCACTTCTCGCCAGACACTCACAACAAGTTATGTGTACTGGGACAAGTACCCAGCCATTCAACACCCACACTGCATTCATACAAGTTTCGGGCAGGGCTGTCTCAGTCATTGTGTCAAACACCAGAAACCAGACATCCACAACAAGAAGTGCATATTCATCACACACTCATTCACCCAGGTCCCACCCACAGGGTGTACCCACAACATACGGTCATTGGGAAGGCTCCAGCCAGTCTAGTCGGCACTTCCCCACACTACCATATGTGGGACTTCCACCCAACAGCCAGTCAGGGGGAAGGGACAGAGTCAGGGCTTCCCTGGACTTCGGGAAGATCAAGGTAACAGGCGATGGAAGGCAAGAGGCCACGGGGGCCATCTTGTCTCCATCTGGAATCTACCGATTCCAATGACAGGGCCTGGGCATCCCAAAATGGAGGATGCTCAGGGCTCCAGTCAATTCAGCACAGAGGTGCCAAAAGCCCGTACCCTGCTCTGTGGGTCACACACAGGTGCCCAAAAACATACACGAGGGGCACAGGGTTGTACCCCCACCCAGGGGTACCACAAGGGTATCCCATGGGTCTGTACACCAAACCAAAAGAGAGAGCTGCACCGCCAGGAGTCCCACATGAACTCCTGCGCGGAAAACACGACAGAACGCATAATAAAAATCAGTAAAGGACAAGGATACGGAGGCCCTGTCCCTCCGATGCATTTCCAGCATCACAGTCGCCCCTCCCCAGACTAAGGTTAGGGTGCCTAATCTCGCACGGGATAGACACCCTCATCCAGACGGTCAACATACCTTCTGGAAAGGCCATCTGCATTATCGTGACTCTTCCCGGGTCTCTGCTCTATGGTGAAGTCTAGCCCTTGCAGGCTAATGGACCACCGGAGCAGCTTTGGGTTTTCACCCTTCATCGGCATAAGCCACTTCAGGGGCTTATGATCTGTTTGGACCTTGAAGGTAGACCCGGTAAGGTAGGGTCTAAAACGCCTAAGGCTCCAAACTATACTAAAACATTCCTTTCCAACCGTAGCCCACCTAAGTTCTCTACCCTTAAGTTGTCTACTGATGAATATGATCGGATGTTCTCTTCCTTTGTCATCTAACTGGGACAAGACAGCTCCAATTCTGGTGTCGCAGGCATCAGTTTAAACGATAAAGGGCTTGCTGTAATCAGGCGCACACAACACTGGTGCACTACACAGACTTTCTTTCAAGCCATCAAAGGCCCTCTGACAGTCTTCAGTCCAATTAACCTTCCTAGGTTGTTTGGGGGAAGTCAGAGCTGTCAGTGGGGCAGCTATGGTTCCATAGTCTGCCATGAAATTGCGATAATACCCAGTGAGGCCCAAAAAGGCTCACACCTGGGTTTGAGTAGTGGGAGTCTCCCAGTCCTGTACATCCTGTACTTTACTGGGGAGAGGTTGGATTTGACCCTCTCCTACCTCATGACCAAGATATGTGATTCTCCCCTGAGCTATCTGGCACTTTGTGGCCTTGATAGTGAGGTTAGCCCTTTTCAAGGCCTGCAACACCTTATCCAGATGTGTCAAATGCTCTTCCCAAGTGGAACTGTAAACGGCAATGTCGTCTAAGTAGTCCACACAAAAGGCTTCCAGTCCACTGAGCGCATGATTGACCAATCTCTGGAAGGTGGCAGGGGAATTCTTCAACCCAAAAGGCATGACCCTAAACTGGTAGAGTCCCTCAGGTGTTGAGAATGCCGTCTTTTCCTTGGCAAGGTCCGTCAGAGCTTTTTGCCAATAGCCTGAGGAAAGGTCAAAGGTGCTTACAAATTTGGCAGCACCTATGGTGTCCACAAGCTCATCAGCCCTGGTAAATGGGTGCACGTCAGTTTTTGTGATGGCATTGACTCCTCAGTATTCCACACAGAACCTCCAATCCTTGGTATCTGCCTGGGAACTTGCCTTGGGGACAAGGACCACTGGACTGGACCAGGGACTAGTTGAGGGTTCAATACCACCCAGATCCAACATCTTGGCGACCTCAGCCTGGATATGGTTCTTAACTGTATCTGACATACGGTAGCACCTGCTTTTGACAGGCACACTGTCACCAGTGTCAATTTCATGCCTACACCACGGTGTAAGGCCTGGTGTTAGTGAAAACAGAGAGGCATGCTGCCGGAGCAAAGCCCTGCAGGCCCTCTGCTGCTCTGCCGTCAGATATGGAGAGGGAAGCACTCCCTCCACTGAGCCATCCTGAGAGTTGCTATGCAGCAAATCAGGAAGGGGCTCACTCTCATCCTCGTCTTGCACTGAAGCTAGCAAGAGACATGAGACTTCTACTCGCCTGTAGAAAGGCTTGAGCCTGTTAACATGCAATACCTGAGGGGCTACCCCCGTTACTCCCATGTCAACCAGATAATTGACTTTGCCCATCTTGGAGATGATCCTGAAGGGTCCAGTCCACTTTTCTGCGAAAGCTCTAGGCTTGGTAGGCTCCATCACGAGGATTTCCTGTCCCGGAGTCCAATACACTTGCGAAGCTTTAAGGTCATGCCAGTACTTGTTCAATTCCTGGTTGGCCTTGAGATTTGCTGTCGCTTGACCCATCATCTGTGTCATCCTCTGTCTGAGGCCTAACACATAGTCCCCCACTTGCTTGGCGTGACCTGGAGGGGTGGCCTCCAAACCTTCTCTGATCAAGGCAAGAGGCCCCCCCACGGGATGTCCAAACAGTAACTCAAAGGGGCTGAAACCAACACCCTCTTGAGGAACCTCTCTGTAAGTGAACAGCAGGCATGGAAGAAGGAGATCCCATTTCCTCCTTAGGGGCTCTTCCAAAGCGCCTAGCATGCCCTTGAGAGTTTTATTGAATCTCTCAACCAGACCGTTGGTCTGTGGGTGGTAAGAGGTGGAGAACTTGAACTCTTTCCATATGGTTTTCATGTAAGTAGACATGAAGTTGGATCCGCTGTCAGACACAACCTCCTTAGGGAACCCAACATGGGTGAAAATGCCCAGGAGAGCACTGGCAACCACCTTGGCAGTAATAGTCTGAAGGGGTATAGCCTCAGGGTACCTGGTGGCATGATCGACCAAGACCAGGATGAACCGATGTCCACCTGAAGTGCGAGGGTCAAGGGGACCGACAATGTCGATTCCCATCCTCTCAAACAGTCTGCCAACCACTAGCAATGGCTGCCACAAGTCTTGCCAGATAACTGACAAGTGGGGCAGGACTTGCAGTGGGACTCCACTTCTACTCCCATCCGGGGCCATCCGGGACCAGTAGAAAGGGGCAGAGAGCCTCTGCTTAGTCTTCTTGGTACCAAGATGACCAGGCAAGGGCACCTCATGCGCCAACTGCAGTAGGAAGGGCCTGTAAACCTGGGGTAGCACCAGCCTCTTGAGGGCACCAGGTTCAGGCTTAGTGGGCTCACTAACAAGGAGCTCACCCTCGCAATAGATTCGGAATGGCTAGGCACTTCTCCTTGTGCCTGGGACAGGGCCTGCTTTCTCAGACCCTCCAGAGAGTGGCACTCTCACTGACCCTTACAGAAGTCCACCCGGGAGGGTCCGCCTTCAGCTAACAAGCATTGAAGGTCGGTGTGGTCTTCCGGGTTCAGTACCTCTCCCACAGGAGAGTCTTCTGGCTCTTCTCCCACAGGAGTTGAGACGGGGTTCACCACTGGACCCAGCCCGTCCGGAGCATGGATCACAATGGGTGTTGTTGGAACAGCAGGAAGAGCAGGAGCCCTCTCCACATAGGTGGCCTTCTTACTCTTCCGTTTCCTTCGCGCCTTGGGTTTACCCATCGGTGAGGGTACCGGGCTTGCAGCCAGACCCTGTGTGACCTGCGATCGGGTGCCCACCACAGCAGCAATGGGTAGACCATCCGTGATCATCTCCAACTCGACCAAATCGTTGCCTAACAAAATGCTTGCAGGCACATTGTCCTGAACCAGGACCGGAAGCTTTGTTGTCTTGTCTCCAATCGTAATGTTGACAAAGGCTACAGGCGATAATTTGGGAGGGCCACCAGCTAACCTGGTGTTTCTCAGAGGAGCACCTACATAGTCCTCTGGCTTGAGCAGGGTCCTGTCCACCACTGTCATGCTTGCCCCAGTATCTCTCAAACCAGTAGAAGGCTGGCCATTCAAGAGGACACTTCTCAAAAACCTACGAGTGTTCTGTGGGATAGTTGCCAGTACTTCTGCGTACTGGTCCCAGGCCCCAAGGGACACTAATGGAATATCTACGGGAGCACTGAAGGTGATCCCAGTAGAGGAGGGGAGGACAGTGGCCTCCACCTCAGGTACGGAGTAGGGATAGGTCAGGCTGACACCCTGGACTCCAAGCGCCTTACCCTTACACTTGGGGTCTCCCTTTCAGTGATCCAGAGCCCCACAATCCCAATAAGTGCAAGGAGTGGAGGGTACAGTACTGGAACCACTGGGACCCTGCTTTGCAGCAGGCGGACCACTACTCTTACTCCCATCCACAACAGAATTATCCCCACTACGTTTTTGGGTCTTAGGAGTGGAAGGTTTTGGTTTACCCGACTGTGATTGCTTCTGGGACTCCTCAGCTTTCTGAGAAGTCCCCTTTTCTTTGTCCTTGTCATTTCCACTGGAGTCCTTAGGGGACACCCGATGGGAGACCCACTTGTCAGCCAACATAGCCAGCTTAAAGGGGCCCAAAATGTTCTGATCAGCAACATACTGATGCAGCTTTGGTGAACAGGATTCCAAAAAATTCTCAAAAAACTAAAGGTGGGACAATTCAACAAACGTTTTCACTTCGTAACCATCAATCCACCCCATCATGTTCATGTGCGCAGCACTTACCCAGTCATTCCAAGACACATTCTCTCATTTCTTAAAATCCCTGAACCTTTTAAGGCATTGGGTAGGTGTCTTGCCAAACCTGGCAATCAAAGCAGACTTCATGCACTCATACTGACCCCTTTCTTCCACACTCAGTTTCAGAATACAGTCATATCCAGTCTGAGGCACTCTGCTTAACAAAGACTTAGCCCAATCTCTTTTATCTACATCATGAATTGCACAAGCCATCTCAAACGCTTCAATCCATTGGAGGATATCAGAACCCTCCGCATACACACCAACCAAATCTTTCATAAACTTGGTTGCCTGGGACCTGACACTCTCAACGGGCTTAGCTGAAGTCTCCACTCGAGCTTTCTCTAACTGGATCCTCAGACATTCAGTGGCCCGGTTCTTGAGTTCAAGGTCCCCATCTTTGAGTTCAAGATCCCTATTCTTGAGCTCCACTTGTTGTGCCAACTCCTCTTTCTTAAGCTCTGCATCTATTTCCAACTTGCGATATTCAAAGGCCAATTTCATCCTTAATAACTCAAGTTCCAAGGAATTGCTGGGGTTCGGAACAGAGGCAGCAGGAATGGTGGCGTTCCCAGAAACAGATTCAGCGACAACCCCCGGGGCAGAGTCCTCATTGGTTGCATCCACCTTCAAGAGTTTCACCATCAGTCTGGTAGTCCACCAGGGCAGCTATCAGCTCAGCCCTAGACTTATCCACAAAGTCTATCTCCCTGGCTTCACAAGCATCCTGCAGAGCCTCTAAGCTCATCCGAGTCAATTTACCATTTGCAATAGATTCCATTGCTTGTAATGCAGTTATCTTGTACACCACTAAACCTCAATTTAACAAAGTGCAGATATTTTGTAAGTGGCACGGCTATACACTGATTCTTAAAACCATAAGCATCCCACCGCTGTCACCAGTGTAAAGACTGGAGGCGGGGTCTGTACTTCTGCTCTCTATATGGTAGAGGAGAGGCACAGAGGATCCTAGCCAAGATTCTCTATTACTGTAGCAATGGACGAGCAATCAAGGCCTAACTTCTCAAGAGGTGATGCGGGCTGGTTCTTAATTATAGTGTAGTCCCCAAGCACCCACAAAGGAATGTCCGCACACTTTATTATTTAAAACACAGTCTTTATATAATTAATATTCAGGTTATGTACAATATCACAATAACTCACTTTGTACTCGGTTATCTATAATGGCAAATATACAGTTCTACGTGGTACCACAGTTACTATTAGATCTCTTTAAAGTGCATCAACTGTACGGTTAAATGTCACAGAAATCAGTTCGTAAAGGAAACCAACAATAGATAAAAGAGGAAAGCAGTTGGTTAGAACAATTGGCAGAATACTGGCCCCGTTACATAGACACAGTTCTGTGTGGAGTTCCCCCCACCTGGGCAACCTGTAGAATAAAGATATATCACAAGCCCAGTCCATATATTGTTCACACAAGTCTTTCCAATAGTTCTGCAACCCCAAAGTACCTGGCATTGTAGCGTTTCTCGTCAGGGAATCGACCGCCCTTCTTGAGTGCCCTCCCTTTAGGGCAGGAGTCACGGGTCGTCGAATGTCCGACGGAGAACAGGGTGAACTACGGCAGTGAAGTGGCAGCATCTTTCCTAGCGGAGATCATCGAAGGGGAAGCATAAACGTCATGCAAGGAGGAGGCGTGCGGGGCACCTTGATGTCGATAGTTCTGGACCGCAAAGAGTTTGAAGAACTGTGGCCCAGCAAAGGCGTTGAGTCGTCGGCGTCTCTGTGGTCTTTGAGTGGCGGGAAACCCACCGGCGGATGCTCCAAGACGCATCGACGGCTTGGCCTTCTCCAGTGGGATAAGGCAGGCGGCAAAGCGGATGACCGCGTCCTTGGATCAAAAGTTCTTAGGCAAAGGGAGCACGGCGGCTCTGTTCGGCGACAGCAGTTGTCAACGGTGGCCGTCAACAGTCCGGGTGCTTATCTTTGGGATTCCGCGGCGGTCCTCGTCTCCGGTCGGCAGCCTTTCGTAGGTCTGTCTACCAGGGAGCTTTGGCAAAGATCAGCTTGTACACAATGGTCCCTTGTAGCTCGAGAAGAGTGCGCCTTACCAGGTCCTCTCTGGGTCAGTCCCTGGAGACACCGCAGCTTTCAGATTGATGAAGAAGAGCAACAGTAATTCTTCTCTTCCAGCACGGGTTCAAGGTTAAGCTTCAGTTTTACTCCAGTTACTCTTCGTATCAGGTGCATAGTGCATTCAGGCCATTCACTTCTCGCCAGACACTCACAACAAGTTATGTGTACTGGGACAAGTACCCAGCCATTTAACTCTCCACACTGCATTCATACAAGTTTCGGCCAGTGCTGTCTCAGTCATTGTGTCAAACACCAGAAACCAGACATCCAAAACAAGAAGTGCATATTCATCAAACACTCATTCACCCAGGTCCCACCCACAGGGTGTACCCACAACATACGGTCGTTGAGAAGGCTCCAGCCAGTCTGGTTGGCACTTCTCCACACTACCATATATGGGACTTCCACCCAACAGCCAGTCAGGGGGAAGGGACAGAGTCAGGGCTTCCCAGGACTTCGGGATGATGAAGGTAACAGGCGGATGATGGCAAGAGGCCACGGGGACCCTCTTGTCTCTATCTGGAATCTACCGATTCCAATGACAGGGCCTGGGCATCCCAAAATGGAGGACGCTCAGGGCTCCAGTCAATTCAGCACGGAGCTGCCACCAGCCCATACCCTGCTCTGTGGGTCACACACAGGTGCCCAAAAACATACACTAGGGGCACAGGGTTGTACCCCCACCCATGGGTGCCATAAGGGTATCCCATGGGTCTGTACACCAAACCAAAAGAGAGAGCTGCACCACCACGAGTCCCACATGAACTCCTGCTCGGAAAACACGACAGAACACACGATAAAAATCAGTAAAGGACAAGGATACGGAGGCCCTGTCCCTCCGATGCATTTCCAGCATCACACCATGCATGACCTGTCGCTGTTTGGCTGCAAAGCCTCACCGTTAGTCCCTGGAATTGGATAATCGCCTCTTTCCTCTGTGCTCAGTGTAGCGTTCTATTTCTATCATTAATTAAAAGGGAGCTGTGTCCCCTTCTCATTGTTGTGTTCGTGGGTTGCCACCCACGTGTTTGGACTTACGCAGGGTTACCGCCTGGAGAGCAGTTCGCGCCTAATAATTAAAGTGATAACATATACGTTCCATGGCTCTGTGATTTATTGTATTCCTGCTTCATCATTAATGTTCCCTTTATAGCCTGAACAACCTATAACAGCACCCTTGATGCCATTTTCCAGCCCCACTCCCCCTTTCCCTCTTCTGCCTTCTTGCCATTTACCTGTTTTTTATGTGGGTGTCTTTTTTAAGTTGCAGGGACCCGTCAGCCACAGGACACACAGTATCTTCCAGACCCTGCAGGCGTGACGCTGGGCGGCCATCATGGGCAACTACTGCGTTACGGTCGTCAATGAGACCCCCTACGAGTTCAACTACTGTTTCTGCTACCTGGGGAGCGAGATGGATATTCGGGTGAGTAGTCAGCGCCGGTAGGTAGCTGAGTGGGTTCATGTGCTCCTGCTGTCACCAGACTACGTGAGTGACCGCAAGGTTGAAAAGGAGTCATTCATAAGCTGCCATTGTCCCAGTAGTGCTTCTCCTGCGGAAACCCCTGGCCCCGGATGCTTTACCGGACTTTTCCCTGATAAGTCCTCATAGGAGGCCCCGTCAGAGGTACCAGGGCTCGCAGCTGGTGTCATGGGATCAACAAACACATTAAAGCTAGTGTTAAGGGACACTTTCCTTCAAGAGCAGCACAAACCCAGGGATTGACCGAGGAAAAGGCTAGGGTTCTCTTTCCTTCCCACTCCACCTCCATGGGGCAAACCATCCACTCAAAGTCTCTGGGGTCGAAGTGCCTGCACTTCTTTCCTGGTCTAAGTGCCTGCACTTCCTTCTGGTCTAAGTGCCTGCACTTCCTTCCTGGTCTACGTGCCTGCACTTCTTTCCTGCATCACATATGGCTTTAATAATTTCCAGACGGCATAAGATGGATCAAGACCTTTTATGAGCAGCCTCCCAATCTGTACTTTCTTGTTCGATGGCCAAATCTAATGGGGTTCCCTAACTGGCCCCTCAACCTCCTGTAGGCCCCCTCCACCTGACCCTACCCAGGAGTCCCTATTCTCCAGACTAAAGATCGCCCGCCCTTACTTTCTGATCTCTTCCACACTTCCGGTGGAGACCTAGGGACCAATGCCTCTTCTATCTGACTTCCTCCGGAAGTTCCAAAGGGTACCCCACCCTTCCCCAAAATCAGCTCTGCAAGTTCTAGGATGGGTGTGTACCTTCACTCCCTCTCCTCTCTCTCCCTGATCTTATCCATTGCACCTCTGACTCCTGTCCCACTACTCCCTCCTTATCCCTTCCCCTTTCGTCTTCCTAGGACTCCCACTTTCTCTCTCGTCCCCTCTTCTCCCCTCATCTGCCCCCTCACCCCCGATCTTGTCACACTCGTCTACTACCTGTCTCTCCCACCAACCTCCCCTACTATCTCTACTCTCACCATCCCTCACACTTGCACTCACTCCCATACCCATAATGCACTTACCCCACAATCACACACTCACTCTCTATGCTTGGTGCCACCCACAATCACACACACACACTCTCTATGCTTGGCACCACCCATTGTCACAGCCTCCACTTACCCCACAATCAAACACTCACTCTTGATGCTTGGTGCCACCCACTGTCACAGTCTCCACTTACTCCACAATCACATACTCACTCTCGAGGCTTGGCACCAACCACTGTTACAGCCTCCACTTACCCCACAATCACACACTCGCTCGCTATGCTTGGCACCATCCACTGTCACAGCCTCTGGTTACCCCACAATTACACACTCACTCTTGATGCCCCACTGTCACAGCCTTCACTTACCCCACAATCACACACTCACTCTCTATGCTTGGTGCCACCCACTGTCACAGCCTGCCACTGTCAGAGCCTCCACTTACAGCACAATCAGACACACACTCTCTATGCTTGGTGCCACCCACTGTCACAGCCTCCACTTACCCCACAATCACACGCTCACTATCTATGCTTGGTGCCAGCCACTGTCACAGCCTCCACGTACCCCACAATCACACACACACTCTCTATTCTTGGCGCAACCCACTGTCACAGCCTCCACTTACCTCACAATCACACAGTCACTCTCTATGCTTGGTGCCACCCACAATCACACACTCGCTCTCGATGCTTGGTGCCACCCACTGTCACAGCCTCCGTTTACCCCACAATCACACACTCACTCTCGATGCCCCACTGTCACAGCCTCCACTTACCACACAATCACACACTCACTCTCTATGCTTGGTGCCACCCACTGTCACAGCCTCCACTTAACCCACAATCACACGCTCACTCTCTATGCTTGGCACCACCCACTGTCACAGCCTCCACTTACTCCACATCACACACTCACTCTCGATGCTTGGCGCCACTCACTGTCACAGCCTCCACTTACCCTACAATCACACACTCACTCTCTATGCTTGGTGCCACCCACTGTCACAGCCTCCGCTTACCACACAATCACAAACTTGTTTCTATGCTTGGTGCCACCCACTGCCACAGCCTCCACTTACCCCACAATCACACATTCACTCTCGATGCTTGGTGCCACCCACTGTCACAGCCTTCACTTACCCCACAATCACACACTTGCTCTTTATGCTTGATGCCACTCACTGTCACAGCCTCCACTTACCTCACAATCAAAGACTCACTCTCGATGCTTAGTGCCACCCACTGTCACAGCCTCCACTTACCCCACAATCACACACTCACTCTCGATGCTTGGTGCTACCCACTGTCACAGCCTGCACTTAAATCACAATCACACACTCACTCTCTATGCTTGGTGCCACCCACTGTCACAGACTCCACTTACCTCACAATCACACACTCACTCTCGATGCTTGGTGCCGAACACTGTCACAGCCTGCACTTACATCACAATCACACACTCATTCTTTATGCTTGGTGCCACCCACTGTCACAGCCTCCACTTATCCCACAATCACACACTCTCTATGCTTGGTGCCATACACTGTCACAGTCTCCAATAACACACTCACTCTCGGTGCTTGGTGCCACCCACTGTCACAGCCTTCACTTACCCCACAATCACACGCTCACTCTCTATGCTTGGTGCCACCCACTGTCACAGCCTGCACTCACTCCACAATCACACACTCACTCTCGATGCTTGGTGCCACCCACTATCACAGCCACCACTTACCCCACAATCACACACTCACTCTCTATGCTTGGCGCAACCCACTGTCACAGCCTCCACTTACCTCACAATCACACACTCACTCTCTATGCTTGGTGCCACCCACAATCACACACTCGCTCTCGATGCTTGGTGCCACCCACTGTCACAGCCTCCGTTTACCCCACAATCACACACTCACTCTCGATGCCCCACTGTCACAGCCTCCACTTACCTCACAAATACTCACTCTCGATGCTTAGTGCCACCCACTGTCACAGCCTCCACTTACCCCACAATCACACACTCACTCTCGATGCTTGGTGCTACCCACTGTCACAGCCTGCACTTAAATCACAATCACACACTCACTCTCTATGCTTGGTGCCACCCACTGTCACAGCCTCCACTTACCCCACAATCACACACTCGATCTCTATGCTTGGTGCCACCCACTGTCACAGCCTCCACTTACCTCACAATCACACACTCACTCTCGATGCTTGGTGCCGCACACTGTCACAACCTGCACTTACATAACAATCACACACTCATTCTTTATGCTTGGTGCCACCCACTGTCACAGCCTCCACTTACCCCACAATCACACACTCTCTATGCTTGGTGCCATACACTGTCACAGCCTCCAATAACACACTCACTCTCGGTGCTTGGTGCCACCCACTGTCACAGCCTCCACTTACCCCACAATCACACACTCGCTCACTATGCTTGGTGCTACCCACTGTCACAGCCTCCATTTACCCCACAATCATACATTCACTCTCTATGCTTGATGCCACCCACTGTCACAGCCTCCACTTACCCCATAAACACATGCTCACTCTCGATACTTGGTGCCACCCACTGTCACAGCCTCCACTTATCCCACTGTTAGGGAGAATTCTCTGTTTAGGCTGAATTTCCTAACCTAGTGAGTCCCCCAGCAGCTTTGCTGGATTTCTGGAGTTTGTTTTTTCCATCCTGCCAAGAGTGAGACTCTTTTTCTCCCACTCTTGGACATGAATGTGTGTAATTCCTTTGAATG
Organism: Ambystoma mexicanum; assembly: GCF_040938575.1. Lineage (NCBI taxonomy): Eukaryota > Metazoa > Chordata > Amphibia > Caudata > Ambystomatidae > Ambystoma > Ambystoma mexicanum. The sequence goes on from NC_090935.1 coordinate 23,167,830, forward strand.
TCAATGTGTTCTATGGGCTATGGGGTCTTTTACTCCATACGGTCTCATATGTTTTGCTATGTGTGTTACAACGCACCCTCCGTGCCGCAACACTGGGGCGTCCTAGAGGATTCCCACCATAGACTCCATACCCTGGGACTGACTACTGTCTCCCAGGGCATGTAAAGTCACCATTGGCTTTACTAGACCAAAATTTACTAACAGAACTAGTACAAATCATCCTATTGTGGACGTACTAGTAGGGGTACTTCGATTACTCCTGGGTCTGTTATTCGAGGGGGCACTGTTCCGTCCCCCCTCGTCGAATTTTGGCTGGTGGCAGTGGAAACTACTTGTTATATTCGACCCGGAATATAACTCTATGGGATTCTTCCCATTGTTGGAGGTTAATACTTTTTCTCGTTAATCTCTAACATACAACCGGTTTATTTATCTTAAATAAATCTATCGGTTGGTATTATCTGCCAGAACTCGGTTTTTAAAATGGCGTCTGTGTTCGTCTCTGTGACTCCTAAACCAAAGGTTGAGCCCTTTGTTCCACTTTTGGAGGGCTTCTGCACAGAGGCCCTCCAAAGTGGTTCCATTCTGTCTGGGTACCACAGGGGGTGTGGGAGGGTGTTTAGGCACCCTGGACTGAGTTGCCTTGCCAACTCAAGTCGCACTCTGGTGTGATTGGCCCAAGTGGTAAACCACCCCGCTCACCACTTAGCATGTTTTGATTGACAGCTAGGCTGAATGAATGGGGGTTTTCTGCATAAAAGCATGGCTTTTGAGACTGGATCTTCAGAAGTCGCCACAGGACCTGAGAATCCGACGAGGGTAAAACAGAGCCGACCTGCAACGACGACACCTCCGGTGGAGTCCTGCTGAACCGACTCACCAATTCCCGACGACAGAGGAGATCTCCCTGCTGGAGTGTCTTCTTCCCCTGACTGGTGGGAAAAAACCAGTCCCCTTTGCTTTTTCTTCGTTCCAGGACGTAATGGTTGAATTGCCCGTGCTGAGCACCCCGGAAACCGGATAGCCACTACCCACTGTACCGCGACCAAAAGGTGGTGCCTTGTGACTGAGCACTCCGCGTCTGGTCTCTTCCCTGGTGGTGCAACGATCCTCAACTTTCCTTCGACGACGAGATCATCTCTTCTCTTGGCAAAGCCCCGACTTGCATCCACCACCAGGAACAACTGCCCCCGCCGGAGCTGTCTCTCCACAAACAAGGTACCCTGTCCGCCTCGCTTCCCTTTTGACGGTTAGCGTGAGGTGTCTTAATCCTCGCCTCTCCATTGGGTCGCCTCCAAGCCTTCTTAACTTTCTGTTCTGAACTGGTCCAACCTTTCTATAACAATTTGCGACAAAGACTCGAAGTGCATTTCCACTGTGATACTTTTTGGGACATATCGCCTTGCCTCTCTCCGAGTGGGCCTGGCCTCTGAACTTTGCGATCTACAGTAGACCCTGCCTTACTTGCCTTGCATCTGTTCGAGTTGATTTCATACCCTGCCTTTTCTCTCCCGTTCTAACGAATGCTAGAGTGCCATCTAGGTTAAAGCATTCACCTCTGTCTGCAAATAAGTGGTGCCGTTGAACCTAGACTTGTCAAACTATTGTTAGGGGGATTGATACTTATAGTAATTGTGATTGAAGTTGTTTACCATATTAGTGCCAGTGTGTTTTCCATAGATGTGTTTTTATAAATAAATGACTATATATCTTCACACCGAAGCTCTGTTCCGTGTTTGCTTGTTCTACTGTGTAAATTGCCATATTTTGTATACTCCACATACTGCCTAACTCTTCTTGAGGGAAGTCTGACTGCTCAGCCACAGCTACCAAGTGAATCTGTGTGGTACAGACTGCTACCAAGTGGGTTTGCTGGCAAACACCTGTAGTCCTAAATCTTTTGCAGTGGTCCCAGAGGGAACTGCATAGGTTTCCGCCTAACACCCACAATCACACACTCACTCTCGATGCTTGGTGCCACCCACTATCACAGCCTCCACTTACCCCACAATCACACACTCACTCTCTATGCTTGGTGCCACCCACTGTCACAGCCTCCACTTACTCCACAATCACACACTCGCACTCCATGCATGGTGCCACCCACTGTCACAGCCTCCATTTACCCCACAATCACACACTCATTCTCGATGCTTGGTGCCACCGACTGTCACAGCCTACACTTACCTCAGAATCACACACTCACTCTCTCTGCTTGGTGCCACCCACTGTCACAGCCTCCAATTACCCCACAATCACACACAAACTCTCTAGTCTTGGCGCACCCACTGTCACAGCCTCCACTTAACTCACAATCACACACTCACTCTCTATGCTTGGTGCCACCCACAATCACACACTCGCTCTTGATGCTTGGTGCCACCCACTGTCACAGCCTCCATTTACCCCACAATCACACACTCACTCTCGATGCCCCACTGTCACAGCCTCCACTTACCACACAATCACACACTCACTCTCAATGCTTGGTGCCACCCACTGTCACAGCCTCCACTTACCCCACAATCATACGCTCACTCTCTATGCTTGGCGCCACCCACTGTCACAGCATCCACTTACTCCACAATCACACATTCACTCTCGATGCTTGGCGCCACTCACTGTCACAGCCTCCACTTACCCTACAATCACACACTCACTCTCTATGCTTGGTGCCACCCACTCTCACAGCCTCCGCTTACCACACAATCACACACTCATTTCTATGCTTGGTGCCACTCATTGCCACAGCCTCCACTTACCCCACAATCACACACTCACTCTCGATGCTTGGTGCCACCCACTGTCACAGCCTTCACTTACCCCACAATCACACTCTTGCCCTCTATGCTTGGCGCCACTCACTGTCACAGCCTCCAGTTACCTCACAATCAAACACTCACTCTCGATGCTTGGTGCTACCCACTGTCACAGCCTGCACTTAAATCACAATCACACACTCACTCTCTATGCTTGGTGCCACCCACTGTCACAGCCTCCACTTACCCCACAATCACACACTCACTCTCTATGCTTGGTGCCACCCACTGTCACAGCCTCCACTTACCCCCCAATCACACACTCACTCTCGATGCTTGGTAATACCCACTGTCACAGCTTCGACTTAACCCCACAATCACACACTCACTCTCTGTGCTTGGTGCCACCAACTGTCACAGCCTCCACTTAGCCCACAATCACACACTCGCTCTCGATGCTTGGTGCCACCCACTGTCACAGCCTCCACATACCCCACAATCACACACTCACTCTCGATGCTTGGTGCCACCCACTGTCACAGCCTGTACTTACATCACAATCACACACTCACTCTCTATGCTTGGTGCTACCCACTGTCACAGCCTCCACTTACCCCACAATCACACACTCACTCCCTATGCTTGGTCCTGCCCACTGTCACACCCTCCACTTACCCCACAATCACACACCATCTATGCTTGGGCCACACACTGTCACAGCCTCCAATAACACACTCACTCTTGGTGCCACCCATTGTCACAGCCTCCACTTACCCCACAATCACACGCTCACTTTCTATGCCTGGTGCCACACACTGTCACAGCCTCCACTTACCCCACAATCACACACTCACTCTCGATGCTTGGTAATACCCACTGTCACAGCTTCGACTTACCCCACAATCACACACTCACTCTCTATGCTTGGTGCCACCCACTGTCACAGCCTCCACTTAGCCCACAATCACACACTCGCTCTCGATGCTTGGTGCCACCCACTGTCACAGCCTCCACTTACCCCACAATCACACACTCCCTCTCGATGCTTGGTGCCACCCACTGTCACAGCCTGTACTTACATCACAATCACACACTCACTCTCTATGCTTGGTGCCACCCACTGTCACAGCCTCCACTTACCCCACAATCACACACTCACTCCCTATGCTTGGTCCTGCCCACTGTCACACCCTCCACTTACCCCACAATCACACACCATCTATGCTTGGGCCACACACTGTCACAGCCTCCAATAACACACTCACTCTTGGTGCCACCCATTGTCACAGCCTCCACTTACCCCACAATCACACGCTCACTTTCTATGCCTGGTGCCACACACTGTCACAGCCTCCACTTACCCCACAATCACACACTCACTCTCTATGCTTGGTGCCACCCACTGTCACAGTCTGCACTTACATCACAATCACACACTCACTCTCTATGCTCGGTGCCGCCCACTGTCACACCCTCCACTTACCCCACAATCACACACTCTCTTTGCTTGGTGCCACACACTGTCACAGCCTCCAATAACACACTCACTCTCGGTGCTTGGTGCCACCCACTGTCACAGCCTCCACTTACCCCACAATCACACACTCACTCTCGATGCTTGGTGCGACCCACTATCACAGCCTCCACTTACCCCACAATCACACACTCACTCTCTGTGCTTGGTGCCACCCACTGCCACAGCCTCCACTTACTCCACAATCACACACTTGCTCTCCATGCATGGTGCCACCCACTGTCACAGCCTCCACTTACCCCACAATCACACACTCACTCTCTATGCTTGGTGCCACCCACTGTCACAGCCTCAACTAACCTCAGAATCACACACTCGCTCTCAATGCTTGGTGCCACCCACTGTCACATCCTTCACTTACCTCACAATCACGAACTCACTCTCTATGCTTGGTGCCACCCACTGTCACAGCCTTCACTTACCCCACAATCACACACTCACTCTCTGTGCTTGGTGCCAACCACTGTCACAGCCTCCATTTACCACATAATCGCACACTCACTATCTATGCTTGGTGCCACCCACTGTCACAGCCCCCACTTACCACACAATCACACACTCACTCTCTATGCTTGGTGCCACCCACTGTCACAGCCTCCACAAACCACACAATCACACACTCACTCTCTATGCTTGGTGCCACCCACTGTCACAGCCTCCACTTACCCCACAATCACACCCTCAGTCTCTATGCTTGGTGCCACCCACTGTCACAGCCTTCACTTACCCCACAATCACACACTCTCTATGCTTGGTGCCACCCACTGTCACAGCCTCCACTTACCCCACAATCACACACTCACTGTCTATGCTTGGTGCCACCCACTATCACAGCCTCCACTTACCCCACAATCACACACCCACTCTCTATGCTTGTTGCCGCACACTGTCACAGCCTGCACTTACATCACAATCACACACTCACTCTCTATGCTTGGTGCCGCCCACTCTATGCTTGGTGCCGCCCACTGTCACAGCCTCCACTTACCCCACAATCACACACTCGCTCTCTATGCCTGGTGCCATCCACTATCACAGCCTCCACTTACCTCACAATCACACACTCACTTTCGATGCTTGGTGCCGCACACTGTCACAGCCTCCACTTACCCCACAATTACACACTCACTCTCTATGCTTGGTGCCGCCCACTGTCACAGCCTCCACTTACCCCACAATCACACACTCTCTATGCTTGGTGCCACGCACTGTCACGGCCTCCAATAACACACTCACTCTCGGTGCTTGGTGCCACCCACTGTCTCAGCCTCCACTTACCCCACAATCACACACTCAGTCTCTATGTTTGGTGACACCCACTGTCACAGCCTGCACTCACTCCACAATCACATGCTCACTCTCGATGCCAGGTGCCACCCACTGCACAGCCTCCACTTAACCCACAATCACACACTCACTCTCGATGCTTGGTGCCACCCACTATCACAGCCTCCACTTACCCCACAATCACACACTCACTGTCTATGCTTGGTGCCACCCACTGTCACAGCCTCTACTTACTCCACAATCACACACTCGCTCTCCATGCTTGGTGCCACCCACTGTCACAGCCTCCACTTACCCCACAATCACACACTCACTCTCAATGCTTGGTGCGACACACTGTCACAGCCTACACTTACCTCATAATCACACACTCACTCTTTATGCTTGGTGCCACCCACTGTCACAGCCTCTACTTACACCACAATCACACACTCACTTTCTATGCTTGGTGCCACCCACTGTCACAGCCTCAATTTACCTCAGAATCACACACTCGCTCTCAATGCTTGGTGCCACCCACTGTCACATCCTTCACTTACCTCAAAATCACAAACTCACTCTCTATGCTTGGTGCCACCCACTGCCACAGCTCCTCCACATACCCCACAATCACACACTCAGTCTCTGTGCTTGGTGCCACCCACTGTCACAGCCTTCACTTACCCCACAATCACACACTCATTCTCTGTGCTTGGTGCCAACCACTGTCACAGCCTCCATTTACCACATAATCGCACACACACTATCTATGCTTGGTGCCACCCACTGTCACAGCCTCCACTTACCACACAATCACACACTCACTCTCTATGCTTGGTGCCACCCACTGTCACAGCCTCCACTTACCACACAATCACACACTCACTCTCTATGCTTGGTGCCACCCACTGTCACAGCCTCCACTTACCCCACAATCACACCCTCAGTCTCTATGCTTGGTGCCACCCGCTGTCACAGCCTCCACTTACCCCACAATCACACACTCTCTATGCTTGGTGCCACCCACTGTCACAGCCTCCACTTACCCCACAATCACACACTCACTGTCTATGCTTAGTGCCACCCACTATCACAGCCTCCACTTACCCCACAATCACACACCCACTCTCTATGCTTGTTGCCGCACACTGTCACAGCCTGCACTTACATCACAATCACAAACTCACTCTGTATGCTTGGTGCCGCCCACTGTCACAGCCTCCACTTACCCCACAATCACACACTCGCTCTCTATGCCCGGTGCCATCCACTATCACAGCCTCCACTTACCTCACAATCACACACTCACTTTTGATGCTTGGTGCTGCACACTGTCACAGCCTCCACTTAGCCCACAATTACACACTCATTCTCTACACTTGGTGCCGCCCACTGTCACAGCCTCCACTTACCCCACAATCACACACTCTCTATGCTTGGTGCCACGCACTGTCACGGCCTCCAATAACACACTCACTCTCTGTGCTTGGTGCCACCCACTGTCTCAGCCTCCACTTACCCCACAATCACACACTCACTCTCTATGCTTGGTGCCACCCACTGTCACAGCCTGCACTCACTCCACAATCACACGCTCACTCTCGATGCTTGGAGCCACCCACTATCACAGCCTCCACTTACCCCACAATCACACACTCACTCTCTATGCTTGGTGCCACCCACTGTCACAGCCTCTACTTACTCCACAATCACACACTCGCTCTCCATGCTTGGTGCCACCCACTGTCACAGCCTCCACTTACCTCACAATCACATACTCACTCTCGATGCTTGGTGTTAGACATAGTCACAGCCTACACTTACTCTCTATGCTTGGTGCCACCCACTGTCACAGCCTCCACTTACCCCACAATCACACACTCACTCTCTATGCTTGGTGCCACCCACTGTCACAGCCTCCACTTACCTCAGAATCACATGCTCACACTCGATGCTTGGTGCCACCCACTGTCCCATCCTTAACTTACCTCACAATCACAAACTCACTCTCTATGCTTGGTGCCACCCACTGCCACAGCCCCTCCACTTACCCCACAATCACACCCTCAGTCTCTATGCTTGGTGCCACCCGCTGTCACAGCCTCCACTTACCCCACAATCACACACTCTCTATGCTTGGTGCCACCCACTGTCACAGCCTCCACTTACCCCACAATCACACACTCACTGTCTATGCTTAGTGCCACCCACTATCACAGCCTCCACTTACCCCACAATCAAACACCCACTCTCTATGCTTGTTGCCGCACACTGTCACAGCCTGCACTTACATCACAATCACACACTCACTCTCTATGCTTGGTGCCACCCACTGTCACAGCCTCCACTTACCCCTCAATCACACACTCACTCTCTATGCCTGGTGCCATCCACTATCACAGCCTCCACTTACCTCACAATCACACACTCACCCTCGATGCTTGGTGCCGCACACTGTCACAGCCTCACTTACCCCACAATTACACACTCACTCTCTATGCTTGGTGCCGCCCACTGTCAAAGCGTCCACTTAGCCCACAATCACACACTATCTATGCTTGGTGCCACCCACTGTCACGGCCTCGAATAACACACTCACTCTTGGTGCTTGGTGCCACCCACTGTCACAGCCTCCACTTACCCCACAATCACACACTCACTCTCTATGCGTGGTGACACTCACTGTCACAGCCTGCACTTACTCCACAATCACACGCTCACTCTCAATGCTTGGTGCCACCCACTGTCACAGCCACCACTTACCCCACAATCACACACTCACTTTCGATGCTTGGTGCCACCCTCTATCACAGCCTCCACTTACCCCACAATCACACACTCACTCTCTATGCTTGGTGCCACCCACTGTCACAGCCTCTACTTACTCCACAATCACACACTCGCACTCCATGCTTGGTGCCACCCACTGTCACAGCCTCCACTTACCTCACAATCACACACTCACCCTCGATGCTTGGTGCCGCACACTGTCACAGCCTCCACTTACCCCACAATTACACACTCACTCTCTATGCTTGGTGCTGCCCACTGTCACAGCCTCCACTTAGCCCACAATCACACACTATCTATGCTTGGTGCCACCCACTGTCACGGCCTCGAATAACACACTCACTCTTGGTGCTTGGTGCCACCCACTGTCACAGCCTCCACTTACCCCACAATCACACACTCACTCTCTATGCTTGGTGACACTCACTGTCACAGCCTGCACTTACTCCACAATCACACGCTCACTCTCGATGCTTGGTGCCACCCACTGTCACAGCCTACACTTACCTCAGAATCACACATTCACTCTCTATGCTTGGTGCCACCCACTGTCACAGCCTCCACTTACCCCACAATCACACACTCACTCTCTATGCTTGGTGCCACCCACTGTCACATCTTCCGCTTACCTCAGAATCACAAACTCACTCTCTACGCTTGGTGCCACCCACTGTCACAGCCTTCACGTATCCCACAATCACACACTCACTCTCTGTGCTTGGTGCCAACCACTGTCACAGCCTCCACTTACCACACAATCACACACTCACTATCTATGCTTGCTGCCACCCCCTGTCATAGCCTCCACTTACCACACAATCACACACTCATTTCTATGCTTGCTGCCACTCATTGCCACAGCCTCCACTTACCCCACAATCACACACTCACTCTCGATGCTTGGTGCCACCCACTGTCACAGCCTTCACTTACCCCACAATCACACTCTTGCTCTCTATGCTTGGCGCCACTCACTGTCACAGCCTCCAGTTACCTCACAATCAAACACTCACTCTCGATGCTTGGTGCTACCCACTGTCACAGCCTGCACTTAAATCACAATCACACACTCACTCTCTATGCTTGGTGCCACCCACTGTCACAGCCTCCACTTACCCCACAATCACACACTCACTCTCTATGCTTGGTGCCACCCACTGTCACAGCCTCCACTTACCCCCCAATCACACACTCACTCTCGATGCTTGGTAACACCCACTGTCACAGCTTCCACTTACCCCACAATCACACACTCACTCTCTATGCTTGGTGCCACCCACTGTCACAGCCTCCACTTAGCCCACAATCACACACTCGCTCTCGATGCTTGGTGCCACCCACTGTCACAGCCTCCACTTACCCCACAATCACACACTCACTCTCTATGCTTGGTGCCACCCACTGTCACAGCCTCCACTTACCCCACAATCACACACTCACTCCCTATGCTTGGTGCTGCCCACTGTCACACCCTCCACTTACCCCACAATCACACACCATCTATGCTTGGGCCACACACTGTCACAGCCTCCAATAACACACTCACTCTTGGTGCCACCCATTGTCACAGCCTCCACTTACCCCACAATCACACGCTCACTCTCTATGCCTGGTGCCACACACTGTCACAGCCTCCACTTACCCCACAATCACACACTCACTCTCTATGCTTGGTCCCACCCACTGTCACAGCCTGCACTTACATCACAATCACACACTCTCTATGCTCGGTGCCGCCCACTGTCACACCCTCCACTTACCCCACAATCATACACTCTCTTTGCTTGGTGCCACACACTGTCACAGCCTCCAATAACACACTCACTCTCAGTGCTTGGTGCCACCCATTGTCACAGCCTCCACTTACCCCACAATCACACGCTCACTCTCTATGCCTGGTGCCACACACTGTCACAGCCTCCACTTACCCCACAATCACACACTCAGTCTCTGTGCTTGGTGCCACCCAATGTCACAGCCTTCACGTATCCCACAATCACACACTCACTCTCTGTGCTTGGTGCCAACCACTGTCACAGCCTCCATTTACCCCACAATCACACACTCACTCTCGATGCTTGGTGCGACCCACTATCACAGCCTCCACTTACCCCACAATCACACACTCAGTCTCTATGCTTGGTGCCACCCACTGTCACAGCCTTCACGTAT